>NC_090442.1:187269895-187586395 GCF_031143425.1 Pleurodeles waltl
CTCTCTAAATCCCTGTCTGTTTATAGGTGGTTAGTGGTGTTGAACTGCGACCAGTTTCTTCACTCTCCAATTGCACTTCTTATAAAACGTTGATGATGATGGCCTCTGTGCTCTTGGCTGGTTTTAAAATCTGTCCGAATGGCAACATTCGGTCTATTCCTTGAAATAAGCTGTAACAGCTTGATTCCAGCATGTGCTGTTAGCTTTGCTGGATGGAAGGTTAGAAATTGGTGTACAGTTTTTTAAAAGTATGTTTATTAAGTATTCTCACATCCGAATGTACATACAATGTAATGACGCTTATCTTAGGACAGTATACGTGCCTTTGTGGAGCCAAGGACAACAGTTATACATAGCAGTGGTCTTTGCAGTTGATCATACTTTCTAACAAGACCACAGTAAACACATCTCCAAAGTGCAAGTCATATTTGGTGAAGTGTCGTCTAGCTTCTGCAACACCGTTGTCTAAAAATCCCAGATGTAGGCACAAGACAAAGTCAAATGGCATAAATTCACCTCATCTATGAGGCATCTAGGACAGGGCATACCCCCCCATAAATGGCAGTGAGTTTCTTAGGTGTGAGGTATGTTTGATGAAGATAATTGAATTGGATATATTTGAGGCGTGTGACCTTCTGGGGATATGGTAACATTCTCGCTCAGTCGCGGTCCAATATGTCCCTACCAAGTTCCTCCTCACTCTTCATCTGTAGGGCATGCAGTGGTTTCCTAACCTTCCCGCTAGGGGCGGCATAAATCCACTTCACCAAATGTCTTCCAGCCCCCATGGACAACAACAGTTGGAGTACCACATGTGTATGTGGCTCATCCATCCCCTTATCCCAAAGAGCCGCGCACATCCTAACGAGTACTTCATAACAGAGTAGCTGCTCTGGAGGCAAAACATTGGCCTCAATCAGAGTTGCAAGAGGCTTCAGTGTGGCAGTCTCGTAACAGTCACCCATTGTAACCAGCCCTGCTTGCATCCAGCTCAACATCTGGGCTGCCGAGAAAATGGTTGGGGGATCACTATCCTACTAGCTGGAAGGCTGGGGAATACAGTGGGCAGTCTTTTGTGTGTCAAACACACCGCCACCAACAACGGACAGCTGTGTATAGTAACAGGGTTTCTCTCCCTCTTCCTGGCACCCAGTACAGGAGTGGTGCCATCAGCGCCCCCTGGTTAGGCTCAGCTCCATGTCATCCCAAGTTGGTCAAATTCACTCCATCCGACCACTTGGTGAGCCATTGCAGCTGGGTAGCTAAATAATAGTTCTCAAAATCCGGTACCCTCAGGCCCCCCTCCAAGATGGGCTGCTTAAATACGTACAGAGACACCCGATTGCGTCCACCATCAAATATAAGTTCCCGGATGAGCAAATCCAGCTGTCTGAACCACCCAGCTGGGATCCACACAGGAAGATTAGTGAAGTAATAAAGCACCCGGAATAAAATAATCATCTTGATGATTACGATCCACGTCATAAGGGGGAGCTTCAATGTATGCCAAAAGGCCACGCACCCACGTATGAAGCACAGCGCAGGACTCAGATTACCCTTGCATGTGTCCTCAAGGTGGTGGTAAATCTGTATTCCCAGATAACAAAAGGTGTGTGGGCCCACTGGATGTCCAGTCCTAAGAAATGAGGCCTTGCCAGGTCCAATCTCAGAGGAAAGACACAGGATTTTGCCAGATTCACTTGCAGTACAGAAACCCAGTCAAACTTCTCTAGCAACTGTAACATGATTGGGACATCAGTCTCCATATTTGCCACATATAATATCAAATCGTCAGCAGGCAGGGAAATAATATGCTCAGTCCCATCCACCAAAATGACCCTACGCTAGCTTTTCTCTCTGCACAACACCGCCAAGGGCTCAATTGCAAGCTCAAACAGGAGCTGAGGCAACTGGCATCCTTGCCTGGTGCCTCAGTGAACCCCATAGGAGCCTGAAACACAACAACCCAATCTCACTGTGCAGGTAGGGCCAGTGTATAGCAGGCACAACTACTGCACCCAGGCACTCCTAAACTAATTTTAAGCATGACCCTTTCCAGGTATGACCAGCTAACTGTGTCAAACGCCTTTGCCTTTTCCAGGTTGATCGACACAAGCTACATCTGCTCCTCAGATATACAGGCAGCATAGAATTAGAGAGGTATTGCGTTGTGGTATAAATCCTTACTGATCTGGGTGCACGAGCATTTGCAGATGCGGCAGCAGTCGCATCTCTAGGTTCTTGCTTAAGATCTTAAAAACATGCTCAGCTTGGACAATGGCCTATATGATGTGGTAGGTCTCCCCACGCTTGCGTCTTAGGGAGGTGGACCACCGTTGCATCCTTAGTGGAGGCAGACAGTTCTACCTTTTCCAGAGCCATGGCGGATATGGTGACCTGTCTTGGCGCCAACCCCCCAAAAAAGGTAGAGTAAAACTCTGCCGGTAGGCTATCTGGCATCTTTCCCTGTGCCATTTCACGTAATGCACATTTAGGGGGTCATTCTGACCCCGGCGGTCAGAGACCGCCGGGGCCAGGGTCGGCGAGAGCACCGCCGACAGACCGGCGGTGCCCCGCAGGGCATTCTGACCGCGGCGGTTCGGCCGCGGTCAGATGCGGGAAACCGGCGGTCTCCCGCCGGTTTCCCGCTGCCCTGCAGAATCCTCCATGGCGGCGGAGCGCGCTCCGCCGCCATGGGGATTCTGACACCCCCTACCGCCATCCTGTTCATGGCGGGTCTCCCGCCAGGAACAGGATGCCGGTAGGGGGTGCCGCGGGGCCCCCGTAAGAGGGCCCCACTTAGTATTTCAGTGTCTGCTATGCAGACACTGAAATACGCGACGGGTGCAACAGCACCCGTCGCACCTTCCCACTCCGCCGGCTCAATTCTGAGCCGGCGTCCTCGTGGGAAGGTTGATTTGCCCTGGGCTGGCGGGCGGCCTTTTGGCGGCCGCCCGCCAGCCCAGGGCAAATCCCAAAATACCCTCAGCGGTCTTTCGACCGCAGAGCTGTATTTTGGTGGGGGAAGTCTGGCGGGCGGCCTCCGCCGCCCGCCGGACTTAGAATCACCCCCTTAATCTCTTGTGGTGTGATGGGACCTCCTAGCTTCTCCGCTGTCTCCGGCAGGGAGGCTGTGCAATCACAAGGGGCTCAGAAAGATGGCTCAGAAAGATTCCTGTAGCCTCCTCCAGATCCTCAGCTTGCCTCCCATAGAGTGTTGTACAACAGTCTTATATCCGACTGGAAGTACACCAGCCTGCCGCCCGGCAAGTGCACCCGAGTAATCGGAAACCCTCTACTCTCCGGTCATACCAACCATGCCAATAACTGTTACACCTTACCCTTGCTCTCCTGGGCCCAGGCTGTATATTTCCTATAACTATGACACTGGAGCTTCTCCAAGAGGACACTACTGCTCCTTGGCCTCCGCCAATCCGCACCTCCGCCTCTCAATCAAGGCCAAATTGTTTGTATAGATTGCAAATAGTGCCGTTCATTTTATTCAGATCCCGGTCAAGGTCTCTCCTGATTCCCACAGACGTACCCAAGCAATATCCCCGCACCACCATTTTAAAGGCCTATGACTCCACAAGGCAGTCTGCCCCCATACCCTGATTACGTTCGAAATAGCCCGATATGGCCTCTCGGAGGCCTTCTTGGTAGGTAGTGTCTTCCAGAGCACTGAGACACAAGGACCACAGGCGGATTGCTGGATGTTCTTCATCCATGTGGATACATTCCATGTGGATACAGATCAATAGTGGGCTATGGTCAGATATTGCAGCCCATGGACTCTGTGTGTTGGATGAATAGACCGAGTTGGCTGGAGCTAAGGAATCTATCTATGTGGATATGCAGGGTGTGTAAGTAAGAATACAAAGAGAACGCCCTGGCTAGGCCATGTTGCACCCTCCATATGTCTCCAACCCCCTCAGCTCCCCATCCAGTTCCTTATCCCCCTGCTAGTCTGTGAGCAGAAGCCCCTGGTAAAGGCAGGGTAGAGCGGTCCAAATCTGTGTCTGTTGCACAGTCAAAATCCATCCCAGGAGCATGTTCCTATCCATGAGTGAGCTCAATTGCGCGGACAGGGCCGTAAGGAAGGTCAGCTGATCCCGATTGGGGGTATATATGGACCCTATTGTTAAATGCCTACCATCCAGCCTCCCTTCCACCAAGACTTATCTGCTTTCCCTGTCAGTTTTGACATGCAGTGCTTCAAAGGGGACCCCCGCCCTGATCCAGACCAGCGCACCCCTAGCAAATGCAGAATATTCTGTGGCATATACCGGCCCCTGCCAGCTCCTTTGGAGTCGTTGTGCCTCAATTTTAATAAGATTTGTTTCCTACAGTTAGGCAATGTGAACAGGCCTGCGCTTCAAGAACATATGGACCTTATGACACTTGCCCGCTGACCCCATGCCCCTTATGTTCTGCAACACCTTAAACCCTTGATGTGATGGCGCCAGAGTAAGTATGTACACCCTTGGTCTCCACCGTCCCCTCTCTGCCCCCCTTACCCACGTGGACAAATCCCAAAATACAAGGATGTACAAGACCCGGAGTCCAATTAAAAAGAAACAGATCCCAACCCTGGAGTAGACAAGCAATGGCTAGGCGCCCACACATACGCGTGCCAATCTATAAGTGCAGTGTATTACCGCTGTCCACGAGTTTGTGGACGTTTGTAAGGGGCAAGTCAGTCACACAGCAGCGCATGTAGGCACTCGGCTCCGGCCTTATCTTGACCACTTAGGCTACCTGCACCTTCAGTTATACCAGAAGGAACAGCAACAGCATGAGCAGCACCCCAGGCACATGCATTTCACAACTGTAGATTCAGAGAAAGTTACTCTACTGCCGACATTAGACGGGATTCTGCAGCGTGTCCTAGACATCATACCAGGTCAGCCCAAGAGCGGCAGGCCTCCGTCTCTCACTATTGATTAGCCTGCAGAGCTCGCCCTCCACATATCTCTCGTGGACACCCATCCAGGGCAGCACAGCAATGTCCATCACTAATCACACATCCATTAACTGTGGAGCCATCCTAACGACATGAGTCCTAGATATCAGATCAAAACTTCCGCTGTCTGTGGAGTCACTTGTGGCATGTTCTGTTTACTGGTAGGTATGGCATCAGAGGCGGACCCCTCTGAGTGTCCATCAGAGCGTGTGCCATACTCCGAATCCTTGGGGCCTCCGCCAGTAATTCCCTGGCCTCGTCTGTCTGTGCTCTCGTCTGCTTTTTTACGGGTTCGCAGTGCGTGGAGTTACAATGTTTCTTTTGCACTTGGCGACACAGTTGGGGCCCATCCCTCACTGCGTCTTCACCTGAGACCGCAGCCTGCTATCACTCAAACCAGTACCAGGCATCTAAAGGGTTCAGGAAGATGTGCTGAGTACCGTCTAGCATCACTTGCAGCCCAGTCTTAAATAAGAGGGAGTATTGCACCCTTGCTTCCCACAGCCCGTTTTTCACTTCCAGAAAGGATGCTTTCTTAGCCTGCACTGCTGCAGTAAAGTCCAGGAACATGCTCACTGCCACATTCTCTGTTTGAAAAGGGCCATCCTCATGTAATTTCTGGAGCAGGGTATCACGCAAAGTCTCTATAAAGCAGCAGCTTGACCACCACCAGATGCGTTGGCCACCCAGAAGCTTAGGGCTTAGCTGGGACCCTGCGGGCTCGTTCTAGGGCGAAAAAAGGAGAAAGTTCAGTGTTGATCCGTTTTCATCCAGTGTTCTAGGTATGTGACCATGTCGCACCACTTCATCCCTTCTGGCAACCCTGTGGCTTTTACATTATTGCTCCGATTACGCCTTTCTGCATCTCCAGCTCTGTGCTCCAACAACTTCACTCGTTCAGTTAGGTCAGACATTTATTGCCGCAAGGAGTTTTGCGCTGGTTAGAGCTCACTTACAATTGCCTTAGCAGCCTTAACTGCCTCTTCCAACTTTTGGTGGTCCACACTAAGGAGGCCCAGTTCCGTCGCCACCTCTCCAATCTGATCTGTTGCTGGAGTGTTTGTTTGAAGTCTGTGATAGCCACTAGTATTCTGTCTAACTTGAGCTGCATGGCAGGTGCCGGGAGTTCCAGGCCAGAGTCCGGTGGCAACCCCTCCTCCCGGGGCCCCTCTAGGTTTTCACAGATGTGCTACCTTCCTTTGGCCTAGTTCTTCCCATTGTCCTGAGGTCACAGAGTGTTTCGCAGGGCCCCCATTCGTCAAAGTACCCAGCAGGATCCTTGCTGTCACCAATCAGACAAAAGGACTTCTACCCCAGCAAGGCAACCAATTAAGTGCAGCATTATTAGCTTCGGGAGCCCTCTTGCTCCGCCAGGGCCAGGATCCAGCTGCAGGCAGCCATACAGGGTCCTCGAATTGGATGATAAAAGCAGGCTGGAGCAGAGCAAAGGCCTCGTGCGAGCACCTTGTTTGCTGGCTAAAGAAACAAGCATTTGCAATGCAATGGGTCTCGTGTTTGCTCGAGTTGCTAATTGGACTTTTCTTGCCACATGAATTGAAAATGAAAAGTAAAACAGCTGACATAAGCGAGCTGATTCAAAGCGCCACAGCTGCCATGAGCATGAACGCGAAGCAGAGACACGGAAAGAAAAAGAAGTCCGCTCGTAGTCAAACGTATCGGCAAAAATACACTTATCCATGTAACAGGGTCAAAGTCCAAGGCAGTAACCAAACCGCCCCAAGGAGGGACAAACGTAAAGCATATACCAATGATAACAAAAGATTTTTGAAAGGCAAGCCCATGAATGAGTGATAGTGATGGGCATGCGGTGGGCGTGGTTAAAAGCCCATAGAGATTACAACACATCTGAGCGCTTGGGCGCTCGATCTAAAAATTGGTCCACAGTTTGTTAGCACCCTTGAATCACCTGGAGGTTTTTAAGAACATGGATCTTGGTCACGTTATTTAGAATGCTTGAAACTACTCTGATTCCTACAAATGTATGTTTGCATTTACGGATGGCGGTATGTTTAGAGGTTCATCTAGTTTTGTGAAGGTTCCATCTTAGGAGGCGTTTTTCAATGCATCTGAGAATTAGCATCTAAGCATTAGTACAATGAGCAGTTGCTGGGAAATTGGTCTGGAGTTTTCTCTGGCAGTTTTCCAGCTTCTCTGAGTCGAAGTAATTCAGACCTATATTAATTTGGAGTTGGGAGGGCTAGTCTGAACTCTTTTGTAGATATTTTTAATTTTGTGTTTCATTTAATTTAGAAAGTCATACAGATTTAAAATCGTGGTTAATTTGCTTTTGGTGCAGTGTATTTTGAAGGACAGCTCTGCTGTCCAACTGAGAGGTCACATAGCATGAATCTTGAACCATAAGCTCTGTCAATAAAGCTTAAGCCCATGAACTATGTACAGTGTCTTGTGCATAGTTCTATAGTCTAAGAAGTACAAGCCTGAATACTGTTTATCTCAAAGTAATAAGATGTGCTGCCTAGGTCAAGGTCCTGCAAACTACAGGCCCAATTCTCAAAATAAAGAACAAATCTCGGCCCCTGGTTTACTAACCTTACAACTGTGCAGATTTCTGACTTTTTGGAATTCACAAACATATTCCAGATTATGCCTGGACACTAGCAACAATGGCAGGTTACGAGGCATGCTCTTGGAAAACATTTGGGAATCTATTTTCTCATTTTTTGTGAGGAGATGGGTGCATATTCCTTTCCTTTCCCACTCTGGAAAGTAATTTTCTACCGCCCTTACTAAAAGTTAATATTTTACATTTTTAGGTCGAGTGTAAGCGTACAACCTCTTGTATACTTCTTCTGTGGGCTTCCAGCTATTTTATTTGTAGGGACCAACTACTGTTTAAATATGCTTTGTCCTGTTTATCTGGTCTGTAGGGGACTTTTATTTTACTTTGTTTGTTTCCTGCTCCCGTCCAGGGAAGCTTCTCTTTTCATTTGCTGAGCATTCTTCCTCTGAGCTTAGCTGTAAACAAAGCTATAAATCAGGCTGTTACCTTGCTCACATTTGATCTCTGTGGGTTCTCTGCACCCTCTCTCAGCTGCCACGCTCCGTCCTTCCTTGACTTGGATTTTCTTTACCAGGTGTGCCTGCCCGTGTGCTGAGAGCAAGGGCGGATGAACGCTTGTAATATGCTTATAGCCTAGGCACCCATCTCTACCAGGGCTACACAATCCTTAGAGACAGTGCCCACTTCTGCTCCATACTGGGATCCACTCGCAGCTCTAACAGTGCACCTCAGTCCACACACTCCAAGCCCTCAGCCGTGTCAGTGCCAGGAACCCCACACACGCTGTCTGTCTGCCATAGCACCTCGGTTCTCGCAGTCAGTACACTCTGCTGCTCCAGTACTGGGACCTCGGGCACAGCTCCATCAGTGCACACACTCCAAGCCCCCAGCCGTGCCAGTGCCAGGAATCCCACACATGCGGTCTGCCAGAGCACCTCAGTTCTCCCAGTTAGTACACTCTGCGGCTCCAGTACTGGGACCTCAGGCGCAGCTCCATCAGCGCACCTCAGTTCTAGCCCGGCGAGGTCACTTCCTTTCCTATACTGGGACCCCGCTCACATACTGTTCCATTACAGCTGCTCAATTCTAATATTCAGTCCCACTGCCAACACAACACTGGACCCAAAATAGCAAAACACAGCTCAGCCAGTGCACCTCAAGTCTAACATCCAACGCCACTGTTGATTAGAACCACCACAGCTACTCCAGAATCCATCAATTCTAACATTCAGTGCACATTTCTTCTAAGTACTAAGGCTAACACACGGCCTTCAGGACTCCTCGCTTCTGTGGTTCAGAAGCAATGCCACCCCCATACTGGGCCCTACTCGCAGCTTCACTAGGGCACCTCCAGGCTAATACTCTGCAACACTGGCACGCCAATACTAGGTTCCACACATAGCTCCATTAAAATACCTCACTTCTGACCTTGTGTGCCCGTTACTATTCCAGTAATGCAGCCTACGTACAACTCTGTTAGTGCACCTCAACCCTAACCTGCAGCGCTCCATTATTCCAATACCAAGAATTACAGGCCGCTCTGTTTCCCATTCCTCACCCGCTGCCTTTCTGTTTGTTATTCCAGCACTGGGCTGGGACACAGCCCTCTACATCACCCATCTTGATCTGAAGCGCCCCAGTATTGCTGTAGTGGGGTTCACATACAACTCTGCTAATGCACCTCCTGCTGTTCTGCAGTGCCCCTTGCTGTTCCACACTTCTGTTTGAGGATGTGGGGAAGGCAATTAAATCTATTCTTAGCTGCCATCTTTATTTGGGAGGGTTTGTTTCGCCTATCTCATTCCGTTCTTTTCTTTACTCTGTTTACTCTCCACGTTTTCTTTCTCCCCACATTTCTCTTTTCAGCTCCTAAAATCCACACGTTAACAGTTTCACTCTTTCTTTTTACTCCTCTGTCTTTTTTTTATTTCCCTCTTCCTTTTGCTACCACCTCTTTCAAACTCGCAAAAACGGGGTTATTTCTTCTCCTGTTTTGTTCCACTCTTTTTTTCCTTCATTAGGCGTTCATTCTTTCACAATTTTTGTCTCTTCCCTTCATTCTTTCTCTATATTTTTTATTTGCTCTTTCTTTTGACTTGGTATACGTCCTTTCACCTTTTTTTGTATTTTTTTTATTTTTTATCTTCCTCCCCTCCTTTCTCTGGTGTTTTTCTTATCTTTATCTGTCAACTCACATTTTACTATAAATCCCTTTTTTTCTGTCTGCATGTGGAAGCCACAAGTTACTTGTTGGGACCTGAAGTGTCAAAGTGGTTTTCCGATTTTGTGTTTGTGAGAAATGTCAGTAGAAACATGCCCTGGCTATTTTGCTGCGTGTTTCTCTCACCATCTCTTTTTTCTCTAATGTTAATTTTTCTCTTTCTTTGCACACTTCTTTCATTATTTTTTCCACTGTCTTTTGTTCACTATCTTCCTTCCCTTTTTTTCTTTTGTCTCACACGCTTGCTCTATTTCTTCTTAGTTTTTATTTCCCTTTTTTCTATTATTTCTTTGCGACCCCTTCTCTTTCTTCCTTTTGTCTGTCGTATTCCTTTCACTTCTCTTTTTCTGCCCCATCTGCTTTCTCTCCTGAGGCCTAGTTATCAATTAAACAACAGGTGCAGTGGCGCTGGGGCCCAGAAACCTATGAACCTCACTGAACTCTAATTCCTGCTGTATTTTCCTACCGAAGTTGCAGTAATCTATTTTCCTTTCTTACTCCAGGGCCTAGGAAAATGTTACTACGCCACTTGTCCTCTCCATCTTTACCCCCAACACCCTCTTTCCTTTCACCGTCCAGTCCGTCCCAAATTATATTTTTGTTATGGTGTTTTGAGCATTACTCAATGCCAAAAGTTTATTTCTGATTAAAGTTTATATGATAATTGTTTATGTTTCAAGTTATTGGAAGAAGGTAAATGGAAGTGCTTTAGTTAAATTCTGGGCCACTGTTATTATATGGCAGGAAAAGACGACATTATGAGGCAGGGTTGACCAATTTAAGTGGCAAGAAAAGTCCAGTTATGGATTTACAATGCCAATAGCTCTAAATCAAGAAAATGCAAGACCTTTTGCATTGCAAATGCTTGTTTATTTTGAGGATGGATTCAAAACTAGTTTATGAATGTGTAAGTTTGTGGGTGTTCCAAAACTTAAATGACATTCCTGCCTTGTAACACCCATTCTCTACCTGTTCCCCACCTCTCCTTGCAGATTTACTCACATGAAAACCTTTAGCCATGATTTGTCAACATTTACACACTGCAACGTTGTATGTAAATCTCCATTTTTTGGACTGATAGTAAAAAATAGTGCAGCAGGTATGATGACATCGGACTGTGCTAAAGGCGACTGGTTTGCTCGACGCTAGATATGTTTTGGCACTGCACTTCATGAAAGGGTGACGCAAGTGGAGCCTTTCGTGAGATTTGTTCTTGAGGCACAATCTCTTTTAAAATCCTGCACACAAAGTGAATAACATTAAAATGTGTACCTCTGTGGACATTACGTGTTTTAACTGGGGGAACACTGTCTGCACCTGCTTTCATTTGGCCCAAATTTTATAAGCAAATCCACACAGGGTGCAGTATTGTAGTTGACCTTGCTTTACATGGAATACTAGGTGTGTTTGCGCTGTTCCCGCCGTGCTACATTCCCTTAACATAACTGCTGAGGGCTTTGGCATTATACCACACAAGGGCATTTGACGCTGCACTCATGTCTACACAAGAAAGGACCTCCTATCACTGCTGTTTGCGCCGCTAGCATTGTGCGACCGTCTGCTCTTACTTTAAGTAATTATACAATTTCATGTAAACAAGTACTTCAATGAGTTCAACACCAACTTTTGAGAATGGCAGAATCGCGTTTGCTTCATAAAAATGCATAGATGTATATTAAAAAAACACTAAAACACACAAATAGTATTGTAAATTAGGCCCATTGTGTCTTAATGGTATTGCTCTGCTTTCCAGTTAGGAGCCTGATGTCTAGCATGTGGAACAGTTCTGCTTTTTAAAGAGTAAGCCTGTACAACATTCCTCTTACACTAGGGACATGACAAGTGTTTGCAGTGGGAATAAGAGGAAAAGCTTTCAAAACATTTTTGCACTCTGAAAACCAGTTTGCTTCCTCTTGTGAAGAGGTTTCATGATTACTCAATTTAGTAGGAGGCTTCACGTACCAGTGTATTTTGTACCCCTATTCTAGTTAAGTAAAAACCCAATCCTGCTCCTTGCTAGAGTCTATGTGTCAGTGTTGGGTGATGTGAAGGTGTTTGATAGACACATTCTTCCCTAATTAAACGTTGCTGTTCCTTTATAGATAATCATGAAGGGGTCATGTTCCTCCTTGGTTGGACTGAAAGGATCCGGGGCATCGGAGACTAGCTTAGGGCCGCCACAAATGATTGGCCCAGGAGTGGCACTGTCCCAGCTCGAGGAAGCTTCAGATCTTCTGGTGGTGCACAGAGACTTTGCATCTGCCCTGGAGGTGTGTGAGAAGGGCTGCCAGGCTATCAGCGCTGATCCAGCAAGCCAGGGAGATTACAGGTATGACGTTAATCTGTGGACATACATGCTGAAGCTGCCTTTGACTACATGTCTCATTTTTAGCAAAACACTTTTACAACACACAATGCCTTACTTCTGTTTGTCTAGTCGGAAAATGAAACTTTACTTTTTATTTGCATCTTCCTTCCTCTCAATACTATAATTTAGTAGTCAGTCATAATTTCCATCACTCTTTCTCTTGTCCATTGCTTTCTTGCACATTGCTGTCCTGCATGATTAACCCGTACCCCATTTGTTGATTGGGAGCAGGTTGACTGCGTTCTTGCACAATGTCCAGTGTCTCCTGTCCCATTCCACTGTTCTTGATCATCCTACCCAATGAATGGATAACTTATAAAGCATTCAACACTGATAAAGGTCTCTTAGCAGTAGTCTTAGGGAGAATCTAGAGCACAACTCTTTGCAAACAGTCTGTTACAGATACTGGGAGACCATAACAGAATCAGTTACAGTAGTCAAGCCTAGGGTTAATCACAGCCCTTACTACTTAGGCCTTCTGTTTTGGTTGATAGTAATAGGAAGATAGGTTTCAGTCTTTCTAACAAGTGAATACAGGTTGTTAGAAATGGGGTCTCTAGTTGGCAGTTGGTTTGCACCCTGTCCAAGTAGGGACCCTCACTCTAGTCATGATAAGAGAGATACCCGCTCAAATAACCCCTGCTCACCCCCTTGGTAGCTTGGCACAAGAAGTCAGGCTTATCTCAGGAGCAATGTGTAAAGCATTTGCACATAACACACAGTAATAAGTGAAAACAATACAAATGGACACCACACCAGTTTTAGAAAAATAGCCAATATTTATCTATATTTAAACAAGACCAAATATGATAACAATCCAACATACAGTAATAAAAATATGAATTCTGCAAGATTTACTCAAAAATACAGTTCCTTGAAGTCGATAGCTCCACCTGAGGCTATCACGGCGTTGTGATGAACAAAACCAGCAGTTCAGGCCGCCCGCAGCGTTGCGGGCCAGCTACGGTGTCGGGAAGACCCTCAAACAGTACCTTGGATTTGCAGGGCGTCGTGATCCTCGCGATGAACTCCGGAGAGCGGCGTTGCTGACGTCGCGGTGTTGGTTCCAGAGTCGGTGCAGGAGTCGTCGGACCCTTGAGGTCACACGTGTTGCGGATCGAACTCCAGGCCGATGAAGTCAGGTGCGCCGGCGTGGATGGTGTCAGGGCTGCAGTGCGAAGCGGGACAATGTGACGCACGGTGCCCAAAGGTCATGGTGCAGGTAGCGGCTCGGTGATGGCATCGCTGCGACCAGGGCTGCGGTGTGAAGCGGGGCGGTGCGACGTGCGGTGTCTACAGGCCACGGTGCAGGCAGCAGCGCCAGTGTCAGCAGGAGCGTCGTCGTCGGGGATGCCCAGGCTGCGGTGTGAGCAGGTGATGCCGGAGTGCGGGCCCACAGTTCGCGGTGCGAGCAGCGGCTCGGTGAAGCGTTCGATGACGGCGTCGGGAGGACAAGGGTCGCAGTGCGAAGCAGGGCAATGTGACTCCGTTTGCAAAAATAGAGTCCAAAACCAGGAGGTCAGAAGGCAAAAAGACAGGGGAGACATGCTAAAAAGCAGCCAGGTCTAACAAAGGTGCCCACCAACTCACCTATTTGTGGAGCTAGAGACATCCTCCAGTCAATGGTAAATCTAAAATTCTTCACCATGGAGGCTAAGCTGGGCATTTGATTCAAGAAATCTAGGAGGTACAGTGCCCTGGACTCCACCTACACATTTGCCTGCAAGGAAAATAAACTCTCACTCTTATTGTTATTCAAATGGAGCTTCTTCTGATACGTCTTAGAAAAAGGTCCTACTGAAGTTGAAAGGTTGGAAGGTATTACAAACATCAGAGTCAGTATGCTAGTGAAACAGGAGAACTGTATGCATTTTTAGTGGGACAGGAGATAAAGGGTAGTCCTGTAGGATGCCACACTCTGGAGAAACTGGGGCAGAATGGATTGTTCCTCATCTCATTATCTGTGGTCAGTGATATAGAAACAATCTCAACCAGCTAATCATCTGCAGAGCAGCATGTACCACTTGTATAGTCTTATAGAGTAACACTTTATTGTTTATGCTGTCAAAAGTTACTGATAGGTCCAGCAGTACCAAGAAGCATCTCCCCTTTCATCTCCTCATCTTAAAGTATCATTCCAAAACCTTAACAAGATATTTTCTTTCCTCTGTTGATGGTGAAATCCAGATAGAAAGCTAGAGAGGCAATTTATGCTGTCCAGATGCCCTTGGAGCTGCTGGACCACAATTTTCTCTGTTATTTTGGCCATTACTAATAGAGCCATAGTAAGCCTAAAATTGACAAGCACAGTTGGGTCGAATTGGGTTTTTTCAGCAGGAGGCTGAGAGCACAGTCTAAGATCAGCTGGTAAGAAACACTTCTGGAATGACCAAGATAATAAGTTCTCGGAGAAAGGGGCAAAACAAGTAGCAAACCTTCCTAGGGGCCATTCTGGCACTGGATTAATTGCTAGGTTTAAGAGTGCTGAGAATATTTACTATGTCTGCCAGACTAAGAGTGAATAAGTAGAAAGAGGGATTTGGTGTGGTCTTATCGGTTGGTCTTGGGGTGATTTTCCCTGTAAGTGAAAGGTACATTCCATCGCCTCCTCAAAGTGACAGTATGTTATTGGACGTGTTTATTTGGGTACTTGTCATCCTCCTCTGATTGTATTGTCCTACTGTTGGTGTGACCTTGAATACTTGTTTCACACCTACAGGTGAAGTGGTATCATTGTACTTGTAAGTTCTTGGGTACTTGATTGCTTATACAACATCCTCCTCTAACTGATGTGTTGTCCTGCAGTTGTCAAGGGCTGGAAGTTGGGTGTTGATCCATCACCTCTCTCATTGAGGCCTTGAGTAAAAGTGGCCACATTGCTTATCCCGATTGCAACACAGGTTACAGGCTTGATGTGTTTGGAAGAACACAAGGAAGAAAAGGCCAAAGTCACTAAAACCTGCAAGTGATCCCAATAGTAGGACGGTCTTGCAAGGCTAAACATTTGGATCTGGGTTAGACTAGGCCTGTAACAAAGCTGTAGTAATACCAGGACTGGAGCAGAAGAGAAGGTGGTAGGCCTGGAACAGAGCTGGAGTAAGACGGGGACTTGAGCAAAGCTGGAAGGCCCAGAGCAGACCTGGAGCAAGATCAAGAGCAGCACTGGACTAGGACTGGGGCAGACAGATAGAAAGCAGACAGTCCGACTGACTTTCGAAAGGTAGGTGGACTGTAGTTTTGGTGCATGGGGTACTCTGTCACGTTTGACCAGTGTGGAGATAATCAAAAGGTCAGAAACTGCCTAAAACTAACTCCAGAGACGGATCTCTGGAATCCACATTGGTGTCTGCTATTTTAGAATAAATGCTAGGTAGAAATCCAGGTCAGTGTGCTTTCATTTCCACTGACCAGTGCGGGCAATGACCTCGCAGTGTTGGGTGAATAACTTGAGTTCCTGAACCTGTTTCTTTAATTGCTATCTTCTTACTATGAGGGACATCCTGAGCCAGACCCATGCACCAGGTGTTGTAGACCGCTTAGAGAAGAATGACTTGCTTGCTGGAAAACGATGAACTACATCCTCCAGGGGAGAAGCTGTGCAAAGACTTGGGTCCAAGCCCTGCGAAAGCAGCTGCATCTGCATGGAGGGAAGAGTCTGAAGATGCTGTGCTCACTACTGTGACAGGGCTGACCATATTTCCCCTCACTCCTATACATAATAGTCCTGACTTCTCACCTGGCATGACTGGAGAAGAATATGACCTCTGGAGAGTTCAGGGATGCAAACACATAGGTGGCCCATTTGACACTAATGGGATCAAGGCCTTTGAACAAATGAAACATGAAAATAGTATCCCTGAAGCTGAGATGATTTACTACCTACAAATTAGGCACTGGGTGTTGCATGTGGATGTCAGGTCCTTCACATCCAGATATCTGACAACCTTTGAGAAGTGGCTGCTGGATAAGGAGGGAGACTGACGGCTTCCCTCAGAGTCAGAAATGATGAGAAAAAGAAACAGGCAGGCCCTACACCCCAGGAGAGTGGGGATACATTTGCTGAAGGCCAGATTGCCAGCCCGCTGCACACATAATAGGGAATTGCTCACAAAAATCAGGTTATTGGTGTTACACCCCCTGATCACTGCCTTGAAATCCTTGTGTTTTGATTAAAACATGCAGATGAGTTTTACCTTTTTCTAGTTCTGATAGGTGGTTGTCTGTGGCTGTTTTCTAACACATTTATTAACGTGCTGCAGCTTTAAGCTTGTGGGTCTCCAAAAAAGAAGAATTTCTTTCCCCAGCTTGGTTTTGTCAGCCTGGTGAAAGCCATTCTTCGTGAAACATATGTGACAAAAGGTTCAACTAAAAATGTCTGTCATAAGCAGTTTCTTCAAGTTGTTTTTTTTATTGTAATCACATACTGGAGGAACATAACTCTAGGTGCATAAGCAGGCAGAAAAGACATGCTCTCTGAGCGTGGATACAGTCAATGTCCCTGGGTCTGTAGACAGATAATGCCCGTTTGATGTATGGCTAATCTTTCTAGCCCTGATCTGTTCACTGATTTCTGCCTCCATAGGTTCGATGATTTGAAGACTTCACTCTGCATCGTGGGAGTTCAGGCACTTGCAGAGATGAACCGGTGGAGAGAGGTCCTCTCCTGGCTCCTCCAGTATTACGAGGTGCCTGAGAAGATTCCCATGAAACTCCTGGAAATGTGGTAAGTATGTTGGGGAACAGAGTTGGGTCAGGGCTTTATAGACAGTACCCAAGGTTAGCTCAGCACACGAACACTGAAAGGCAAGAGAGAAGAAAATGCTTCAGGCGAGAAAGGTTTTAATTGAGGTGCTTTAGAAAGTGTTTATTTACAAATATTTGTATTTCAGACATTTTAAATACTCCCAGGTTCAGAATCAAATTGTTACTAGCAAAACCAAGGCAATCATTTATTGTTAATGGAAAGAATACAAGGAGACCTGAGAAGAGATTGTAGATGGATTTCTCTTACATTCCTGGTGAAAAAGTTAGTGTCAAATGAATTGTGCACAGTAACTTACTACCTTTGAGCTCCAGCACATAACAAGTATATCACTATACTTCCGATTGGAGCCTTAGACCTGTGTTCCTTTCTATCAACATAATTTACCATTTAATAGTATAGCAGAACTGATTGTAATCAAACCTGGTTCCTTTCCTTTGTCAGTTTGACAGAAACTCCATTTATTCAAGCATCCACAGCTGGCCCCATGCCCTACAGCTTCACAGCTGCATGGTTTTCAGCATACCTCTTCTTATTCCTGCCCTGCCCTGCCATCTGTGGTCCATACTCAGCCTGCCAGCTTACACTGACAGTTCTCAGACTTCTGTCATAGAAGTCCAGTGCTAGTTTCATTGGATCCTGATGAATGTAATCCTGACTGTAAGGGTGACTAATGACAGCTGGGGCGTTACTGTTCAGTGCTCATTTACTCACAGTAGAACCTCCAAGATAGTAACAAGCTTGGTTGTAGGATAAAATTAAGGGTGATCATGAGTCTTGTGTTTGTTTTTTGCCTGTACTTTCTTTTCAATGGCAGGTCCAAGCTATCAATATCAGCAGTGGGCTACGAACTAGATTCACTTTACCAGGGTTTATTCCTTCTATCCTCTCTGACTTAATACAGATTGTAGGGAGGCCAAAAGGAATTTGTTAACTGTGATTAAATCATATACCCTTCATCTGACTAAATTGTTTCTTGATCTCATGCAACTTTCAGAAAGTACATTTTAGAAAAGATTTGTATTCCACTTGCATAATTCTGAAAAGCACCAGCGGTATTAGGTAGAATTTCAATTTTGTAATATGATTGCTTGAGGGTACCAAAGGTTGCGCCCTTGTCTGATGCTTGCATTTTTGGGGAACGGTTTGTGTACCGCTGACTCAACTTTAAAATCACCAATTACTATACCACCACTGAGACCTTAGTTAAGGTGCCACCATTTGCCCATAATGAGGTGCCTGCCGCACTGCTTTCTTGAAAATTTGTCCTGAATTTGAGCTAGGAAGATGAATCTTGCTTGGTGAAAAAGGGCAAACCTCTTGTCCTGAATGTGAACTAGTAAGTCCCCCCCCTCCTTACTTGATGTTAGGCTTTTTCTTCAGGTCTCTGAGCAGATAGATCAGATCTGCACCTGGCATAGAGTGGTGGTGCTGCCATTCCTCCCGCTGTTCCAGGGCCTTCAGCTGCATTGTCTGCTTTTGATTAGCCATGTAACTCCTTTGTGCCCTCGGCTGTCCAGTACTTGCTTGAGCAGCCAAGGCTTAGTCCAGGACATGCTTATGGGTTTATCCCTGTTAAGTAAGATTCAAATGCAACAAAAGCCAATCTCCAGTGAGTGATATGTCTTGAAAAGAGGATATGACTTTATCATACAGTCAGAAAAGTAGAAGTGTTCGTTTTTTGTTTTTTTTGTGCAATTTTAGGCAGCGCGGACTTGACCTGAAGGTATTGGATCGCTTTGTGTGAACACCACTTACAATACACAAGGACACATTCATTTTTGTGTTTTTATTTTTTAGGCTCAGGGAGGTTAAGTGATTTGCCAGAATCACAGGCTGTTTAGCAAACGCTGAGACTCAAACCTGGTTACCCAGTTCAAAAATCAGCAGCTCTGGCCGTTATGAAAGTTAGATAATGTAGGATAAAACAGAGACTCACATGGGTTGAGATCTGACCTCTAAAAGGATTTTTGTGCAGTGCAAATTCGGATGCTAATAACCTGTTCGTTTTTGGGGGAATTCTTTCCTGTATATATATGATGGAAATTATGAGGAAACCAATTCTCTGAAGTCCTTAGATATGGAGACCTGGAAACTAAGGTTCAGGTAACTTTGTCCTTCAAGCAGTACATGAAATGCTACAGTGTGGCATGAGGTGCCTTTAGGGTCAGCGGGCTTAGACTGCTGCCACTAAGAGTGCTGAAAAAGACTCCAACTTGAAAAGTGATAAAGTGCGGCGAGAAAGGGACTTTAACAGAGGGTCTGAGCAAAGACCAGGGGGACATGTTTCTCAGTACCTCAGACCTCACCAAACCCTCTTGGTGATGGTTGGAGCTACCTTCAAAGTCAGTATCTGCAAACTAGCTGGTCATGGTTGGTAATACTTGGTGGTACTGAGTCAAAACTGGCTCATGTGTTAGACAGGGCATACCACGATCCCAGATACTTGGTGGACGGATGTCCCGGTTGGCCATTTAGAGATCACCTGGGCAGTCTTTTAATCCCAGTATTTTGGGAACTACTGGTTGAAGGTGTACAATTATTTCACAGTTAGGGCCTAGAGGCACTGGGCTTGTTTTGGGTGGTTGGGCATGGCTCCAAGGTCAAAGGAACTAGAAGCCAATATAATCCAGTAGGAAGTCTAGAATTCTTGGACTCTAGACAATCAATTTGTGTCTTAAATTATCTTCAATGCCCACCAGGACCGAAAGAGTCCCTAGGCCTCCGTCCAGCAATACAGGATGCAGGTAGGAGGGCATTAGGAAGTGATTGGAGTTTACCTGTTATTGTGACAATGATGAAAGGGAATGCACTAGAGACAAGTCACTAGTACACACTACTTGCTTGCCTGGATACTGCTTACCTTAATAACTCTTTTTAGGTCTCTTGGTTTCTACATTGTTGCCTGTCCTTGTTTCTTAACAAAGACTACAGTCTCTGGGGAAGAGTAGGCAAATAGTCTGAAGGAACGATGCTGGCTTTCTGTGGTTGGGGATTTCTTCATTCTTCTCCTCGCAGCTCCTCAGAAGACAGGTTGGTAGGGAGGTCAACAGACCATCATCCTTACTCTTTCTTTGTTTGGAAAGAGACAAGTCACAGAAATGTCATATCCCACCAAGCTCCACACATAAGCATGCGTGGAAAAATTTACCTAATTTTTCTTCACACAAATAATGTAGCCTAGCAAGCAAGGATTGCTGATATGCTCAGCTAACCAAATCAGAAGTTCCACAGAAGTAAAATATTGTACTAATCCATGAATGGAGTCACTAAGGAAATGGCCTAAGGCTTAGGTTAACTCGGAATCTTCTTTTATCATGTTTTATCCATATAGTATTACATCTGGAGCCCATCCTCCACCCTATCATAGTTTACTAATTTTTCTGCGTCTCAAGACCCCTCTAACGACGAGCCCTCTCTCTCACCTGCCCCCCTTCCCCATTTCCCAACACCAGTTACAGCAGGCTATTAATGATTCCAATTCTCAAATCCATCCCTCCATTGATAAAGCGTTTGCAAAGCTGGCATCTGTTTGGTGCTTCTCTCTCCGGATGCCTTTTTCCCCTCTTGTTCTAACCTGGCCCTCGCATCATCCACTTCCCATAGGAAGCCACTGTTTAAACATAAGCACCTTCAAATAGCCTTCCAAAGCAAAGCAAAAGTGGGCTTCGCCACCTGGAGCACCCATTTCCAAGAAACCGCAGCACAGCATCTCAAACAATGCCCAAGGCCCACCACCCAAGGCCCAATTCAGGGATGCAGCCTTCCACGACGTAGAGGACGATTCCTTATTCAATACCACACTATCCATCAATGATGGTGATCTTGACCTGGAGGTACTGGTTCCTTTACCGACCTCTGATATCTCTGCTACTCCTCAACCTTCTCTCCTCGATCTCCTATGTGAACTCATGTTATTTGATAAAAAAGAGAAAGGCCTCAGGCCAGTGATAATCCTTTGTTCCCTCAACCATGGTGTCATCTATCACCATTTCAAAATTGAAGGCATTCACCTTCTATGTAATAACCTCCTACCTGGAGATTGGTTAGTAAGACTCAATCTGAAAGATGCATATTTTTTTATTTCCATCTGCCCCAAACGTCAACCTCTGCTAAAATGTCAATGGAAGCCCCAAACGTAGCAATTCGGTTGCCTCATCTGTGGCTTATCTTCAGCTCCTTGGTATTTCGCTAAGATTTTTTGTATCATAGTAGCCCATCTTTGCACCAGAGAGAGTCGCCTTATTATTTAGCTAAAATACATCCTGATAATGCATCAAGGCTCCCTGACACACTGTCTTCATCTGAAATGGACAAGCTCCCTTCTTCACAACCTTGCTTTTCTTGTGAGCTTTGAAAAACCATCATGCTCTCCATCTCAAATATCCTACTTTCTGGACTTTACATTAGACACTGCCTCCTGTTTTCTGAAACTTTCTCTCAAGAAGATCTCTTGCATCAATAAGAAACTACAGTCGACCCTAACACTCTTGTCCCTGCCTATGAGATCTCTCACCCATCTGATAGGCCTCCTAGCAGCCTGTATTCAAGCCATCTTTCCTGCCTCACTCCACTATCTGGCGTTACCGCGATGGAAGACTCGGCTTCTCTGCCAGGGTTTCTACTATTCGGACTTCTGTGGTGGCTTCTGAACATCGAATACTCGAATGACGAGGCTATTTTTGGCTCTCTTCCAGACATAGGGGGTGATTCTAACTTCGCCCACCGAAGTTCCCCCACCAAAATACCGCTCCGCGGTCGAAAGACCGCTGAGGGTATTTTGGGATTTGCCCTGGGCTGGCGGGCGGCCGCCAAAAGGCCGCCCGCCAGACCAGGGCAAATCAACCTTCCCACGAGGACGCCGGCTCAGAATTGAGCCGGCGTAGTGGGAAGGTGCGACGGGTGCAGTGGCACCCGTCACGTATTTCAGTGACGGCATAACAGACACTGAAATACTTTGTGGGGCCCTCTTACGGGGGCCCCTGCAGTGCCCATGCCATTGGCATGGGCACAGCAGGGGCCCCCAGGGGCCCCGCGGCACCCCCTACCGCCATCCTGTTCCTGGCGGGAGACCCGCCAGGAACAGGATGGCGGTAGGGGGTGTCAGAATCCCCATGGCGGCGGAGCGCGCTCCGCTGCCATGGAGGATTCTGCAGGGCAGCGGGAAACCGGCGGGAGACCGCCGGTTTCCCGCATCTGACCGCGGCCGAACCGCCGCGGTCAGAATGCCCTGCGGGGCACCGCCGGTCTGTCGGCGGTGCTCCCGCCGACCCTGGCCCCGGCAGTCTCGGACCGCCGGGGTCAGAATGACCCCCATAATCATTAGCTCATACGCAAGCAAGTCAAAGTCGGGGTGCCCACTCTGGGGCCCTATCAACTGGCAACCTATGGTCTTTTACTGAAAAATCCCTCATTTTCAATGCCCAAGAGGTCCTGGTTGGCACCATTATCACTAAACATGTCTCGCTTCTCAGTCCTCCTAAAAATGGACAACTTTAAAGCACTCGGATATGTCAACAAACTACAGGGCTTGAAATTCAAGCCTCTAGCGGATCTCTCCAAAGATCTCTGGGATCATTTCCAGTGCAACAACCTCTACGTGGTGGCGGAAGACCTCCCCGCCCTCTTCAGTTGCACTGCAGACTGGTTCTCTAGGCACCTACGAGACTCCAGCAACAGGATATTCAGCTGACATTTTTTGCCAGATTTCAGTTCTCCCGGGTCCCACTGATGTGGACCCCTTTACTTTGCTCTCGAACAAGCAACTGTCAGTTTTCGTGAGTTGGCAACCGGATCCGAATGGCTGGGAGATAGACACCTTTCCCCAGGAGTGGTCTCTCTTTTGCCCATATGCATTCCTTGCATCTGGTCTTCTGTCCAGAGAACTCCTATCCAGATGTGTCTCCGGCAAGATAGTTATAGTTATACCCCATTGGCCCTCTCAAGCTTGGTTCCCTCATCTCCTGTAGCTAGCCACAGACTTTCCTCACCATCTCCCTTATTTTGACTCTTCCCCTTTTGGGGCCCATAAGGTAACTCCCATGACCTTCACACTCATGATCACCTTCACCATCTGGCTCTGGAAATCTCTGGGTATCATCAAGTTGGCCTGATCATTCGGAAATTACTGCAAACCTCGTTGACAAGTCATGGGCTCCTGGCACTAGTCAAACCTAGAAGTCTACCTGGCGGTCCTGGATTCATTGGTGCTAGTGACAAGACCTGGATCCCCTTGCTCCCACTCTTTCCCCTTTGGCGTATTTCTACTCTCTTCCTTTTCTCCAAAGGCCTTAGCTACAGGACTATTAGCCCCTACCGCTCTGCTATCGCAGCCCACCTTCTCTTTATTAATGGAATCCCTTTGGCAAGAGACAATTTTTTTTGCACCCTTGGAAAGACATCTCTCTCAGGAACTCCTCTTCCTCGTTATGCATCTACGTGGGATGTCTCTTCTATATGGACCTTCCTCTCTTCTAAGTTCCCAAACTCCAGTCTTTCTTTGATTCTCTCACTCGAACTTGCTTCACTTCTTTACCTCGTCTCTTGTAGGAAGGCTACATATGTTAGCGCCCTCTCTGTCTCCGGTCCCTATTTCTTACCAATTAGGGTAATGTTTTACATCATAGCCCACACCAAGACATCCTCCATGTTGTTCTTGTACCCTTATTTCCCCTCCTTTCCATCTCTATGTGTAGCATCATGTATTCAAGACTGTCTCTTGTACCTTTTCCTTTTGTTTTTCTGAACAGCTTCTCCTTTCATTCAGAAAGTCCCACAATCCAGTCTCATCAGCAGCCTTGGCTTGAAGGATCACATTCACCATGGCACCAGGGGCATCAATATCTCCTGTTTCAGTGCCCATTGCACTACAGGGGCCATGGCTTTCAAAGCGATCTTCTGTGGCTCTAGATTAGAATATATCCTCAAAATGGCCAATTTGTCTTGTGCTGCTACTTTTAAAACTTGTACTTCCTGCACTTACGGCTGATCACGTCCTAGCTTAGCTTTGAACATACATAGTGCCTCATTCTCTTGTGTAAAATGGGGATTTTCCTAGCTTCAGGGAAGGGGACATCGTATAAAATTTTAAAGACAATGAGGCATGTACAATATCCACTTTTAAGTTCGATTATTCCTACTTGTTCCTTTTACTATCTTCATTGGCACACATTCTTCTCTCTTCTGTCATTCATTTTCTCTATTTTTCTCCTGCCAAGGCTCTGCCTCCAAGTTACCTCACTATTATTCTTTCTTTCAGGTCTAGTGTAAGATCCCTGCTGATGATCCATGGCTGCTGACTTGTAATCTGAAGTCCTTTTGATGGCCTCCTCATGTTTTTCACATTATTATCCCTCCCACCGCTGTTGACTTCAAGTACCATTTGGGATGGTTTCTGAATTCTCCTGATATTAGCAATAAGAGAGTGTGTGTGATTACAGGAGGGACTGTCTTATAGGACTGATTATGTCTCAAAGAGTTGTGACCTCACACCTTATTATTGCTGTTTTGGTAGAAGTAAAGGGAAATGCTAATTTTACTGCCTCGTTGTCTTTTAAATAAAATCTAAGGTTTCTCACTGTAACTCTCATAAGTGTATCAAGTTTCATGGGCAGTGGTCTGCAGCTTTGCTGACTTTGCTATTTGGCTGTTTCTGGCTCTTCTTTCTCTTTGCGATGTGGCAGCAATATGAGATGTGGCGTCAGTGAGTGTTATGTGATATCACAGCATCACAGAACCCCACTGCATCATCTTTGAATGCTGATGTGGTTGCAGTGCCGTTAGAGAGGGCTGTGGCGGTTGACTCCTGACCAGTGCTGTTGTAGGTTGTCCTGTGCTCCAGTAAACCTTCCCTTGGTTTTGCATGTGTCTTGCCGCTCTTCTTTTTCGACGATACAACTGTTTCGAGCAGACGGTGTGCTGATTAAGGATCCGATAGGACAGCTTTCTTCCAGCCTCATCAAACACAGACTGTCATAGCTGGAGTCTCTAAGCATTCTAACATGCAACATCATAACCCAGCATTCCATGAAATCTTCATTTGCCTCACCGCAGTCCAGGACCATTTCCCTGGAAGTGCCTAGCGCTCACACTGCTACTCATCCAGAGTTCTAGTTAGGGCCCAAAGGCCGCCAGCCTCCTACAATGTGGAGATCTGGATATAATGCGGAATAGAATACAAGAACATTAACTTACCTGCTCTTTGTTTACTGAGTGCAGCAAATGGGTACAGGATCTATCAGCACTTACTCTCCAGTGCTTCGAACCGCAACTGCAAGCACAGATTGTGCCAGGTGCACTGAAATTATTGTAAGGAAATGAATGTGCAGCCTTGGTGGGATATAAGTGCTCCCTTGCTTAAAGAGGGTTTTTTTCTTTTCAGGTAAATAACAGTTTGAAGAACAGGTGGTAGCAGTGTAAGAAATGTTGATACTTGATGGGAATACTTTACTATTGTGGAGGCAGTTTTGTAGGGACATGATTGTTAAAAAAAATTAAAATGGGCCTGAAGCTGAATAGCATTTTACTTTTTTTCTCCTGGGTTCTCTGCAGCATCCTCTTACACAGCAGAGTTGCGGAACCAATGGCGATGCTGGATGTTGGAAGCTCTTGGCTGAGGGACAATGCCAATCGACGTTTGGTAGGATATAGTGGGGTTGTGAAACTGTTTCTTCTCCAGGTGCTGCTGCCACTTGGCCAGTTTGAGGAGGCAGAGGACCTGGCCTTGGAATGTGATGTGTTTTCAGAAAAGCAGCAGCAGGTTCTGCTGGAGGCCATCTCAGAGCGCAGGCAGGCTTGGGATGGCCACGACCCACAGGGCGAAACAAAAGTGACCAATGAAGATGGGTTAGTGCCTGAGAAAGACAAACACTTTGGTAAGTTTTCTAGTCTGAATGTCTTGTGTGTGCTTTGGTAGATGTTCATTGCACTTGTACAAGAATGTGATACACAGCAATAGAAGTTCTATGTTTGATATGCAGCATATTGCCATAAGCAAAAAGAGGACATCTCCTGTACATGTACCTGTGCGCCATAGAACCTCCAATACAAAACTAAAACAAACTCAAAACTAACTAATGCTCCAAGGACCTTTCTTGAGCTTTTAATTGATTTAGAGAACATTCCTTATGGAGCAACAAACCCACCAACTTTCATAATAATGGGCATTCAGCTGACTGAGATTGCTCTCCCCTGGAGCGGTAAGGCCCATGGCAACTTATGGCTGGAATGCTGAGCAGAAAACAACAACCCCAAGACCTAAAATCACCAATAGCTGTGCAGCCAGCAATCCGTGAAGGACTTACGCATTGGATATGTGCCTGCCCTCAAACTCATATCTAGTAATAGCTATGTGACCACATGCTGCGTTCTCTGCTGTCGAGCAAGGAGTTATTTCTTGAACTCTTACAACAAACAGAGGTGTTCCAAAACACCAAAGATTTCCCATTGTTTTAATGTCTTTTTTACTGTGTTTTTTTCCTTTGCTTTGTTTTTGATTTTCATGTTATGTGACTCCATAATCTCCTTTTTATCTCCTGGATCCTCCCCCTCCCTGCCCAGTGAACCTGCTGCACATTTGTCATATGTCTTGCTTTAAGCTTCACTCCCCACCTAAACCAAGTTGTACCTTCAATGTAGTTCTTTAGACTTCATGATTTTGTGTATCCATCAGGCGGGTGCATGGTGTGATTTTGGTCAAATGTTTTCTTATTTTCCTTTGTCATAATTTTTCAGGCTCTGCATCCCAAAGGCTGAAAAGCCTGCTTAACTTCCTCTGCAGAGTTTTGGGGTCAGCCGGCTCTTGCATCCTCTCCCTTCCTCTTAAGCGGATTGTTCTGGCAGTCCTTATCCTTGGTCTCCTGATCCTGAAGGTGGACCCCGGTGAGTATTGGACATTCTCACTACTCCTGTCTCTCTAGTAAACTTGTCCATTAATGCACAAGGTTTCTGGAAAGTGTGCCATTTATGATAGGATTGACTGATTGATAGCTTCCATGTTGCATATATTGTAAAGTTTCGACTGGGGTAAACAGAGGCAAAAGTAAGACATACCGTATTCAGCTAGTCTTTCGATTGTGTTCCACTGCTGTGTAAGTTGGGACAACTTATTTCGCCTCATTTAATACCTTCTACAGTTTAGGACTTCCTTCTATTTTTCTCATCTGGATGTTCTGATCAATGACAAAACCATGGCATTTTCCAGCCACCTTATTGTGCTGTTGCACAGGCATTGGTGGCTTTGGTGTAACGATTGGTGATGGTTTGAGGTCTGTGTGGACGAGGCCCAATCACTTAACAATGAGTGGGGAAGTAGCTTGCCTTTTTAATTTTTATTCTATAAAATAATTTCAGGGTACTAATTCATTAAAACAAAATAAAACCAAAATATAATTTAGAAATGGTAAAAGTGGAGGACTTCTTTTATTCTATATCAATATAAAACAAATCACTTCAGCAATTAGCATAGTATATTATTTATTGACTATTGCCTTTGGATTAATGGCAAGGGTGTCTCAGTTTCACTTTAGTTATTATATCCTTGACATTTAGGCCCTCATTACAACCCTGGCAGTCGGTGGAGAAGTGGCGGTAATACCGCAAACAGGCCGGCGGTAAAAAAAATTAAATTACAAGCATGGCGGTGACCGTCATGCCAAACCGCCACTTCTCCACTCCGACTGCCAGGGTGGTAACGACCGCTGGGCTGGAGACTTCGGTCTCCAGGTCGGCAGCCGTCACTACACCTCCGGCGGCATCACGACCCCGCATAACGCCATGGATTTCCTGTGGTTCTGTACCGCCTCTAAATCCATGGCGGTAGGCACTATCAGTGCCAGGGAATACGTTCCCTGGCACTGATAGGGGTCTCCCCAACCCCCCCCCCTCCCCGGAGTCCACCCCCCAAAGGTGGTTGGACCCCCCACCCCCTCAAACATTGACACACACCCCCATACATGCACTCACACAACTACTACACATACACGCACACATACACACAGACATTAACGCACACATTTCCCATACACACAACACACCCCCTGCATGCATTCACGCACTCACACCCCCCCTCTACACACGCACACCCCCATGCACGCACACAACAAACAACTCCCTCCCCCCCCCTTAACGGACAATCACCTTACCTGGTCCGGTGATCCTCATCCTCCGGGAGGGAACGGGATCCATAGGGGCTGCTCTGCCGCCAGCACCCCGTCCCCCGAACACCGCCACGCCGAATCATGGGACGTGATTCGGTGGGCAGTGTTCTGATGACTGCAGACCACCAGTATGGCTGCTGGCGGCTCTCCGTCCGAAAAAGGGCGGAGGGCTGCCAGCAGTCATAATACGCTGTGCTGAAAAACGCCTGCACTGGCGGTCTTCAGCACGGCGGTACCTCGGTGGTCTTGAAAAAAGACCGCTGAGGTCCAAATGAGGCCCTAAATGTTTACCATTCCAGGACTTGTACATAATCCTCAAGAACATCCCATATTCCATAATATTTGTTGTTTCATGCTGTCCTTCAGTACATTACTTTCCTCTGCGGTTTACCTTCTATTAGTTATTAATGTCTGGGCAATAGGTTATTGACACTCAATTAAGCACCAACAGAAATGTTATTCATTTTGGCAGGACCAGGTATGCCAGATGGTTTGCTTTTATCAAATTGTGTAGATCGATAGGGCAGTGGCTACAGTAGGCCTTGTGCATGTTACCATGTGCTCCATCAGTACACTGAAAAAGGGATATTAGGACTGGGGATGCATTGTTAGAATTGTTACACTTGGTGCATACCTGGGATAGCAATCCAAATTGGTGATTTGTACCTTTGGCAATCACATTTATCTGCAGTGCTCATAACTGTACCACCTGCACAATATCCAACATTGTGTATGATATGAGCAGTTGCATGCAGATACGGGACAGATATGCCACATAGAATGCTTACAACAGTAGAATACATTTGTAATCAGATGACACAGGCATACCACTCAGTTGTAGAAGTTAGAACATACAGCCAAAACAGCACAAGCTTGGTTGGGCGTCTTTTTGCTCACAACAGCACTTTCCACCACTACACACCATTTACCTTTCTATAAACCAAACTGGACATATCCAACACATTCATATATGTCACCATATAGTTATCACATCACCTAACCCCACTTGCTAGTACCAACTTAAAACATACATCTGCCTGGCAATGGAGATGCCTGCCGACCTAGAAGATGCATAAATTATTCAGTGCAGTCCCTCTGGTTGCTTCTCTCAAACACCAAGAAGATTGACCCACAACTCAATGAAGTTGACATATTCACCTTATACCCATTGCATCACTGATCTTTGCAAGCTGACTAGGTCTGCAGTAGAAAGCTTGTAATTGTTAAAAAAGGCCATCACATTAGTACGGAAAGTGATGCAGTGCTGTACCAGTAGCCACTCATGTGCTGTACACATTCCAGTATCTTAAGGTTTTGTAAGTAGTAGGCTGTAGTGCCTAGGTACCGTTTTTTCCATAGATAAAGTAAAGGATTGTCATGGCAAACAGAGCTAACACAGTTTGGTAAGGACTGGGTAGATCAGTGGCAATGTGCCATACGATTCACGGATGAAAGGATAGGGTGTGGTTCAATTTGTATCCCATCTGTGAGGAAGGAGGTGATTCAGTTGAATGTGGAACCCTGGATACCTAGAAACAGGAACAGATGCATGAAGATCATTTGGCTGACAATGTCAAATGCCACAGAGATGTCGAGAAGAAATGTTTTTATCCCTTCATCATCAGTTGCTTCCAAATTGAAATGAGGATTGAATCCATTCCCCTGCTTAGTCAAAAACTGGCATGTTCATGGCCTAGGAGTAAATTTTATTTGGTGAGTCTGGGCATTTTTCTGCACATCATACATTTTAATTGTTTTGATGGGTACTGCAGGTAAGAGATACATAGGACATTTTTGTAGGATCTCTGGAATTGGGTTCAAAGTATGACTCAGACCAGTGACGGATGATATGAGAATTTTTATTAGGTTGAGACAGAAATGGTGTATAGACACTATGGGATTTGGTATGACTGAAAGTCTGTTCTGTAGTTCTTCCTCGAGTTCTTTCCCTTCTTGCTCCTCCGTCTTGCTTGCCTGAAATCATCCAGTCTCCAGAGTCACCCTCAAGGAAAAGATAAACAGGGGGAGAGATCTTACTATTCAGGTTTTCTCCAGGGTCGTGAAGTCCACCACCACACCGTACAGTCTAATAAATGTGAGGGAAGTTAGGGTCATTGACCCCTAGGATACCCACTTTTATCCCTCTCTGGGATTTCTCATGCCATGCTTTGATGCATGCTATTCTCCCATCATCATGCTCTGACTTATCACTGCTCCCAGTGCTCCTCTCCTTCCCCGTGCTGTGATACTTTTGCTATGACAAATAATAAGACGCAGTGTATGTCAAATCAATGTTGCCTTAAAACCACATCCAATGACCCCATGTTAGTGCTCCCCAGACCACCCGCCATAAGCCCCCTGTGGTACTCGCATGAGGCCGTGACTCTGTCTTTGAGTCACATCGGTCTTGTCCGAGTCGCCTTTCCCTGGGGTCTGTAGTTTGGAATCCATCTTCCATTGAAGATGCAACTGCACCTGCCGGTAGGAGGGTCTGCCCTCCGTGCCTGAAGACTCCAGAGGCTCCAGTGGTTCATCCGTCTCGTCTTCTGTCCCGGCTTCGGCTCTCGACCTATCCTCCTCGAATCTCCATTGTTCTGTGTCCTCTGCTTCTCGTGCTGCTTCCTCCTGTAACTCCTCATCGTGCACACCACACCCTGGCTCCACTGGCCTATAAGCAGTATTGGAGGGTTCAAGGGGTGCGGCCTGTGAAACCACTAGAACGCTTCTACGTGTTTGACGTATGCCCCCGGGGTTCTTGTTGTGACATTTACGAACACCTTATCGGGTAAGCGATCACAGTTCCGTTCCAGGAAGCATTCTTGAATTGCTCGAGTGCAGAGCTGCATTCTAGTGACTTATTGAAGAAGTGGAATAAAAGTGTTGCTAGGAACAGTTATGTGAAAAAGGGGAAGCTGGACAGTAGTCGATGGGGATCCCTAAAGTATTTGCTATCAGTTACAAGAAGTAGGAACTTAGCAGGAAAATGGAGTAGTGCTGAAGGTTAGGGTGGGTGCAGAGAGTTAAAAGGAGAAAGATAAAGCTAAAGGATATGAGAATGAAGGAGCTCATAGCTAATTAAATAGACCTTTAAGTAAATGTAGTGGCTTACTATTGGACCCGGGAGGGTTGGAAGGTATTGCACGAGGCTCAGTAGTTTTTCAAGGATCCAGGAGCCTCCCATTTGAGGGCATTTGCTGGAGAGTCTATTTAATGTGCTTTATTGTTTTCTTGTTCTTTTAAACAATGGCTCGATTGCATATATGATAGTACTAGAAGGCCAGTGTGTCCTCGGGGTTATGGGTGGTGGACATTTCTATTCCATGGCTTTTGCTGTGACCAAGTTTGGGGAGAAGCAACTGCCCTATTTTGGCCTTTTCCTGTTAATGGTTTTCCCGCAGCAGTGCAGTTACAGATGCTAGTGGCTCTCCCGCACATCCAGAATTAGATCAGGTTGAAGATTAAGGTCTAGGAGGAAAGTAAACTGGGGGTTGGACAGGGAATGGCCGGACAAAGGTGCACACAGGGCACTGAAGGAGATAACCCAGTGGTCAGCAGAGTCTTTGGAGGTGCCACAGAGACCAGGGTGTTAACACTAACATTTTACAAAGGGCCATTGCAATATTTCCACCCTAACTGCAGAAACTACTGACACCTTGAGCATGAGTAATTCCGCTACACAGTTCTCCGAATACATATAAGTGGGGATCAGCATGTGGGAGTCACTGATTCCTGGATGTTTTTCTCAGTTCTAGGCATTTCCTCTGCAGTCACCAGTTGAACAGACCTGTTGTGTTCCCATTGATGTTACAATCCAAATGAGGCTGGTAACTCCCATTACTGGCCAGTTCCGGATTAGCGGGGCACTCATACGGGTGTCCCTAATCTTTATCCTTTTGTGTGGCAGATATCATGTGTTACTTCAACAATGTGTTTGGGTGCTGGTCACAGGATGACGTAGACGTGCGGTCGGTCAGGTGGACGATTGGGAGTTAAGGGGATGTGTGGGGTGTATGCATATTTAGGCTGGTGTATGAGGGGCGTATTGTTGGTACTGGATCTGGTTTGAGAAGAGTGCAGTTGTTTGACAGGAGTGCTCAGTATTGTGTTGGTGATAGGTTGGGGTGCCTTTGGTACAGCAGTGGGAGGTTGACATTGATGAGTTTTTTTTAATATGATTTGGGATAATAGTGTAGGTGGAGAGTTCTGGTGTTGAGGGCACCATTGTTTTATATCCGGGTCTGGCATTTTGTCTAGTTTGGTGAATAAGAAGGGACAGTAGATTGTCAGAGTTGAGTGTGAGTGAGATTAAATGGGTTATAAGTGAAATAAGGAGATTGTTAGATGTGGCCTTCTGTGTGTGCCATGCAGAGTTGGGAGGCATAAGGGTGGAAGGTCAGCTGGCATGACATGTTTGAGTTGGGTGAAACGTTTCCTGGGTTTGTAGTTTGCCTCAGGGAGATGACATGAGGGCAGGACAGTCAAAGTTCCCCATAAAATCACTCTGGAATGACAAGGGACAATAAAGACTATTCGCATAATTCTAGAAAGAGGATGGTCTGCATCGGCAAGCTGGACACTACCAGATGTCAAAGGAAGAGGAGAAAAATCTTTGCGTCCATCTCACATTGGAAGGGGGCACATACATGCACAAAATAAGGACAGTATAGAGCAGGTTGTGGAAGATGCAAGCTCATCACACTCATGGTCCTGGAATGATCTTTGTAAGTCTTCGACCTCTTGATAACCCACAAAGTGTTTGGGTCAATTCTGGTCCGCCGGGATGCATTGCTGTGGTTTTTGGGTGCTTCTCTTCCTAGAGTTGACCTTCACATAGGCATTAATCAACTGGGTCTCTGTCTCTGCTTCTGTATACACAACAAGCAGTACCATCTCCTTTTTTCCGGACAGTGTGCTGTATTAGGAAATATTCTAGAGTCTAGATCTGTCTGCCCTTGAGGGAATACATGAACACAGTGGAGGCCACAGAAAGTCGATCAGGAGCCTCATGGCACAGCTTTCCAAGCTATTCAAGCTCTTTCATCCCCACAGTACACCCCTCCTTGATCAGGCATCTATGGTCTGCTCCAGTTCAGGAGATTTCCTGGTAACTATTTGTCTATTTAAGAAGAATTTCATCAACGTCTGTCAGCATTCCCATTTGACATCCCTACCTTCTGACTCATAGTAAGGTCAAGATTTGCAGGAAAATGGATCACTTACTCAATTTCCATCCACTAACTGCGATGTTTATGATCTCTCTGGACTTTAATATCGGTGACAAACAAGTAGGGCTTAAAATGCAGGCTTAAACTATCAACATTTGTAACCATTCACAGCCCCGTTCCACCGTCTGGGTAACAGTTTGTTACTGATAGATGCCCCTAGAAGTTCTGATAGCTTTCCATTAAATTGCCCTGAAACAACCCCACTCCCTCTTCACAAGCATGGGTCTGTAAAATGACAGGCCCCTACTTTTGGGACACTCGTAATAGGTTGGAATAGATGTAATCAGAAATTTGAGGCATCCACTTTATCCAAGAGCTTGTCTCCTAAATGATTGAGATGGATATCCATCTTGGTCATTCAGTTACGTCCCTGATAATCCATGCAAAAGTATATCTAGATCAAATCTTCCTTAGGCACCAAGAACTTTTGCTTGAGCCATGGACTCTGGGAGAGCTTAGTCACTAACATATTGGCAACCTCTACCTTGATTCAGTCTTAGACTTTGTCTTTGAGAGCCTTTAGATCTTGCGTTTCATAGGTAGACTGTGTCCTCCGTCCATCTCGCACTGGAAGTGGACAGATACATTCCTGCACTAAGCCATGATGGTATAGAGCAGGTTGATGATGATGGAAGCTCATCACACTCATGGTCCTGGAAAGATGACTACAAGGATGCAAACATTGGTCAGCTCAGGGAACACAAGAATTGCTGTCATACGTTTCCTGGGGAGGAGATGTTTGAGCTGATTAATTTGGAATGTGATATTGTACTCACTTGGAGCACAAAGCCAACCAAATAATTGACTTCACTAATCTTTCCTATGATTTTGATTAAAAAAATGTGTGTGCTTTAGAACCTAAAGACCAACTGATTGCTCCATGCTGATCAGGATCTCTCGACCTTCTTTGTACCCCATAATAGCTTCCCTCTAGTCACATTCTTTTTCAGATACTCCCAGTAGCCTGAAAGTTGTCCTTTGCCTTTTGCATTAAATGAGTCGGTTTACTCTCCTGGCCCTTTGCAGATCAGTGGAACATGGGTTGCACCTAGAATTTATCATCCAAGGTCTTTAGGTTGAAAATGTTGCTCAGTGAAGGTGAAGGAGCAAGGGGAAGTTGGGTTCTGTTACTGGGCAGAGGAGAGCTTGGCAGGACGGTATTTGTTCTGCATGTCACCCAGATATCTAAAGTCTGTAGAGTGTTATCGCAGAGAGAGCAGCATGAAGGTGTTCATCACGTCCATCAGTAAGGACAATAACTGTATGCTGTATTTCTATATTGTGAACCTAAGTAAAAGGGAGTCAAGCCCTGTACAGGGTCAAAGGCTTAGACAACAGCATGTGACTGGAGTGGTATCTGGTATTTGAGAGCAAAAGCTGATTGCTGCTACATCATGATGTAGCATTCTTTAAAGAGGTATATCTTCAGGTCTTTCCTAAATTGGAGCATGGTTAGGGTAGTCCTGATGGATACAGGGATGTCATCTCAGATGCTTGGTCCATAGATGGAGAAGGCCTTATGCCTTGTTTTATCTTGTTTGCACTTAGTCATCTTATTTTAATGATGTCCTGGCCGGTGTGTAACCGGAAGAGTGGTGAGCTTGTCAGCCACATGGTAGGGGTGGCGTTTGTAATGGCTTAGTAGATGACGGAGCTGGTGGGGTCTGGTTGGAGGAGTCAGTAGTTTTCCAGTAAAATGGAAGGTGATGGGGGCATATTTCTTCAGGCTCTTAAGGAGGCAGAATGCTGTTAAAGGGGACCATTGTGGAGTCTGAGAGGCCATGGGGCAGGGCATTGCCTCCATCCAGGTGGGAAACTACGAGAGCTTGAAGAGAAGTTCTGTAGTCGCTGTCTCAAAGGAATAGTTCAACTTTCTCTAGCAGTGAGTAGTATAGAAATCTGGTACCGGGCTGTCTTGGTATTCTTGGTGATGTGTTTCGGGAGAGTGAGATCGATGTCCAGAGTGAATCCTAGTTCCTTGGTACTGCATGAAAGTTGGGATTTGAATCCATCCATGCTGATGTTGTTAAGACAAGTTTGGGCTAGCTGTTGCATGCTGTTCTTGACGAATAGGGGGATTTTTTCTTTTGTGGGGTTAAATTTCAGGCAGATGCTGGAGAACCAGGTCTGGATGAGGTGCAGGCAGTGCACTTTATCCAGGTGTTGGATGTCTGGAAAAGAGGAGACTTTCAAATGAAGTTGTGTTCTGTCTTCATATTCATGAATTTTGATGTCTGTGAGGAGATTCCCAAAAGGTGCCATGCAGAGACTGAAGAGGACGAATAAGTCCATAGCGTCTTGACAATCAGTCATAAACACTATTTTGTGCAGAAACAGCTCCACACACCAAGAGTGGGATGACCACATATATGAAGCACTAGAGGGATTGTGTAAGGGAGAGCTGATGGGCCTTCTTCCCTCCAGGAGTACTGGTGAAAAGGCATGTGCCCCAGCACTAGAATTAGCCGCCATCAACCTCCCAGTCTCCCCACAGTGTAGTGTGAATGAGCAGGAGCCACACGCAACTGGAGTTGGGGGAGGGGACTGGATTTGATGGGGGCGGGGGTACCCTGGGTGACTGGTGCAGCATGCTCTTCATGGGTCTGGAGACTAGTCGCTAGTCGATGGGCACAACCTTTGCTGGAGGTAGTATTTTGGGGCATAGTGGGTAATAAATGGGCTGGGGCCCTGCTCCAGACTGTAGTGTGGGGGCACATAGTATAACAGATCTGTAAGTACTGGTTCCGGCACACTGGCTACTTGGATCTTATAGCAACTATGACAGAACACAGTCCCTGGGAAAGGTAAAGGGACTCATGCAAGACTTTAGCTGTGATGCACAGTGGTCACGTTGAATTGGTGTTTAGGAGTTATAAAATATTTCACCCTTTGTGGCTGAGGGAATTCTAATTGCAATCTGTTGTACTCAACCATGATCCAGACGAATGTGCTATAGACGATGATGAGACAATAGTGGACGGTGGAATACTTAGGTTATTATCAGCCACTGGTAATTACTTTGTCCACATTCTAGCCAATTGCTTTTTGTCCACTGCTCCACTCCAGACCGGGACCAGCTATATTCAAATCAGACTTGCTCTTGCCTCTATAGTAACAGTCAAGCCAGGAGGGCTAGACCAGATCCCCTCTAGACAGAAATACTAGCAACTTCATTGTGGTTTCAGCCTTCTTGGGCCCCATTAATGAGATGCGGCTTCAGTTGATTGGCACAGTGAACTTCTGGATAAATCTGCATATTGGACAGTGTGCGGCAGACTCTGCATCATCAGAAACATTTCTAAATACCTGTTCTTCTTCCTCTGCAGCTGCCTCCTTGTCTCAGCCTTTCCTATCTAGCCTTGTGTGGATGCTCCGGCAAGTCTGGGAGACCATAGCTCCCGTGAGCTCCAGGCCTGGCATCTGTCGCTGAGCCTGCGCGTCTGCCACTGCTTCAGAAGACCCAGATGTCACCGAAGCTGCTGCTTCCATCAGACTTCTTCCACATCTTGATGGAGAGTAAGGAACATCACATGCTTCCAAATCCATTACAAGTGAAAGATACAAAACAATATGGTATTATTGGGCTTCATGTCAGCAGACATGGATGATCATATCCACTGCTTCCTGCAATTGAATCGTCTTCTGTCCTAAACAAACATCTCCTTTATCCACGTGGATTTACTGCTCTTCCAGTTACTCTAAACAAAGATGTTCTGTGCCCATAGAAGTAAGAATCTGCTCTGCACAATCCAGAAAGGAGCTCCTTCCATGTACTATTAAAGACCTGCTGTATCACCAGTAAGTATTGGGTTTTACACGAAAGCAAATATATACTGCAAACCGTCCATACAAACATCTGCTTTTCCAGCCACCCAGGATGTGCTTTATGCTCCCATTCATACAGTGCACATAGTAGGAGTGCACACCCATGCACCATTTAAGGATTTACAAAGGGTTAAATATCATAATCGAGACACCAAAAATACCTACTATTAAATAGTGATATCTACTGCAACATGCTAGTCATGGATATAATGTCCACCCACCATTATATTGACATGTTACAGTTTCAAAATCCCTGAAAAAATAGGTGCCTCTGATGCTTGGACTGGGTTAATTCACTATTCTTACATTAGTAAGTGCTTGTTGGAGCCCTTGGACCTGAATTCTTTCCTTTTAGTATGGAGATAGTAAGGACATTTTGAGGTAACTGCAGCAATATTTTTGTTGTTGTTATTTGCACTTTATTGTTGGCAGTTAAAATTATGGCTACACGGTCTGCTGTGCCTTCGGGAATCTGTTGTACTCCTTACAAAGACTGATTCTACTCCAAACAGAGATCTAGGGTCCCCATCCAGACCTAGGTCTTTTACTTATGTCAGCAGAGGACATGAAATCCACTGCAAAAAGGTGCCCCTCTTTACCCTGGATCACAGATGAATGTATGTGTACACCCTAGCTCTACATCCCAAAATATATATATATATACACACATACATATATATATACACACATACATATATATATACACACATACATATATGTACCCCAAAAGGGAGGTATTTTATCTCAAACAATGATACGCTGCCCCTATAAGGAACTACAACTTTAACCACCAGCAATCTACATAGTCACACTTCTTCTCAACAAGGACCTGCTGTGCAAGACCTCCAGGGAGGAGATTGCATTCCAGTGCCATTTCCCCACAGAAAAGAATCCTCTGTACCAGCTCTCAGCAACTATCTACTGTCCACCTCCTCTGTCCTTGCCCTGCAGACAAACGTCTGTGCCACCTCTCCACAAGGATTCTTGACTCAACGCCTCCTATGTTTTCTGTTGAACATTTATTATGTGAAACATACTAACTGGAGAATATTACAATAAAATATAGTTAATGTGTTATTGTATTTGCATATTTTATAATTGGCTGGTTACTAACACCAGTTGATGCAATGAACTAGATTCTGGAAATTATTTGTATTTGCAAGAGTGCAAGAAATTCCTGTAAGCACCTTCAGCGTTTACGTAAAGTGAATTGCCCATCTCTGCACCAGATCACTAACAAGCTTATGGACAAGAAAGACAACTGCTTGTGCTCCAGGTAGCAGTACCAGAAAAGAAGCAAAGAAGATATGTTTTAGATAGCAACTGTATACAACTAAAAGTAGCAGCTTGTGTTACGGGAAATCAGAGATTATACAAAAAAGCAAAATGGACCCGCAGGCAATAGTGACCTCCCATCACATACAGTTTAAGAACTTACAGAGAGCATGGTATCCACTCTTGGCAGAAAGTTAGCAGCACAGTTCTGTCAAGCAATCACACCTAGGAATTAGTAGACAGCCAGGCCCAACCATCCTGCCCATTTCATGACTAGTCTACGCACCAAGACTATTGTCCTTGGCTTTCTTTAGTTTACTTACTGCTTGTGCCTACACCACCTCCCTGGGTGGTGGCACCCTGCATTGATGACCATTGCCACATTAAAAACAATTCTGATGTTACTTATTGCTTTCGCCATTCCATTGAGAAAGGACTTGTCTCTTATGTAGGTTGGTTGATCTTTAGCGATCACTAACTTGTCCTTCCTTCATCTCTCGAGCATGTGGTTGTTTAGATCATCAAGTCGCTCATCCAAGAACTTGAAAGTTAGAACAGGTACCATTTGCATAGTCCATGTGCAGCCTCCTTCTAAAGTGTCTCTAATCTATGCTTATCCTCAACAGTAGTGGCTCCAGAGCTGGGCCCAGAGGCTGGGGTAGGGTCTCATCAATGTTGTGTAACGCAGTAAGAACATCCGCTATTCTGCTAGGTATCCCTGTCAACCCCCTTACTCCTGTTGCTCTCGCCTTTGTGTTGCCAATTTAGTAATGTTGATGCAGTAACATAAGTAGCAACAGACAGAAGGAAAATGGGGTTCCTCACCTTCCATGTTGAATTGAGATTTTGCACCATTAATAGTTCTCTTTGCACTTGACTGCGTTAAACCTGATTTGTTGTATTATGGTCCGCTACGTTAACGTCTATAAGTCATTTTTCCTTATTTCAAGTTCTCTACCAGGGTATCACTCCCTTGACCGATATGTTTGACCTGAGCACAGATGTAAGCTCTACATTTCAGCCCTTCTGCAATGGATATAAAGGGTGTGAAGTTGAGAAGGATGATTTCCTCAGCAATTGTATGTGTAAAACTTCACAATCTTCACAAATAACACCTAGTTTGCAAAGATAAAAACCAAATAGGAGAAAATGTTTGCTATAAGTAAGTATGTGCAACAACACTTTGCAAAAACCCACACTTCGTAAAGAAAAATTATTTCACAAGTATTTTTTTTCAGAAAACTTTCGGAACTTCACCTGACTTCCTAAGGTAAGTTTGAAACTTCACCTGACTCTAGAAGATGTGCAGCCATCTGGCTGATGAGTCTGGAATGTTTTTTGTTGCGTGACATAAATACCTCCTTGTAATCTGGAAATGCAGAAATTCCACTTCAAGGTTTGGGTGTACAAAGCATATAAAGATTATCTTTATATGTGCATTTCCTGACTATGTGGATGGTTGTGTGACACTTGAAGCAATGTACCCAGCAGCTGCATAATTAAATGCTGAGTTTGCTGGTGGAATATGTCAAGCACTGTTTTGTCTCTGGTTAGAGGCGGCATGTTCTGTGAAGCGCAAACTCCTCCTGTTGAGCTTAGAGCCTCTCTTAGTGGGCGGTGCAGAATTCGCACCATCCGAGTCAGATGCCCTCCGCTGACAGCATTCAGCTGGAATGCTCATGTAGTTGGTTAAAAAACAGTGTGAAAATCCTGATGCCACCTATTTCTCATGCCAAGAGAACAAAGAAAATATAGGGCTTTCCTATCTCTCTCTCTGAGTAATAGAGAAGCTACCAAAGCTCATGACATTAACAGTAACTTTTGCTGTGGATGAACTGTCTGAAGAATTAACAGAAGAATTAACTGAAGAATTAACTGAAGTAGTGAATTTCTGTTCGAGACCAATTACACCATTGAAACCAAAACAAACTCTGAACATCAAAGCCCTTCTCTTCTTCCCTTTCATGCTGACGATAGATTATGGAACGATCTCTCAATAAATGGCAGCGATAACTTTTGTCGCTGTGTGGGTCGGTGGGACAATCTCCTTTCTGGGACAGATCCATGCTGTTCAAATTTGCATGGATTGTGTGTAACTTCGCTAACCAATTTGGTTACTGAATACCAGTTCTAAAATTTGTTCAAATTGGTCTGTATGAATTACATCTCACTAAGCAAGATGTCCCCATTTTATAACGCAAATTACTCTATTTTCTCATGGTTTACATTCCGGCCTGAGACAAACTGCACACTCAAGTTTGCTCAGAAATTCGGCAGATTTTGATTTGTTTACAGCCTTGGACGACAGTACGATTTTGAAAATTGCCCATCTCAGATTCAGTAATATACCTGTTGCCAAGGCTCGGAGACACTGGAGCTGATGGGATATCAGTGGAATGGATGGAAGCTTGCCACTAGATTAACATCTTTAGCTCAGAGGTCTTGCTCTAGAGTATTTGGGACCTGGATCTTCAATGAAGATCTTCCTGAAATGAGAGGCAGTGATTCTAACTCCCCGAGTATTTTGCGCACCTAACATAAATAAGTAAGAAGACTGTCAAGAAGTTCAGCCAACAGTTGTCTCTGGATCGACTAAACTTATTTGGTTCTCATCATGTACCAAAAGATAATTGTCAAATCTCCTCAGCAGATGTTGAGCAAGCGAGCAGGACCGCATCATCAGTGTGACGTATAAGTGGTAGTTTAAGCCATTCTTGGGGGGACCTGCAGATTTTAATCCCTTCAGGACCCTTGAGAGCTTTGCCCCAGGACAAGGGCATCATTGTTCTGTTACAGTTTATGAAGGTAGGGCATAGTTAAATAAAGATAACAGAGGTAAGCTAAGAACATCAGATGTGTAGGTAATGACAGAAATGATATTGCATGTAGCTGTACAGTGCAGGTAGGAAAAGTCATGAAGGTGGAATAACTTGATAGTGCAGTAGAATAAGCTGTAGAGCTGTTAACATTTCAGAAGTTATATTTCTGTTGAGGTATCCACATGTAGGAGTACAGATATACCGTTAAGTGTAGCTGTATAGAGAAGTGCAGGTGGAATATCGTATATAACCATAATGGTAAGTGCAAGCCAAAGGCTTAAGTTGTATGGAGAAGCAAGAGGGATATAGCTGTACAGATAGTTACAATGAGGTAAGCCTACACAGATCATCTGATCCGACCACATCCTGGTCAACTTTAGCATACCGATTCCACACCACCGCAGAAACGCCATCACCAAATCTTCACAATGGCACTGGAACTGGAACAAGATCTCAGAAAAAATCCTTGTCATTCAAATTCCTACACCACCGCCCTCGACACAACAGCCACCTCCCTGAATCCATCGCTAACTTCAATGCCTGCATCACTGCCTGCACAAACACACAAGAACAAGACCAAAAGCGAGCTGATACATGGAAGAGCTCAGACTCGCCAAACGCCAGTGCAAGTAACTTGCCCTCAGTTGCCACCATCAGCAAATCAGAGCCCCCAAATGCTTCACTCTCACCGAAAGCTCCAAGGAAATCTTCACCTTAGTGAAAGAGTTCACATCACCAGCAGTAAGCTTCACCAACATTACCCCCTCTCCGGACCTTTGCAACTAGTTGTCCATTTCTATACACCAAAAAGATCACCAGTATCTATAACAACTTCAAACCCCATCTGAGCCCTCCTGCCCATCGCAACCGACACCCAGAGGACCTCCCTGACCACATGGCCACCATCACCACTCAAGAGGCAGCAACAACCATGCAGTCCAAACACTCAAGATCACCCATGGACACCTGCTCTCACTATGTCTGTATCAAAAGATTGGACCCCATCAGCGCAGCCCTCACCCTTATCCTGAACAACACAATCATCATAGCCACCTACAAGGAAAGCTTGAAAACATGCACAGTACTCCTCCTGCTCAAGAAACCCTCTGGAGACCTGACGACACAAGCAACTACCAGTCTACCTCCCTGCTACCCTACTTGATAAAAGTCACACGAAAGATAATATACAAACATCTAGTCACCCATCTCAGTGGCAACCACCTCCTCTACACAACTCTATCCAGATTCAAGCCCAACAACAGTATAGGGACCACCTCATCTCCATCACGATGACATCCAGATGATCCTGGATAGAGACAATACTGTGGCTCCCATCTTACTGGACCTTTCAACTCCGTCTCTCACTCTGTCCCAATTCTTATCCAACAACTGCACTAAGCCGGCATCCAAGGATCCACAGCTCACTGGATTTGCTCTCCTTCCTGACAGAACAGACTGGTCCCCTGCACCTCGGATGCTGTCAACCTCATCTGCGGAGTACCACAAAGATCTTCACTTGGCACCACTGTGGTCAAAGCCCATATGACTCCACTCGCCAGCATCATCCACACTCATGGTATCAACTTCATATCCTGTGCTGATGACACTGAGCTCATGTTCTCCCTTTCCAAGATGCCAAACACCCAAACCAATTTCTCTGCCTGCATGACCAAAATTGCCAGATAGATGTAAACCAGCTTCATGAAGCACAACACAGACAAGACAGACGCAGTAATCTTCAGCAAAGGTCTCTTGCTCTGGGACTCTACCTGGTAATCTGCTCAACTCTGAACCACACCAGTTGAATGGTTGTGAGTGTGGAGAGGTGTGTCGAGGATTCTATGATCTGTGCAACTGATGATTGTCTATCAAGATGCTGTTTGCTTCTCTTGTACCGTGTTTTAAATAAAAACATTATAGAAAACTAACTGTGAATCACACCCCTCTCGGCAATAGTAATTAACGATGATCTCACCATGACCAGCCAAGTGAGTGTGGTCTCTTTCTCCTGCTCCCACGCTTTTAAGATGCTCAAAGAGCTCTTCAAATGGCCCCCCACCAACACTCCTAGAACTGTTGCGACATCCCTCATCACCAGTAACCTGGACTACGGCAACACATTCTATGGCAGAATCAACAGTCAGCTGACCAGAAAACTCTAGACCATGCAGATTTCAGCAGCCAAGCTTAACCTTCTATCCTGCACTCGCATCACACCGCATCTCAAAGCGCATCACTGGCTCCCAATCCACAAACAGGCACTCTTCAAGATTCTCATGCACACATACAAAGCCTTACACAACATTGGCTCCACTTCCTCAACTACCAAATACTTCTACCAGACTCCTGCTCTCACACACCCCCTGCATCCGCAGAAGCAGATCCGGCAGTCGTACCTTCTCCGTGGCTCCTAAAGCCTGAAACAACCTTCCCCTGCACATCAGAGCCGCCTCCTAAGTTCTTGAATCCTGGAAAAAACTGAAGACCTTCACCTAGCCCGGGCTCAGCCCATAGAGCTCCTGCTTGAGTACTGGGATACACACCCGGGGAGGTGCTTCACACATAACATAACCTGTGGAGGTGTAATGTTAAGTGCAGGCTGAAGATTTATGACTTTATAGAGGATGTGGGGGGATGTGCAGGTGTACAGGCACTGTAACTGCAAGGCAAAGCTTTATGGATATATATAGAGAAGGATGAGCGGTATAGCTGTACAGATGGGCAGAGAATGAGCAGTGTATAATTAAAGTGCAGCCGAAGTATATGGTTGTATAGAGAATGGTGAGGGGCACAGCTGTACAGATGGGAATGAGATCTGTAAGTGTACAGGTACTCTAAGAGCGAGTCCGTGCTTTATGGTGTATAGAGAAGGATGAGAGGTATAGCTGTACAGATGGGCAGAGAATGAGCAGTGTATAATGTTAAGTGCAGGCAAAGGTGTATAGTTGTATATAGAATGGTGAGGGGCACAGCTGTACAGATGGGAATGAGATCTATAAGTCTACAGGTACTCGAAGTGCAAGTCCATGCTTTATGGTGTATAGAGGGGTATATCTAATCGGATGTATAGAATGAAATACACTTTATGTAATACAAAGTCCAGGTGGAAGGTGCCTGGTTGTATAGAGAAGGATGAGAGGTATGGCTGTACAGGAGGCTGGGAAGTGATGTGTCTGCGTGCAGGTCGAGGTTTTATGGTTATATAGAAAAGGGGGGGTATATCTATGCAGAGTAGCAGAACGAGACGTGTAGGTGTAATGGTAAGTGCAAGATGGAGGTGTATGTCCGTGTAGGAAGGATGGGGGGTATAGCTGTACAGGTGCCAGACGAGATGTTGGGCTCGATGAGAGTTAAAGCTAATCAGACGGGTGGAATGAGACGTGGAGGTGTCCTTTTACATGAAGGTTGGAGGTTCTTGGTCGTATAGAGAAGAATACGAGGTAAAGCTGTACACATGGGTAGATGGGAGGTGCGTGGGTGGAATGGTAAACACGGGTAAGGATGAGAGGTGTAACTGCCCAGATGGGTAGGAAGATGTGTAGATGTAGTTTTAAGTGAAGGCAGGGTTTTTTTTTATCGTTGCATTTATTTGAGGTTGTATACAGAAGGATATGGGGTATAGTTATGTTGATGGGTAGAATGAGATGTATAGGTGTAACGTAAGGACACGTTGAAGGTTTATGGTTGTATAGAAAAGGATGAAGGGTGTAGCCATACAGGTGGGTGGAATGAGACATGTATGTGTAAGGATGAGAGGTATAACTGTCTAAGTGGGTAGAATGAGATGTGGGTAGTGTAGGTGTAATTTTAAGCGCAGGTTGGGTTTCTGTGGTTGTATACAGATGAACGAGAGCTGTAACCGTACGGATGGGTAGAACGGTACACTTGTAGGCTGAGGGTAAGTGCAGGTGAGGTTGAGGAGTATGGCTGCACAGACTGGGTGAATCGGAGGTGTAGGTGTACAAGCATTCCAATTGAGGTTGAAGGTTTATTTGTGGTTATATGTAGAAGAATAAGGGGTATAGCCGTACACATGGGTAGAATGAGCTGTGTATGTGTACTATAAGGCCAGGTTGACGGTTTATTGTTCTATAGAGAAGAATAAGGGGTATAGCCGTACAGATGGGTAGAATGAGCTGTATGTGTACTATAAGGGCAGGCTGACGGTTTATGGTTATATATAGAAGAATAAGGGGTATAGCCGTACAAATGGGTAGAATGAGCTGTGTATGTGTGCTATAAGGGCAGGTTGACAGTTTATGATTATATATAGAAGAATAAGGGATATAGCCGTACAGATGGGTAGAATGAGCTGTACAGGTGTACTATAAGGGCAGGTTGACAGTTTGTGGTTATATAGAAGAATAAGGGGTATAGCCGTACAGATGGGTAGAATGAGCTGTGCAGGTGTACTATTAGGGCAGGTTGACAGTTTGTGGTTATATAGAAGAATAAGGGGTATACCCGTACTGATGGGTAGAATGAGCTGTATGTGTACTATAATGGCAGGTTGACGGTTTATGGCTATAGGTAGAATAATAAGGGGTATAGCCGCACAGATGGGTAGAATGAGCTGTGTATGTGTACTATAAGGGCAGGTTGACGGTTTATGGTTATATATAGAATAATAAGGGGTATAGCCGTACTGATGGGTAGAATGAGCTGTGCGGGTGTACTATAAGGACAGGTTGACAGTTTGTGGTTATATAGAAGAATAAGGGGTATAGCCGTATAGATGGGTAGAATGAGCTGTGTATTTGTACTATAAGGGCAGGTTGACAGTTTGTGGTTATATAGAAGAATAAGGGGTATAGCCGTACAGATGGGTAGAATAAGCTGTGCAGGTGTACTATAAGGGCAGGTTGACGGTTTATGGTTATATATAGAATAATAAGGGGTATAGCCGCACAGATGGGTAGAATGAGCTGTGTATGTGTACTATAAGGGCAGGTTTATGGTTATATATAGAATAATAAGGGGTATAGCCGTACTGATGGGTAGAATGAGCTGTGCAGGTGTACTATAAGGACAGGTTGACACTTTGTGGTTATATAGAAGAATAAGGGGTATAGCCATACAGATGGGTAGAATGAGCTGTGCAGGTGTACTATAAGGGCAGGTTGACAGTTTGTGGTTATATAGAAGAATAAGGGGTATAGCCGTACAGATGGGTAGAATGAGCTGTATATGTACTATAAGAGCAGGTTGACGGTTTATGGCTATAGGTAGAATAATAAGGGGTATAGCCGTACAGATGGGTAGAATGAGCTGTATGTGTACTATAAGGGCAGGTTGACGGTTTATGGCTACAGGTAGAATAATAAGGGGTATAGCCGTACAGATGGGTAGAATGAGCTGTGCAAGTGTACTATAAGGGCAGGTTGACGGTTTGTGGTTATATAGAACAATAAGGGGTATAGCCGTACAGATGGGTTGAATGAGCTGTATGTGTACTATAAGGGCAGGTTGACGGTTTATGGCTATATATAGAAGAATAAGGGGTATAGCCGTACAAATGGGTAGAATGAGCTGTGTATGTGTACTATAAGGGTAGGTTGACACTTTATGGTTGTATAGAAGAGAATGAAGCGTGTAGCCACACAGATGGGTAGAATGAGCTGTGCAGGTGTACTATAAGGGCAGGTTGGCGGGTCATGGTTGTATAGCAGAGGATGCAGGGTGTAGCCACAAAGATGGGTAGGATGAGCTGTGTATGTGTACTATAAGGGCAGCTTGACAGTTTATGGTTATATATAGAAGAATAAGGGGTATAGCCGTACAGATGGGTAGAATGAGCTGTGTATGTGTACTATAAGGGCAGGTTGACAGTTTATGGTTATATATAGAAGAATAAGGGGTATAGCCGTACAAATGGGTAGAATGAGCTGTGCAGGTGTACTATAAGGGCAGGTTGGCGGTTTATGGTTATATAGCAGAGGATGCAGGGTGTAGCCACACAGATGGGTAGAATGAGCTGTGTATGTGTACTATAAGGGCAGGTTGACGGTTTATGGTTATATATAGAATAATAAGGGGTATAGCCGTACTGATGGGTAGAATGAGCTGTGCGGGTGTACTATAAGGACAGGTTGACAGTTTGTGGTTATATAGAAGAATAAGGGGTATAGCCGTATAGATGGGTAGAATGAGCTGTGTATGTGTACTATAAGGGCAGGTTGACAGTTTGTGGTTATATAGAAGAATAAGGGGTATAGCCGTACAGATGGGTAGAATAAGCTGTGCAGGTGTACTATAAGGGCAGGTTGACGGTTTATGGTTATATAGCAGAGGATGCAGGGTGTAGCCACACAGATGGGTAGAATGAGCTGTGTATGTGTACTATAAGGGCAGGTTGACGGTTTATGGTTATATATAGAATAATAAGGGGTATAGCCGTACTGATGGGTAGAATGAGCTGTGCGGGTGTACTATAAGGACAGGTTGACAGTTTGTGGTTATATAGAAGAATAAGGGGTATAGCCGTATAGATGGGTAGAATGAGCTGTGTATGTGTACTATAAGGGCAGGTTGACAGTTTGTGGTTATATAGAAGAATAAGGGGTATAGCCGTACAGATGGGTAGAATAAGCTGTGCAGGTGTACTATAAGGGCAGGTTGACGGTTTATGGTTATATATAGAATAATAAGGGGTATAGCCGCACAGATGGGTAGAATGAGCTGTGTATGTGTACTATAAGGGCAGGTTTATGGTTATATATAGAATAATAAGGGGTATAGCCGTACTGATGGGTAGAATGAGCTGTGCAGGTGTACTATAAGGACAGGTTGACACTTTGTGGTTATATAGAAGAATAAGGGGTATAGCCATACAGATGGGTAGAATGAGCTGTGCAGGTGTACTATAAGGGCAGGTTGACAGTTTGTGGTTATATAGAAGAATAAGGGGTATAGCCGTACAGATGGGTAGAATGAGCTGTATATGTACTATAAGAGCAGGTTGACGGTTTATGGCTATAGGTAGAATAATAAGGGGTATAGCCGTACAGATGGGTAGAATGAGCTGTATGTGTACTATAAGGGCAGGTTGACGGTTTATGGCTACAGGTAGAATAATAAGGGGTATAGCCGTACAGATGGGTAGAATGAGCTGTGCAAGTGTACTATAAGGGCAGGTTGACGGTTTGTGGTTATATAGAACAATAAGGGGTATAGCCGTACAGATGGGTTGAATGAGCTGTATGTGTACTATAAGGGCAGGTTCACGGTTTATGGCTATATATAGAAGAATAAGGGGTATAGCCGTACAAATGGGTAGAATGAGCTGTGTATGTGTACTATAAGGGTAGGTTGACACTTTATGGTTGTATAGAAGAGAATGAAGCGTGTAGCCACACAGATGGGTAGAATGAGCTGTGCAGGTGTACTATAAGGGCAGGTTGGCGGGTCATGGTTGTATAGCAGAGGATGCAGGGTGTAGCCACAAAGATGGGTAGGATGAGCTGTGTATATGTACTATAAGGGCAGCTTGACAGTTTATGGTTATATATAGAAGAATAAGGGGTATAGCCGTACAGATGGGTAGAATGAGCTGTGTATGTGTACTATAAGGGCAGGTTGACAGTTTATGGTTATATATAGAAGAATAAGGGGTATAGCCGTACAAATGGGTAGAATGAGCTGTGCAGGTGTACTATAAGGGCAGGTTGGCGGTTTATGGTTATATAGCAGAGGATGCAGGGTGTAGCCACACAGATGGGTAGAATGAGCTGTGTATGTGTACTATAAGGGCAGGTTGACGGTTTGTGGTTATATATAGAAGAATAAGGGGTATAGCCGTACAGATGGGTAGAATGAGCTGTGCATGTGTACTATAAGGGCAGGTTGACGGTTTGTGGTTATATATAGAAGAATAATGTGAATAGCCGTACAGATGGGTAGAATGAGCTGTGTATGTGTACTATAAGGGCAGGTTGACGGTTTGTGGTTATATATAGAAGAATAAGGGGTAGAGCCGTACAAATGGGTAGAATGAGCTGTGCAGGTGTACTATAAGGGCAGGTCGGCGGTTTATGGTTGTATAGCAGAGGATGCAGGGTGTAGCATACAAATGGGTAGAATTAACTGTGTATGTGTACTATGAGGGCAGGTTGACGGTTTGTGGTTGTATAGAAGAGGATGAAGGGTGTAGCCACACAGATGGGTAGAATGAGCTGTGCAGGTGTACTATAAGGGCAGGTTGGCCGTTTATGGTTGTATAGCAGAGGATGCAGGGTGTAGCTCCACAGATGGGTGGAGTGAGACGTGCATGTGTATGGTAAGTGCAGGTAGGGATGACAGCTGTATGGGCAGAATAAGATGTGTAGGTGTAACGGTAAGGGCAGGTTGGCGGTTTGTGGTTGTATAGAAGAGGATGAAGGGTGTAGCCACACAGATGGGTAGAATGAGCTGTGTATGTGTACTATAAGGGCAGGTTGACAGGTTGTGGTTATATATAGAATAAGGGGTATAGCCGTACAGATGGGTAGAATGAGCTATGCAGGTGTACTATAAGGGCAGGTTGACGGTTTGTGGTTGTATAGAAGAGGATGAAGGGTGTAGCCACACAGATGGGTAGAATGAGCTGTGCAGGTGTACTATGAGGGCAGGTTGGCGGTTTATGGTTGTATAGCAGAGGATGCAGGGTGTAGCTCCACAGATGGGTGGCTGAGACGTGCATGTGTATGGTAAGTGCAGGTAGGAATGACAGCTGTATGGGCAGAATAAGATGTGTAGGTGTAACGGTAAGGGCAGGTGTAAGGTTTATAGTTGTTTGGAGACGGGTGAGGGGTATTTCGCAGCTATACATATCTGTAGAATGAGGGGCGTATGGTGTGTGTGGAAACTGCTATGCTGTGGGCAGGAGTCAGGGTATGTGCAGCCGCACCGAAGGGCTGAATGAGGAATCGCGGCCTAATAGGTGCAGGCCGGAAGGCTGTGGTCGCCTGGAGAGGGATGCAGGGTACGGCGGGGTTGGGTGGTCAGGCCCTGGGGGCGCGTGGAGGGTTCACAGCTGTACAGGTGGCACGGATTGGTCGGTAAGGTTGGTGGGGGGGGGCGATGTTAGCTTCAGTTTTTCCTACAATCCGGCTGGTATATATTGTGTGAACACATTATAGGACAAGTAGGGTGCAGGAGAGGCCTGAGGGACGGCGGAAAGCGGGGGGGGGGAGGGGGTGGTACTAAGAGAGAACGCATCATATTTGGTAAAATAAGCAATAATTCGAATTACTTTATTCAGCACAGAGAAAGGCCATAAAAGGTCCACAAGTAAAAACAGGTCAATTATACACAAATATCACATCAATTTAAAAACAATAAGAACAATTTGTCATGTACAGTAAACAAATTTCATCTCCAATCCCCCATAATAAACATAGCCAGCCTATTAGAAATGAGAAATGTTTTTGAGCACTTTCAAAACAGAGTAAGAGCGTGCGCGTTTTTGTCTGTCTGTAAAAATTCCTGGTGAAATCCGACAGACGCCTCACCATACCCGACAGAAAGCACCCATTTATCAGAAAATACATGTATTAGGGGGTGTCATACTCCACCCCTTTGTATCTGTGCAGATATGTGCGGGTGCGAGGTTTGCTGCTGCCGAGGTAGACAGTTCCTGGGTACACAAGACATGATTGTGTATCTGCAGAGGCGGGTGCACGAGGCCCGGTGTTGTGGTGCGCATCACACGAGAGCAGAACGGACAGGTACACGTGAAGTGTCACCAGGGGCTGCCGAGAGCGGCTGGGTGTCTCTTCTGGATCTGCAGCCTCGGTGTGACCCGCCACCACCCCAGGTGGCTGCCCCCGGCCCAGGGCCTGTCACCGGCCGCATTGTGATGGTGTCCGGGCTGCTTGTGATGATGGGCGACGTCCGGGACCCCCACCCAAAGCGCCCACTGCCAGCCCCTGCCCTGCCAGAGACCGCCCGGAGGCCTGCAGGGCAAACGCGAGTCAGCGAGGGGGGAAAGAGACAGCCCCGGAGAGTGCCCCGCCTAGAGGAGAGAGCACAAGAGGCCAGCAGGGGAAAGAGTGTCAGTGAGGTATACCGAGACAGTCAAGAGAGAGCGCGAGAGGCCAGCAGGAGAGGAAGTGTCAATGAGGCATAAAGAGACAGCCAGGAGAGAGTGCCCCCCTGCAAGAGAGACCAACAGAGAGAAGTGAGTCAGTGAAACTAGGAGAGACAGCAAGGCCGCGGACACAGGTCTGCCAAAGAGACGGCCGGCGGACCGCCAAGGAAGCAGCCGCTGAGGTATTGGCCATAGACGGAAGTGACAGCGGCAGGTGGCGGTGACAGCAGCACATTCCCGTCCCCGGAGCCCAGACAGACACCTCGGCCACCCGTCTGACCAGGAGCAGCGCGGCCCGGCTCACACCATGGTAAGAGAGCGCCGGCCCTCGCCCTGCCAGGCGGGCTGAGGGGGTCACGGGTGGTGCAGGGCGTGGGGTGGGCAGTGTGGAGGCAGGGGCCTAAAGGGGGCTGTGGGGGTCACGGGTAATGCAGGACGTGGGGTGTGTGGTGGGCCGTCTGCGGAGGCAGGGGCCTGTGGGTGGTGCAAGACGTGGGGTGTGTGGTGGGCCGTGTGCGGAGGCAGGGGCCTAAAGGGGGCCTGTGGGGGTCACGGGTGGTGCAGGACGTGGGGTGTGTTGAGGCAGGGTGCTGTGGGGGTCACGGGTGATACAGGACGTGGGGTGTTTGGGCCGTGTGTGGAGGCAGGGGGCTGTGCGGGTCACGAGTAATGCAGGACGTGGGGTGTGTGGTGGGCCGTGTGTGGGGGCAGGGGCCTAAAGGGGGCTGTGGGGGTCACGGGTAATGCAGGGCGTGGGGTGTGTGGTGGGCCGTGTGTGGGGGCAGGGGCCTAGAGAGGTCCACTCCCTTGCTAGGAAATGGAGGTCCAACTTGAACTGTGCATTGGAGCGCAGTCAGCAAGGGTCTAATGTGTTTTATACTCACAACATCAGGCCCTTTTTCATTTATTGAAAGTGGGGGTCGTACCCGCCAGGCGACTGTCACCTGTTTGTGGGTGCAATGGGCAGGAACATCTTAAGGATTTTGAGGCCCTGGACCTCATGTCATATGTAAGGTCCTGTTTTGACCTAAAATAAACTTTTTTATGGATGTTGCATGAAACAAAAACACATTCTCTGCAAAATCTCTCCATTAAATTCACAAATCACCCACATTAAAATTAATTAGAAGAAAGCAGCATTTAAAACAATCTGTTTAAGTATTAATCAGGGCGAGAGTCTGCAGAACAGAGCTGGTGCTACGGGGGGCGGGGTGCGCTGAAAGGCTGTGCCCGCCCTGGGCCAGATCCCGCTTTGCCCTGGCGCAGAAGGCTGCTGTCACTCCCACATCCCAGACATGGCAGGGAGAAGTGACAGCCATGGGACGCAGGGGGTAGACTGCCAAGGGAAGGGGCGCAGGGGTGTCGAGCGGGGCGACTGCGGTATACAGAGCTGCGCTAGGGGCGCTAGATCTGAGACGGGGGGGGGGGGGGGGGGAGGTTATATAGAGGCATCTTGATGACAGACCGAAGTCACGAGATGCACACACTAAAGGGTTTCCAAGGAGACACTGGGATAGAATGAGACAGTCGCTGTATGGAGATGTGTGGCTCGGAGATCAGCACATGGTGCACAGCCTTGATACGAAAAAGCAGATTTGGAAGAGAAAGCAGTATGAGTGATAGACTGCACTTCAGATCACACATGGATCTGGGGAAAAGGAGCCTTGCTAAGGGGGGAGTAACATCAACCCAGAAGGAAAAAACCACAACAGAGGACAGAAACCCAAGAAAGACTGCAAGGAGCCAAATGGGTTAAAGAAAGCAATTCAGGGCAAGCGGAAATACAAGAGAAAGAACAATCTAGGAGAACTAGAAGAAAGGCACATGTCTTGGTTACAAAGAGACCCAGGAGAACAGAAAAATTCTGGGGAAATAGCAATGCAGGACAAAGTAAACTAGTAGAAAAAGCGGTCCAGGGACAGAGTGACACAGAGAGGATAGGACTATTCAAGGGAGACACAACAATTCAGAGAAAAGGACCCTAGGGACATAGAACAATCCAGGGAAAGGAGACCGACCCAAGGGACATACAACAACCCAGGGAAAAGAGCAACCTAAAGGAAACACAGCAATCCAGGTAAACGAGAGCAAACCAATGAAAATTAAATAATCACATGAAAAGAACAATGCAGTTGAAACAAAGCAACCTGGGGAAAAGCAATCCAAGGAAAAGGGACAGCTATAGGGAACGGAGCAATCCAGAAGGAAGAAGACAGAAAGAAAAGGAGCTATGTTGCCGGGTGTGACAAGGAGTGCCCCATGACCTCAGCAACCAGACCAGAGGCTTCCTGGAGGGTCATTGCAGACGAGAGCCTTCCTAGAACCCAGGCGGAGCTGACAAACCTGAAGCATCTCTGCACCGTATGCGTCACAAGAGGGTTGACACCGAAGGACTGGGTCTGCTGATAACCCTGCGCTGCCCCCTCGACGTGCCCCAGGATACGCGCCCTACAGGCTGGCTGTGGGTGCCTCCATCATCCATCCCTCAACTGACAAGGAACTTCTTGGTTCCACCTTTTATCGTAGACCATCAATGCGCTCTAGTGGCAGGCCTGAGCTCAGAAGTATTGGAAACGCCATCCTACAACTTAAATTCCAGGGATATCCTGGTGGTAGGTCTGGCTGCACCCTAACCGCAATGCCAACGAGTCCACTTGGTGCCATCGGTCCTTTGGGTGCCCACTTGTTTTAAGAACACTAAACACACTTAGGGGTTAATAAGATAAAGGCTCCTGAAGCTTATAACTCAAGCTGGGTGCTATACAACAAGATGCCCACCAGTCCTCTGGTTCCATACCGGACCTTGGGATCCCTGTTGCCAAGGCACCCCTTAACATGATGCCTTCTGTGGTTTAGTTATCCCAACCAGTAGCATCCTTTTCATTATTTAGGGTCTCAGTTCACTTCAGGGCGGTGGGTAAGGGTTTGCTCAGATTTTTTTTTCACTTGTGAAGTTTTTCCAACTCCCTAATTGTAGTCCTTCATGCAGTCTGTAGAGTATCCTGGTCTCCTTCCGCACAGTCTTTTCTGCAAGCTATTTTTTATGCTACTAAAACCCAGCAAGTCAAACACAACCCATGACGTGCGATTCATTATACTTGCAAATGTTTGTCATAAGTTCATGCTGAAATATGTATGCATGGTTTTTCTCTATTTGTTTACAATGTTCACTTTTTGTGGAGCATTTGTATGCACAGCGGTATCGCTGCAGAGAAGTAGGCTGCTTGCTGCTCAGTAAATATTCTGGACCTTTTTTTGAGTGTTATACAGGATATTTTACCACAAACTGAAGCGATTCTCCTGATTTTCATGGGCAAGGCCAGCAGCAAAAAAGTACAAGCTATGGATACATGCAGACTTTTCTATAAACCTTCAAGAAGCTTGCTAAAAATATTTGGCACACATTTTGGCGGACTATGGGACTTTGGATACAGTCTCAGCAGCTCTTTCTCATATCTGCTGAGGTATGTTGTTTGAACCCTGAGCTGAAGAGAAAACTAGGACAAACAACAAACAAACCAGAGCACCAACTATACTTTACAGGAATTTGTTAACCGCACTGTAATTTATATGTATAAAAGTAGTCCCCGGTTTTACAAGATGACGACGAATGAACTACTAGAAACCTCACTGGTTGTGATCAATATACTTTGTGTAATTGTTTCAATATGGAGATATGGTCAGACTGTAAATTTCTAAAGACTAGAGTAATGTGGGGGGTCATATTGTGACAGGACAGGACCTTCTAACTTTTTATGTTGTATCTTTTTTAACGGCCTATAAATTGACCTTCGTAAGTGTGATCATAATGTGTCTAAGTTCCAAACAGACAATCACCTCCTAAAATAAGCTGTGACTGCACGTCAAAGCCACCTTTTACAGATTACAGAGGAAGCTCCTGGTTATCTGATTGGAGTACAATTGTGCCCTAGTGTTAGACCTGGCATCCTTGGTGTGGTCTCCCCTGACATTTTGCCTCTGCTTCCTGTATTTTTGACTGTGTGCTGGACTTTGTTTTTGCTGGTTTTGGTACTCTGGGCACTTTACCGCCGCTGACCAGTGGTAAAGTGCAAGTGCTCTCTGTGTACACTGTATGTGCCATTGGATTTTCCATAATTAGCATAGTTGATTTACTAATAAGTCCCTAGTAAAGCGCACTAGAGGTGCCCTGGGACTGTAAACCAAATGCTACTAGTGGGACTGCAGCACTGATTGTGCCACCCACATGAGTAGCCCTGTAAACATGGCTCAGACCTGTCACTGCAGTGTCTGAGTGCAGTTTTAAACTGCCAATTCGACGTGGCAAGTGCACCCACTTGCCAAGCCTAAACCTTTCTTTTTTTGTATGTGTAAGGCACCCCTAAGGTAGGCCTTAGGTAGCCCCATTGGCAGGGTACAGTGTATGTTAAAGTTAGGACATGTACTGATGTGTTTTACATGGCCTGACAGCAGAATACTGCCAAATTCTGTTTTCACTGTTGCAAAGCCTATCTCTTTTATGGGTTATCATGGGGACTGCCTTTAAATATCTTTTAAGTGCACTTTCCTATTGGGAGCAGATATAGATTTGGCGCTTGGGGTCTCTGAGCTCACAATTTAAAAATACATCTTTTGGTAAAGTTGGTTTTTAGATAGTCAATTTGAAAATGCCACTTTTAGAAAGTGGACATTTTCTTGCTTAACCATTTTGTGCCTCTGCCTGCTTGTGCAATCCACTTCTGGGTCAGACTGACGGTTGGGCTGTTTGTGAATTCCATCTAGGCAGTAACACAAAGGGAGCTGGGGTGTAGCCAGCATATCCTGATGAGTTTTCTTGGCTAGAGTGGGGAGGGAGGAGCTAATACCTACACCTGAAAGGACTGTGCCTGTCCTCACACAGTGCAGTCTCCAACCCCCTGGTATGCATCTTGGGCCAGGCCTGGGCAAGGCAGGATCTTGTGAACAACAGAGACTTTCCTTTGAAGTTTGCCTTCTTCAAAGGCAGAAAGGAGTATAAGTAGTGGACCCAAAACCCCAGATTTTTAGATTACTTCTGGATCAAGAGGAACCTCTGCCAAGGAGAAGAGATGATGAGCTGGAGGAGGAGTACTGCCCCTTTGCTTGTGAGCCTTCTTTGCTAGGTTGGCCTGCAGTTGCTGCAGACAAAGACTGGACTTTGCTGTGTTTTCTTGTTTGTGAAGTGTCTCCAAGGGCTTGAACTTAGCTTGCACCCTGTTCTGAAGTGTCAGGGCCATCAAAGACTTCCTCTGCTAGCATCTTGCTGAGACTCCTACCCTGCCAAGTGGTGCCCAATCCAGTCCTGGGGCCCTTGAAAGGAGGAGCTGGTAGAACAAAGACTGAAATCCACTCACAGGAGCTGAGCAAGAGAAAAATTGACGCAGCACCTGCTTTGCAGCTGAAAAATTGACGCACCACCTGCATCGCAGCTGTGAAAGCAACGCAACACCCGCTTGTGGCTGCTGAAATTGACGCATCACCCATGCAGCACGGCTCTTCACCACTGTGCACCAGAATTTTGCACTCAACTTCGCTGGGCGTCAAAACCACAGTGAACATGTGCAGACCTGAGTATGCCAATCTGGAAATCGACGCATCGGTCTTCTGCGGGAGAGAAAAATGACGCATCGCCTACCCGACTAGAGAAGAAACAATGCACGGCCTCACCTGCGAGTCAGGAATTGATGCATCGCTTACTTTTCCGAAGCATGCTCGCCCGTGCGGCTTCATTTTTGACTCAAAGTAGGTACTGTGTTGTACTATTGATTTCCCTGGATTAAGAATCTTTTTACTCTAAAAATTCATAACTTTGCTTGTGTATGTTGGATTTTTGTCGTTTTGGTCCTGTTTGATTTAGATAAATATTGGCTGTTTTTTAAGCTGGCGTTGCCACTTTTGTGTTTTTTTCCACTGTGTTACTGTGTGTGTTGGTACAAATACTTTACACATTGCTTCTGAGATAAGCCTGACTGCTTGTACCAAGCTACCAAGTGGGTGAGCAGCGGTTATCCTAGATGTGTATCTCCCTTACTAGAGTGAGGGTCCCTGCTTAGACAAAGTACAAACTGACTGCCAACCAGAGACCCCATTTCTAACACCTAGGTTTTGGGACACTAGTGGTAAAAGACTGAACCAACAGCCCAGAACTCAAGAGAAAAGGCCTCTCAATATTCAGACTCCTTAATCCAGACTAACTGCATGCAATGTATCATAAACAACATAAAGAGGTATATCGTTCTCATAGTTCTTTGTAATCTATACATTGGAGGTTTTTGCATAAACTTGCTGAGTTGGGGATGGTCTGTCAAGTACACTGCTGATGTAGAGGTTGAGCTGTCATGTAAATATACCATACTTAATCAAGTGGCACTACAGATTAGAAATTAGAGGTTTTCGTCAATTTGTGCATCAAAAACAAAAATAATTGGCTACTGCTGCTGCTGTTATCCAATTTTGAAACATGGATGTTGTATGAAAGAGAGATGTATAGGTAGGGCTAGTCTGTGGAGCACCCTGAGGTGGCCTGCCAGGCGATATCCAAGAATGACCAGGCTTATGTCCTATAGGCACTTTAATTTGACCACACTTCTGGGCTACTCTGACCGTGGTTTTATGACTCCTAGGTTTTTAGATTTTAAAGATTATTATGGTTTTTAACCTTTTTTAGATGAGGTGCAGTCAGTGCTAGCAAGAAAGCGGTATTTGCAATTTAGGCATGGATCTCTTACCTTCTGCTTGTTGACTAGCAAGTGGGCAGAAGCTGGTAATTCATTGACCACGTTGTGCCCTGCATGTGGTGGGGCTGATGAAACTGAGGTGCATTTTTTTTTTTGTAATGCCTATAAATATCAGGGATCAAAATGGCTGGTTACACTGTGCTGAAATCTAGGTATAACTCAGCATCTTGTGGTACTTAGAATTTTGAAAAACAATGCATATTAACCAATTGTTTTTTTAATGTATCCAGGTACTTGTTTATGGCCTGGTGCCATATGTAAGAGATGCTTGCAGTTGACTGTTAGGTGTTGTTAGAGGGGAATACATTTTTATCTTTTATGCTTGTGTTTTATGTTTTGAATTCGTTTTTGAAGATTTGGGTAGTTGATATATTTTTATGATTGCAATTAACTGAATTTTATTTTCTGAGATGTCTTATTTATTGTTGCACTTTTTTGGCTTTGAGCCTCAATAAAGTTGCTATTGATGATAGAGAGAATTATCCATATTTAAGAATATTGTTTATCTGCAATTTGAGCTGAATAGATTGTTTCAAACATAGGACTAAAATGCTACAAAGCTTTAAAAAGTGGCAATACAATCCTTTTGTTACTACAGGCATTTGAAAAAAAGGTAATTTTATTGATGTTATATGCTGTTAATATATCTATCTAATGGGCTCTTACACGTGAAGTAGCTAAAATGTAAAATATAGATCTATCTAGCAGTTTGTTTGGTTTTACTTAAAAGGTTCTTTAATACAAGATCTGGAAGAAAAGTATTCTTCTAGCCTAAAATACATGGAAGCAGTTTTGTTTGCTACTAAAAAAAAGCACTTCAATCCTTGTTGTATAAAGAATATTGAGCTTTCTCTTTAAACTCTAAGAAGCTGGTAAATATTTAAGGGTATACAAATAAAGTTGGTGTTATTTAAACATTATTATAAATACTACAAAAAGTTGATTAATTATACATTTGATATGTCTTCAATTTAGATACCCATTCTTCGATTTATAAGCCACTAAACCATTTAATATGCTTGTCTTCAAAGTTACTTGGTGGAATTGCTAAATCATAATATCAAATTCCAGTCAATGTGCCGCTCAATTACAAATTCAATGGAAAACAAGAATTCAGAAGTACCTGACAAAAGATGTCCGACTGAAGATGTCACTTGTGTGGGAGGGTCTTAGAATATATTGGTCACATAATAGTCCTTGCTTAATGCTCATATTATAGCTGTCTTATTGATGACAGTTTTCTCACCCATTAGATAAATAGTTGAGTGGACTCTAGAATTGCGGCATACCAATAAAATTGTTATCCAAAAGTGCAAGTCTTCCTAAATGCTAGACTTTCAATAATTCTGCACCAGAGAATGTTCCTGCTTATATTTTTGCTTGTTAAATTTCTTTAGGATTCCAATCAAGGTAGTAAGCATTTATCTCTGTTCTTCTCAAGAAAGCATCATGTACATTTGGCAAGCATGGATAGGATCTGTCATCAAAGTATGGGACCCCAACTCGACTGAAATATACAAAGGTATAACCCTGAATTCTTCTTTTCTTAAAATGGAACTATTCAGTACATTTACCCGTAATGCCATAGATTATATATACCTTGTAAATGGGTGCAGTGAAAAATTGCCTTCTTTAGTTTCCTGTTTGCGCAGTCCTTCAAAAGCTGCTGTTAAACAATATCAGCAGTGAATCACAGATCAATCAACGCCATAAAATCGGAACATTCTTCATTAGGTGTCGGCTTTACAGTGCATGAGCTGTCTCTTTGACACTATTATAATCTTACAGTAGGCTTAGAGCCCACTCGTTGCTTACCATTTGTTGGCTTGCATGGCACTCGTCTTTACAGCCTCGTAATTGGTCACTGCAGGCCTAGCATCATTTCTGTTCCTGTTTGTGGTGCAGGGACCAAGTACTGATTGATTGATTAATCAGTGAGTGTCCACTGCTCCTGACGTGATTGAGGTACTTCTTTTAAACTTCTAGGACCCTGCAAACAATCCAAAATAATCTGCCCCACTCCAATCCAAAACATTCTGCCCACTCCAATCCAAAACAATCTGCCCCAATTCAAAACAATCTTCCCCACTCCAATAAAATAATCTGCACCACTCCAATCCCAAACAATCTGCCCCACTCCAGACCAAAATGATTTGCCCCTATCCAAAACAATCTGCCCCACTCCAATAAAAACAATCTGCACTGCTCCAATCCAAAACAATCTGCCCCACTCCAATCTGCCCAACTTTAATCTAACACAATCTGCCCACTCTAATCTAACACAGTCGCCCCACACTAATATAAAATAATCTGCTCCACTCTAATCTTCCCCACTCCAATAAAAATAATCTGCACCACTCTAATCCAAAACAGTCTTCTCCACTCCAATCCAAAACATTCTGCCCCACTCCAGTCTGCCCCACTCAAATCCAAAACAATCCACCCCACTCCAATCTAAAGCAACATGCCCCACTCCAATCCAAAACAATCTGCCCCAATCCAATCAAAAACAATCTGTCCCACTGCAATCCAAAACAACCTGCCCCAATTCAATCCAAAACAGTCTGCCCCACTCCAATCCAAAACAATGTGCTCCAATCCAATCAAAAACAATCTGCTCCAATCCAGTCCAAAACAATCTGCCCCACTCCAATCTAACACAATCACCTCACTCTAATCTAACACAATCACCCCACTCCAATGTAAAACAATCTGCCCCACTCCAATCTTACATAATCACCCACTCTAATCTAACACAATCACCCCATTCCAATGTAAAAGAATCTACCCCACTCCAATCTGCCCCACTCCAATCCAAAAGAATATGCCTAACTCCAAAACAGTCTCCCTCACTCCAGTCCAAAACAGTCTACCCCACTGCATTCTACCTCACTCCAATCTGTCCCACTCTAATCCAAAACAATCTGCCCCACACCAATCCAAAACAATCTGTCCCACTCTAATCTAAAACAATCTGCCCCATTCCAATCAGCCCTACACCAATCCAAAACAATCTGCCCACTCTAATCTAAAACAATCTGCCCCACTCCTACCTGCCCCACTTCAATCTGCCCTACTCCAGTCAAAAACAATCCACCCCACTCTATTTTACCTCATGCCAATTTAAAAAAATCTGCCTCACTCTAATCCAAAATAATCTGCCCCACTCCAATAAGAACAATCTGCACCATTCCAATCAAAAACAATGTGCCCCACTCCAGTCCAAAACAATCAGCGCCACACCAATGCAAAACATTCTGTCCCACTTTGCCCCACTCCAGTCCAAAACAATCTGCCCTACTCCACTCTGCCCCACTCCAATCTGCCCCACTTCTATCCACCCTACTCCAATCTGCCCCACTCCAATCCAGCCCACTCCAATTCGCCCCATTCCACCCCACTTCATTCCACCCCATTCTAATCCAATCCACCTCACCCCAATCCACTCCACCACAATCCAGTCCACCACAATCTACCCCACTCCAATCCAAACAAATCTGCTCACTCCAATCCAAAACAAGTTGCCCCACTCCAATCGGCCCACTCTAATCCAAAATAATCTGCCCCACTCCAATCTACCCCACTCGAGTCTAAAACAATCCAACCCACTCCAATCTTCCCCACTGCAATCCAGAACAATCTGCCCCACTCCAGTCTGCCCACCCCAGTACAAATAATCTGCCCCACTCCAGTTCAAAACAATCTGGCCTACTCCAATCCACCCCACTCTAATTTGCCCCTCTCAAATCCAATACACCTCACCCCAATCCAATACACCCAACTACGTCCCAATTCACTCCACTCCAATCAACCACAATCCACCCCACTCCAAAACAATTCACCCCACCCCACTCCAGTCCAATACACTTACCTTGGTACACCGCAATCCACCCTACCCCACTCCAGTCCAGTCCATGCCACGCCAGTCCATTCCACCCCATTCCAATCCAACACACCCCATTTCTAGTGCCTATCTAACACTTGTAATGGCATATGCCGCAAAAAAAGCATCTGTAAAGCCAATAGGGTGCGCTGCTGATACTCATTGGCTTTGCCAATGCTTATTTCAAACTGTGGTCACAACAATCCGTGCAATCCTGCCCTTGGGGATTTGGAGGTAGCTGGCCAATGAGTAGTCCCCTGCCCCCTCTGTGAAATGCTCAATTGCCAGTTTGGTGGAGCTGCAGAGGCGAGGTCTTCGGCGCACCGTGGAGTGCTCAGTTGTCAGTGTGGTGTTTACTATAGGTCGCCATGTCTAGAATGGCTGCTGTGCACGCGTTCACCAGCCGTGGCCCCGCAGGATGCATGAGGGGACCTGGACAAGGGATGCAGTGGGACGAATCTCTGCACCAGCGTTGCCTGTTTTATGGGAGTATCCAGCAGAGCTGCACTGGGCAAAGATGGAGAAGTGGTATGACACGAAGAAATATGTTTATACCACAAGTGAGTGTTTTACGTGGAAAACTAGGCCTGGCGGTCACTCCTTCACGCGATTCACTTCATTCTTACTGATGGTGCTGCTGTCGCAATAAACGTACTGTGTTCCTGCTGAGAAGTACTTGTACTATTCCATCAACAGTACAGCAGTAACAGTTATGCTGACAAGTGCCAGTGCTGTTGTAAGTATGGCGGTCATGCCAAGAAGTGCCAGCCAGCACTTCGACCTGCAGAAACTGGTGGAGTGTAGATTGTTTGTGGCTGATGCACACACGACTGCCGCAGGGCCTCAGAATGATCCGCTCTGAAGGACACCCCCGTGGGGGGTGCCAATATCAAACGATTGTGGGCATCCTCTAAAACCCCTCCCCGCATTTTTGGTGAAAAACCACAGTGCTTGGGGGAATGGTTTCAGCCATCTGGCTGAAGACCAATGAAACTCTACAGGAAGAGAGTAATTGTTTTCGGGAGTAGATTAGAGAACTTCAATTGGTCTGTGGTTTCGTGGAAACAGCCGCTCGCTTGGCCCTTGGCTTGTGGTTTGTGGCTTCTGCTGTCGGTGGCACGGAGAAAAGAAACTCGAGCCAGTCTGTCTGCACAAGAGAAGATACAGACAAGCGAGTGCAGGGAGGGTACCAAAGAGGTGCAGAGGTGCAGGGGTTACCTGATAACACAACCCATCAAGCGCTTAGCCAGCTGCTGGCACTCAGATGCGGGGTTTAATGGAGACGTTTAAGGAGCAGATCTCCCGCGGCCTCCCCCGCCGCATGGAGGTTAGTTGTAGCCACGGCCGGTCTGTTTATGTGAATGGATGAGTGTTTGCCTCTGGCTTTTAAGCAGGAGTATAAAACCCCACTCAAAGCAGCTCCTGGCCACAAGACCTAATGCGCAAAAGCTATCAATGTTCAAATGAGGGAGAGAGCATGATGGTCATACTTTTGAGTCTGGGTAACGCTTACTTTAAAGTGTTCCATGAGAGTAACAATAAAAGGATTGATGCATTATCCTGTCACGAACATTTGGAGAATCCACGTTACTCTGAATTGAGAAATCCATTTCAGAGAAAGAAACAAATATGCTTAGCTCACAAGTAACCGTAGTCCTTATTTTCTTAAGGTAGGAATAACATACATACTTTAGGTACCGTTTTTTCAATGTACCCAAATTGTTGCATACTTACTTTTTCAGTACCTGCTCCAGAAGTAATGGGGGAGGGACAGTCATATTCATGAGGCTTCTTGGGGCGTGCCCGTCACCCTTTCTGATGCACGCTTGACTTGATTGGTTCTGCACTGACTCACAGCTTTTCAGAGGGGATTTTAACATGAGGCTCACTGTACCTAGCGCTAGTAACCTTTCTGTCACTGGTTTACATACGACTGAATCAGAACCGCACCCATAACCCTTTCAGAGGGAGGTCTGTCATACAGATGACCGCTACCCAGACATACAGGCCTCTCAGAGGTGATCCTGGCTTTGGACTACCTGTTCCTCAGGCCCGGCAGCCATTGGTAATGCTGACATGAGGCAAAATCCTGCTCCAGCCTACCTATCAGAGATGATCTTGACAGGGCACTGCAATGCTGCCAAGATGCACCAGTCACCCCATCAGCCACTCTGGTCTTTTTTTAGCAGAAGTCTACATTGAGACGTGTGATCTTTACCTTTTCCATTATCGTGGGCTCAAAAGTCCCTGCTTGAGAAGTGCTGTTGGCTAATAAGCTACGAATACCTATGGCTATCATGTTTGACATTGGGCTACTTAGCATATATGTGACTACCTGCGCCTCCAGCCCTGCCAAACTTTCCGGAGCATGTTAGAGAAGCCCGATGTACATTCAATAAAATACAAATTATATTAGCAATGCAAATCAGGCAAGTATCTAGGTAAATGTATTCACTGTTGACTGTAACAGTAGGAATTTCATTTCCGTGCTTTTTATCCGTGGACGGATTAAGGGGGTTATTCTAACTTTGGAGGAGTGTTAATCCGTCCCAAAAGTGACGGTAAAGTGACGGATATACCACCAGACGTATTACGAGTTCCATAGGATATAATGGACTCGTAATACGGCTGGTGGTAAATCCGTCACTTTTCCGTCACTTTTGGGACGGATTAACACCTCCTCCAAAGTTAGAATAACCCCCTAAGTTCTTTATCAGCACATGCAATGTAAACACAGACGGAAGTCGAACCAGTTCACAGACAACTGGCGCCCAAGGGTTTCAGGCCTGCAACATTTCTAGAACTTCAAAGGGACACTGTCGCCAAGAAACTAATTTACTTACCACTTGGGTGCGAAAAGAGGTCAAACACCTGGACCTTAATTCTAGTCTTCAGTGCGAGAGGGGAGGACAATTTCTGAGCCTTGACTCCAACTTCTGTCTCCGCCAGAGGTCGACATTAATTCTAACTCTCTTCAGCTCTGTTCAGTCTCTCTGGTGCTGATGAGAGCTGTGATGGAGAAGTCACGTGTCGCTATGAACCCGTGTGAGGATAACTGAACTGTAACTTACAACATCTTCCTTTAAGGGCACTTTCCTTTGATCCTTCCTGGAAAATATTCTTAGATTATTCTTAGATGTCAGACCAGCCGCATGCACTGAACCTACAAAAGCAGAATTTGTCCTCTAACCACTGAAAAGCACAGACATTTAAGTCTATGTGGTAAATAAACCAGACTGTAAAATTGTCTAGATATAGTTTTTGCACTCCTAAAAACATATCTATCAACCAACTTTTTTTGTTCAACTGTGCAGTCCTCTGGTAATCGGTCTCTGTCAATGATCATATTCCTCACACAGGCCTCCTTCGTTTGACTGCACAACTCATCTCTGGAATAGGAAAGCTCAAAGAGCTCCATTGGCCACCCCTAGATTGAGGATTAAATTCAGAGCACCCCATCTCACTTACACAGTTCTCAATATGAACAAAATAATCTACCTCTCCGTCTTACTATCTCAGAAGGTCCGAAATGTCCAAGAAGGAGAAACTCCTTGAACCTCAAAACTTATTTCAGTTATGATCAATCCCGGCTTCATCCCTTGTTCATCTCTACCAGTTCCTTAATCTGTCCAGAGAGTCAGCAGAAAGAGTAATGGTACATAGAGGAGGGTGGTAACTGGACATCGGCCATAAATCTGCAGCTGTACCATCTACCTTCCTCTGTTTCCCACCTCCCTACGCGATGGGCAAACGGCTAAACAGTGGTTGCAGTGGCAGCAGTGGCCTTATCAAACTCGCAATAGTCCCTCAAACCCACTTTCACAAAATAGAGCATTCTGATTGGCCCACTGGGCTTTTTTCCTTTGGGTCAACTCGCTCCTGCAGAAGTCAGGCTCCAGCGTGAGCGAGTAGTCTGACTGGCTGTCTGCAACATGAGAAACAATGTTGCAGGCAGGCATAGGTGACGTGTTTTGAGTTTGTTTAAAAAAATGATGCAATCCTGTGAGAGTCCCAAAGGACTCTCGGGGAATCATGCTATATAAAACAAGCATTAGCAATGCAACGGGTCTCGCGTTTGCTCGAGTTAGAGCAATTAGCATTATAAATTCCTAACTGGACTTTTCTTGCCACATAAATTGAAAATGAAAAGTAATACAGTTGACATAAGCGAGCTGATTCAAAGCTCCACGGCAGCCATGAGTGTGATCACGAAGGCGAGACACAAAAGGAAAAAAAGTTTGCTTGCAAACATATCGGCAATCGTGCAATTATCCTAGTATCAGAGTCGATGTCTAAGGCGGTAACAAAACTGCCCCAAGGAGGGACAAACGTAAAGCATTTACCAATGATAACAAAGGATTTTTGAAAGGCAAACCCCTGAACGAGTGATAGTGATGGGCGTGGTTAAAAGCCCACATAGATACCAACACATCAGAAAAGCAGCGCTTGCACGCTGCTATGCTCAACCTAAAAATGAAATGCTGACCGAGGGCTGCCATGTAGAATAAACGGAAGGGAGTTGTGCGGCTCTGAGGATCCATCTCCCAGGGCCAAAAAGTAAGTATAAGGTCCTCCCTCCCTGGCCTGTTCATGGCCTCAGGAACCCCCGTCCCCTGGGGCCTGGCAAAATATGAAAGGGAAGGGGGCTGCTTGGCCCCTCTCTGAGCCTCAGTGAAGCCCCGGGACCCAATCCCCTGGCTGAATAAAAATTAAAGGGGAGTGGGGCATGCAACTACCCTCCCAGAGCCTCTAAAGGCCCCGGAGACCCCATTCCCCAGGGCCGGCTCTACTGTTGTATCCAGGGAGCCCACCCCCAGGACACTGTTTCCCTGTCCACAAGAGCGTGGGCAGGGAAACTTGTCTGCTCCCACCTGGCAGGTGCTTTGAAAATGCTCCATCCGGGTGGGACCAGACTCTTGTTTCTCTGCCCACGCTCTTGCGGGCAGGGAACTACAGATTGTTCCTGTCCAGAGGGAGCAAGCAAACACAGCTTCTCCTTCTGGGTGGGAAAAAACCCGGCTCCTGATGCACCCAGGATGGCTGCATGCAGGATGCTGGCAGGCCTAGGGGGCCCTGGAACTCCCTTTCACCCATCCCCCAGTTTTGTGGGTGTCAGGATGGGTGCCGGGGCACCAACCTGGAGCCCCTGGCGATGGGGTCCCTGAGGCCATAAAGGCCTAGGGAGGGGTGCCACACAGCCCACTCTCCTGAATTAAAAAAATAAAGGCTCTGGGTTGGTCCCTGTGGCCCAAAGTGGCTCGGGTGGGGGACGCTTGCAATGTGCATTTGGTGTGGACATTATTCTCCCCCCAAGCCCACTGGAGTTTGTGGGTTTATTACACCCATGCGTCTGCATGATGGCAGCCTTGGTATCTCTTTTCCCAGGGTAAATACCACAGTATAAGCAGTACTGGGATAAATGCCATTTGGGGCTGTTTTCAATTTTCGATCAACAAATGTGATCATCTGGGAATTAGAATGCTGAGGGGGCGGGCGAGATGAGACAGACCAATACATACTGTCTCCAAATCAATGAAATCTTCTAATAAGGGTTTCAAACACATCACATCCTGCCATAGCAGCCGATCCCTTAATTCCACATGGAGCCGAGTGTCGAAGAAAGCGCGCCGAGATGGATGTAAATACACTCTTATGTAGGAAGGCTGGCACTCAAAATGTGTTTATGAGGTAATGAGATCATAGGATGAGAGCTGAGGTGTAAAAATACATCAAATGATGTGTATCCAGCAAATGTGATATATTATGCATTGGTGTAATTTTGTCAACTAAAAGACATTAGATAAAAAACAATGGGTGGAAAGCTTGCAAAATATCTCAGCCATGGTCACACAGGCCACATTCCAGTTGATCATTTTCCATCCACTATGCCACTCAAGAAACCAGCTTTATGCAAAAAAGGCTGTGGTCTTGCTCCAGTGGGAACCTTCCAGCCTGACTGCTTGGCCAGATGGCCTTCCAATGTCCACACAAGCAACCCCATGTAGGGACCCACCTGACTGTAGTCACCAATTCAGAATCACCGCCCGTTCTGTGTTTTTTTTGTCCTCTCTTGGGTGTTGAATTGGTGGAAGCACAACTCCCAGAACTGTCTATTCAGGGTTTCTGGAAGTGGGGTTCTCACAGCTACTGGCAGTTTCTGTGCCTTGCTTCATGTCAGGAGGGATATCGTTGGGCATGGGGCCCACTTCTTACTGGATCTCGGTCATCAGGCTCCAGTGTGCAGCGAGTCAGCTCAGAGGCAAATGTACAGGAGTTTTTCTTCAATAATGTGATGTGCAGTGGACACTTGTTTAGTTGATGTGACCTTGGTGTTACTACAACTATCACAAGCACCTAATTTGCACACTTTCAGACCTCCAATGGTCGCTGTTCCGGTACTATAATATACAGGTGCTGTAGTCTTTCTTCAAGATCCATGCTTTGTTGCTCTGTAACAAGAGTCATGTGAAAACGTTCATCATTTGATAAACTGATTTGTTTCTAGAGTTGGTGGGTGTTGTTGGCTTATTCCCATGAGAGAACGAGTGTAGTAGGCTCTCTTCTGCATGAGTGAGTTGTTTCCAGAGTTACTGAGAGTTCTTTTTCTTAGGTGCTGAAAGGTGACTGGTGAGGCAGGTGGCATTGCCAGGTGTGATATTATCAAGCGACCTGGTAATGCCACGCCTGGTTAATACATGTAATCGTGCAGCTGCATTTACTCGCAGTGAGGCGCTATATCTATTATTGGGTAGGTTGACAAGACCACATTTTTAGGATAAGCGATTAGTGTCACATATGTTCGCCCAGTCTGTAGATAATGCACTTGAGAGTCCCTCAACGTGAACAGAGATCTCACATAATTGCAACTACGTTTATTTAGCATTTACTACCCCTGACGAGGCGTTTAAGCGCTTTAGAGTAAAGAGAATTCTGGGGATGTCTGTTGCGACGAGAGCCTTTTTGGAACTTCGGTAACTATGAGTGAATGATTCTGCATTCGGTTTGAGTTAGACGGCTGCAAATGGATGGAGGGTGTCTTTAAACTGGACTAAACACCTGCTGGCGCCCAGGCCCGGCCGGCACCCCGGGTGAGGGCATTAACGGGGCGGCTGAGCCCGCCCGCCCCTATCCCCTTACACTGAGGTGGTACCAGGAATAAACCTGCGCCCAGGCTGCCGGCGGACACCCGGCCCCTGCAGGCCTGAGGCTGCCCAGGGGTCAGCGAGTGTCCGTGGCGGGAGGCCTCCATTGGCTGTCTGTTTATAGACCCCGCCATGCTGGGGGCCCAGGAGACTGCTGCTGGAGGAGTGCCCGGGACAGCGAGCCCGGGGGGTGCACCTGGAGAGAGAGAGAAATCAGGGAACACATTGGATCCTGGCACCTCTGGTCATGTGGGGACTCAGGAGCAAATCAGTAGGTTGGTTTGGGATGTCTGCGGAGATTAGAGGGGTGTGTGCGCGTCTGTGGGGGGAACGGTGGGGGGGGGGGGGGGGGGGGTGTAGGGTAATCCGGCTAGGGAAGGCGAGGAGCCCAGCGGCTGACTGATGTTATGTGAGATGATGTGGGCTAGTGACAAATTTGGTATCTGCGGAACTAAGTTCAAAGAATTCTGATCCAGGCTATCCCGCTTGCCCGCATCGTGTGATCCTTGGCGAATTTCTATCCGTATATGACAACCGTTGGGGGGGCGGGGGGGCGTTGTAAGCAGTATACGGCCTGGATTTTCTATCATCTTGCGCCGTGGCAAATTCACACAAAGCAACGCATTGGTATGTACCTTTCAGTTTAAAAGGTATTTTCAAATGGAATTGAACCGTTTATTCAGAGCAAAAAGCTAACTGTGGTGTTTTGCATCACTCTGCGTCAAGGGGTGCTAATGGGGTGTTACATTCCAAACGACCATCATTTTTGACGTGAAGCCCACTCTACTCAGAAAGCCAGACTGGAATTTGCATAAAAAACTAGCTCCTGCTTGAAGGGGGCGCCAGCAAGGAGAAATGTCTTCATTGTTAGTAAAAATAAACAACACGTATGCGTGATGAGTTTCACAGCATGCATCCAGTGCGTGGGACCCTGCATGTGTGATCAATATCACAGCATGCATCCAGTGCGTGGGACCCTGCATGTGTGATCAATATCACAGCATTCATCCAGTGCGTGGGACCCTGCATGTATGATCAATATCACAGCAGGCATCCAGTGCGTGGGACCCTGCATGTCTGATTAATATCACAGCATGCATCCAGTGCGTGGGACCCTGCATGTGTGATCAATATCACAGCATACATCCAGTGCTTGGGACCCTGCATGTCTGATTAATATCACAGCATGCATCCAGTGCTTGGGACCCTGCATGTATGATCAATATCACAGCATGCATCCAGTGCGTGGGACCCTGCATGTGTGATCAATATCACAGCATGCATCCAGTGCGTGGGACCCTGCATGTATGATCAATATCACAGCATGCATCCAGTGCGTGGGACCCTGCATGTCTGATTAATATCACAGCATGCATCCAGTGGTGGGACCCTGCATGTCTGATTAATATCACAGCATGCATCCAGTGCGTGGGACCCTGCATGTATGATCAATATCACAGCATGCATCCAGTGCGTGGGACCCTGCATGTCTGATTAATATCACAGCATGCATCCAGTGCGTGGGACCCTGCATGTCTGATTAATATCACAGCATGCATCCAGTGCGTGGGACCCTGCATGTCTGATTAATATCACAGCATGCATCCAGTGCGTGGGACCCTCGATGTCTGATTAATATCACAGCATACATCCAGTGCGTGGGACCCTGCATGTCTGATTAATATCACAGCATGCATCCAGTGCGTGGGACCCTGCATGTCTGATTAATATCACAGCATACATCCAGTGCGTGGGACCCTGCATGTATGATGAGTTTCACAGCATACATCCAGTGGTGGGACCCTGCATGTCTGATTAATATCACAGCATACATCCAGTGCGTGGGACCCTGCATGTCTGATTAATATCACAGCATGCATCCAGTGCGTGGGAACCTGCATGTCTGATTAATATCACAGCATGCATCCAGTGCGTGGGACCCTGCATGTCTGATTAATATCACAGCATACATCCAGTGGTGGGACCCTGCATGTCTGATTAATATCACAGCATGCATCCAGTGCGTGGGACCGTGCATGTGTAATGAGTTTCACAGCATTCATCCAGTGCGTGGGACCCTGCATGCGTGATAAATTTCCCAGCATACATTGAGTGCATGGGACCCTGCATGAGTGAATTTTACAGCATTCATCCAGTGCGTGGGACCCTGCATGTCTGATTAATATCACAGCATGCATCCAGTGCGTGGGAACCTGCATGTCTGATTAATATCACAGCATGCATCCAGTGCGTGGGACCCTGCATGTCTGATTAATATCACAGCATGCATCCAGTGCGTGGGACCCTGCATGCGTGATGAGTTTCACAGCATGCATCCAGTGCGTGGGACCCTCCATGCGTGATGAGTTTCACAGCATACATCCAGTGGTGGGACCCTGCATGTCTGATCAATATCACAGCATGCATCCAGTGCGTGGGACCCTGCATGTCTGATTAATATCACAGCATACATCCAGTGGTGGGACCCTGCATGTCTGATTAATATCACAGCATGCATCCAGTGCGTGGGACCGTGCATGTGTAATGAGTTTCACAGCATTCATCCAGTGGTGGGACCCTGCATGTCTGATCAATATCACAGCATGCATCCAGTGCGTGGGACCCTGCATGTCTGATTAATATCACAGCATACATCCAGTGGTGGGACCCTGCATGTCTGATTAATATCACAGCATACATCCAGTGGTGGGACCCTGCATGTCTGATCAATATCACAGCATGCATCCAGTGCGTGGGACCCTGCATGTCTGATTAATATCACAGCATACATCCAGTGGTGGGACCCTGCATGTCTGATTAATATCACAGCATACATCCAGTGGTGGGACCCTGCATGTCTGATTAATATCACAGCATGCATCCAGTGCGTGGGACCGTGCATGTGTAATGAGTTTCACAGCATTCATCCAGTGCGTGGGACCCTGCATGCGTGATAAATTTCCCAGCATACATTGAGTGCATGGGACCCTGCATGAGTGAATTTTACAGCATTCATCCAGTGCGTGGGACCCTGCATGTCTGATTAATATCACAGCATGCATCCAGTGCGTGGGAACCTGCATGTCTGATTAATATCACAGCATGCATCCAGTGCGTGGGACCCTGCATGTCTGATTAATATCACAGCATGCATCCAGTGCGTGGGACCGTGCATGTGTAATGAGTTTTACAGCATTCATCCAGTGCGTGGGACCCTGCATGCATGATGAATTTCACAGCATACATTGAGTGCATGGGACCCTGCATGAGTGAATTTTACAGCATTCATCCAGTGCGTGGGACCCTGCATGTCTGATTAATATCACAGCATGCATCCAGTGCGTGGGACCCTGCATGTCTGATTAATATCACAGCATGCATCCAGTGCGTGGGACCCTGCATGTCTGATTAATATCACAGCATACATCCAGTGCGTGGGACCCTGCATGTCTGATTAATATCACAGCATGCATCCAGTGCGTGGGAACCTGCATGTCTGATTAATATCACAGCATGCATCCAGTGCGTGGGACCCTGCATGCGTGATGAGTTTCACAGCATGCATCCAGTGCGTGGGACCCTCCATGCGTGATGAGTTTCACAGCATACATCCAGTGGTGGGACCCTGCATGTCTGATCAATATCACAGCATGCATCCAGTGCGTGGGACCCTGCATGTCTGATTAATATCACAGCATACATCCAGTGGTGGGACCCTGCATGTCTGATTAATATCACAGCATGCATCCAGTGCGTGGGACCGTGCATGTGTAATGAGTTTTACAGCATTCATCCAGTGCGTGGGACCCTGCATGCATGATGAATTTCACAGCATACATTGAGTGCATGGGACCCTGCATGAGTGAATTTTACAGCATTCATCCAGTGCGTGGGACCCTGCATGTCTGATTAATATCACAGCATGCATCCAGTGCGTGGGACCCTGCATGTCTGATTAATATCACAGCATACATCCAGTGCGTGGGACCCTGCATGTCTGATTAATATCACAGCATGCATCCAGTGCGTGGGACCCTGCATGTCTGATTAATATCACAGCATGCATCCAGTGCGTGGGACCCTGCATGTCTGATTAATATCACAGCATGCATCCAGTGCGTGGGACCCTGCATGCGTGATGAGTTTCACAGCATGCATCCAGTGCGTGGGACCCTCCATGCGTGATGAGTTTCACAGCATACATCCAGTGGTGGGACCCTGCATGTCTGATCAATATCACAGCATGCATCCATTGCGTGGGACCCTGCATGTCTGATTAATATCACAGCATACATCCAGTGGTGGGACCCTGCATGTCTGATTAATATCACAGCATGCATCCAGTGCGTGGGACCGTGCATGTGTAATGAGTTTCACAGCATTCATCCAGTGCGTGGGACCCTGCATGCGTGATGAATTTCACAGCATACATTGAGTGCATGGGACCCTGCATGAGTGAATTTTACAGCATTCATCCAGTGCGTGGGACCCTGCATGCGTGAGGAGTTTCACAGCGTACATCCAGTGCGTGGGACCCTGCATGCGTGAGGAGTTTCACAGCATACATCCAGTGCGTGGGAACCTGCATGTATGATGAGTTCCACAACATTCTTCCAGTGCGTGGGACCCTTATGCGTGATGAGTTTCACAGCATTCATCCAGTGCGTGGTACCCTGCATGCGTGATAAATTTCACAGCATACATTGAGTGCATGGGACCCTGCATGAGTGATGAATTTTACAGCATGCATCCAGTGCATGGGCCCCTGCTTGTGTGATGAATTTCACAGCATGCATCCAGTGCGTGGGACCCTGCATGTGTGATGAGTTTCACAGCATACATCCAGTGGATGGGTCCCTGTAGGGATGATGAGTATCACAGCATTCATCCAGTGCATGGGACCCTGCATGTGTGATTAGTTTCACAACATGCATCCAGTGCATGGGACCCTGCATGTGAGATGAATTTCACAGCTTGCATCCAGTGCATGGGACCCTGCATGTGTGATGAGTTTCACAGTATTCATCCAATGCATGAGATCCTGCATGTGTGATGAGTATCACAGCAGGCATCCAGTGCATGGGACCCTACATGTGTGATGAATTTCACAGCATACATCCAGTGGATGGGTCCCTGTAGGGATGATGAGTATCACAGCATACATCCAGTGCATGGGCCCCTGCTTGTGTGATGAATTTCACAGCATACATCCAGTGCGTGGGACCCTGCATGTGTAATGAGTTTCACAGCATTCATCCAGTGCGTGGGACCCTGCATGCGTGATGAATTTCACAGCATACATTGAGTGCATGGGACCCTGCATGAGTGAATTTTACAGCATTCATCCAGTGCGTGGGACCCTGCATGCGTGAGGAGTTTCATAGAATGCATCCAGTGCGTGGGACCCTGCATGTGTGATGAGTTTCACAGCATACATCCAGTGCGTGGGAACCTGCATGTATGATGAGTTCCACAACATTCTTCCAGTGCGTGGGACCCTTATACGTGATGAGTTTCACAGCATTCATCCAGTGCATGGGTCCCTGCATGCATGATGAGTTCCACAGTATTCATCCAGTGCATAGGACCCTGCATGTGTGATTAGCTTTACAACATGCATCCAGTGCATGGGACCCTGCATGTGTGATTAGTTTCACAACATGGATCCAGTGCATGGGACCCTGCATGTGTGATGAATTTCACAGCTTGCATCCAGTGCATGGGACCCTGCATGTGTGATGAGTTTCACCAATGCATGAGATCCTGCATGTGTGATGAGTATCACAGCGGGCATCCAGTGCATGGGGCCCTACATGTGTGATGAATTTCACAGCATACATCCAGTGGATGGGTCCCTGTATGGATGATGAGTATCACAGCATACATCCAGTGCATGGGCCCCTGCTTGTGTGATGAATTTCACAGCATGCATCCAGTGCATGGGCCCCTGCTTGTGTGATGAATTTCACAGCATGCATCCAGTGCGTGGGACCCTGCATGTGTGATGAGTTTCACAGCGTACATCCAGTGCGTGGGAACCTGCATGCATGATGTGTTCCACAGCATTCATCCAGTGCATGGGACCCTGCATGCATGATGTGTTCCACAGCATTCATCCAGTGCATGGGACCCTGCATGTGTGATGAATTTCACAGCTTGCATCCAGTGCATGGGGCCCTGCATGTGTGATGAATTTCACAGCATACATCCAGTGGATGGGTCCCTGTATGGATGATGAGTATCACAGCATACATCCAGTGCATGGGCCCCTCTTGTGTGATGAATTTCACAGCATGCATCCAGTGCATGGGCCCCTGCTTGTGTGATGAATTTCACAGCATGCATCCAGTGCGTGGGACCCTGCATATGTGATGAGTTTCACAGCGTACATCCAGTGCGTGGGAACCTGCATGTGTGATGAGTTCCACAGCGTACATCCAGTGCGTGGGAACCTGCATGCGTGATGAATTTCACAGCATGCATCCAGTGCATGGGCCCCTGCTTGTGTGATGAATTTCACAGCATGCATCCAGTGCGTGGGACCCTGCATGTGTGATGAGTTTCACAGCATACATCCAGTGGTTGGGAACCTGCATGCATGATGTGTTCCACAGCATTCATCCAGTGCATGGGACCCTGCATGCATGATGTGTTCCACAGCATTCATCCAGTGCATGGGACCCTGCATGTGTGATGAATTTCACAGCTTGCATCCAGTGCATGGGACCCTGCATGTGTGATGAATTTCACAGCATACATCCAGTGGATGGGTCCCTGTATGGATGATGAGTATCACAGCATGCATCCAGTGCATGGGCCCCTGCTTGTGTGATGAATTTCACAGCATGCATCCAGTGCGTGGGACCCTGCATGTGTGATGAGTTTCACAGCGTACATATAGTGCGCGGGAACCTGCATGCGTGATGAGTCCCACAGCGTACATCCAGTGCGTGGGAACTTGCATGTGTGATGAGTTTCACATCATAGACCCAGTGCATGGGACCCTGCATGTGCTATGACTGTCACAGCATGCATCCAGTGCATGGGCCCCTGCTTGTGTGATGAATTTCACAGCATGCATCCAGTGCGTGGGACCCTGCATGTGTGATGAGTTTCACAGCGTACATATAGTGCGTGGGAACCTGCATGCGTGATGAGTCCCACAGTGTACATCCAGTGCGTGGGAACTTGCATGTGTGATGACTTTCACATCATAGACCCAGTGCATGGGACCCTGCATGTGCTATGACTGTCACAGCATGCATCTAGTGCATGGGACCCTGCATGTGCTATGACTGTCACAGCATGCATCCAGTGCATGGGACCCTGCATGTGCTATGACTGTCACAGCATGCATCCAGCGCGTGGGACCCTTCAGCATTCATCTAGACATTGGGATTTACTGTGGACTAGTATGCTTGCAAGTCAGGTCCTATGACAGACAGCGCACAGGTACAGGGGGGCCCTTAGTAGTGCAGTCGCAGGGGAAGCCAGCAGCAGCAGGCCAGTCCTCAAGATGCTGCTCTGCACCCTTTACTCTGTGTTCTTCCTGGGCTACACGGTGCCGCAGAGTTGGTTGTTGTGCAGCGTTGTGTTAAAATAGAATACATCTGCGCCAAGTGCTCTTATAACCATAGACATTAGTATAACAATGATTTTAATAATCTTAATTACTGCATTATTGTACTTGCTACCAAAGTTTTACCCTTGCGTAGTGGAGTGAGCAATGCATCTGGTTACCCATTTCCATCCCAATGCCCAGAGTAAAATGTTTGTGGAAACCTAATAGTTTTGCTTTTAGAAGAAAACAAACACACATGACATGGCTAAGGACACCATGGTGGCATTTACCTACCATGGTGCGGATTGTCACCAATGATTAAGCATGCCACAACAAGCTGTGGGTGAGACGATCACTCCAAAATCTTTTTTATTTTTCCGTGGGACAACCAAATAGCGATTTTTCCTTAGCCTTCCATGAGTGTGTTGATGCTTGAGTAGGGAGGACACGACCAGGCTGCTCCCTCTCTCTCCGTTGGTGCATTTATGGTAAAATACGTGTAACATGTGATTGAAGGGTAATATTTCTCAGTAAACCTGCTATCTAAATGAAACAAAGGATCTGGCAGGCCACTGTCCACCAGGGCCATAACACAGGCCCCTGCAGACCCTTTGGTGCAGGGGTGGGGAGGTCACATTCAGCTCAATGCCAGTGAATATCTGTGAGATATGGACCATTCGTCCTATTCAGCTGTGGTATGTGTACAGCACCGCTGCCCGGTATAAGCCATCACGAAACCATGTATTTGTGCCTTGTTGGCCAGTCCACTTACCTCCATGACTGCTTCGAAAATCAAATAATATTAACAGATTCATAAGGTGTATTTAAATAAAGAACCAAAATGTAAAATTGAACGTTTTAAAATGTTTCTGTAAATGTAAAGGAATTTGAAATAGGAGACTAAAAATTAAGTTACTATCCTTAGATTTGTTCATGGGAGCCTGGCATGTGCAGTGCACATAATGTAGTATAAACAATGATTGGCGGCCTCAAATGATTTTAGATAAGGAACATTTTGATTTTTATATTTACTTGTCAGTTAAATCAAATATTTCATAATTGGTGTACTTGCTTTATGAATGCTGGTTTCCTTAATTTTGTTTTTCGTTTTGCCATTCAAATCATCAAAATTGCTTAGGCCAGTAACAACTCAGTGGTTAGTCCCTAGATTCCAATAATGATTAAATGGGGTCCCCAGATTCTAGTAATGATTAAGTGGGGGTCCACAGAAATCAAAAAGTTAAGAACTTCGAGCTTAAAACATTCAGAGATTGCACAATTGCTATTGGGACATACAAACTGTAATAAACTTATATATAACATTGTTTTACTGAATTAAGTGCTACATCATTGCATATAATACAACATAATCTTATATTCTACTATGGGCATACACAATTCAATATAAGCAAATAATTATTGCGTACCGCGTATTGCATAATGCACACTCAATATAGAATGCTTGTGTTTCTGGTTCATCGCTTGGAGATTTGGTTTCAGAAACTGTGGAGGGGTTGTGGGTGAGCAAAATATCTGTTGCTATGGAGCCTCTTTCAGGGACTCAGGAAGACTCCTATTTTGGAAAGTTCTTGTTTAATATCCGAGTTTACTCATTATCTTCCTACCACGCTCTCCTTTAAACCCCTTAATGACCAAAAATCACTACCCTACACCTGTGCCTATCTTGACGTCCTACTCTATGTATGCCCATTCTGTTATTGTAAACCCTTCACTCCTGTCTAGTCGGGACTCTCACTCGAAAGTTCTCCATTCGTTGTCCTTCGAAGACCTTGGTCTTCCCTTACACCCTTATGCACCACCTCCTCTCCTTTCATCTCTCCCCATCCTCATAACCACCTCTGGCTCGACTCTTCATCAGTGCTTAATTTGTAAATAAGAACGTGCTGGTGCCCAAAGCCCCCCTTTTAAACACGCAGCTGCTGTAATTAAATGTCTGAACACGGAATACTGAGGCAGTGTAATCCTGAAGCCATCTCGGGCCTCCTCAATCCATATAAAGCCACTCAATGCCCCTTCACCTCACTCTCGCAGCCTTCTGTTTTCTCCCTTTGTGACGCTTTTTCATTTTTCTCTACCTCTGTCTTTCCTATATGTGTCTTTTACTCACAGCAAATGCTTGAGGCAGAAGAATAAGCCCCGGCCATCAAAAATAAGTGCCGGTGCTCAGCACCGGAAACAACAAGCACAAATTAGGCACTGCTCTTCATGTAACTCTAGGCTACCCTCCACCTCAGGGTTTCCCTTATTCTTATTTCCTAAACCCTCTCCCTTATAGTTCTTCCTTATACCTTTATCTTGTAAACCCTCAGTCTCCTTCCTTTTCTCCTAATATCACTTCTAGCAACATTTACCTTCTACGCCCTTCTTTTATTCCCTGTTCTTGTTCCTCTAGGGACCATAGTGTGACTGTCTTAATCTTTTCATCTTTTTGCCTTCATTGCTTTCTTGTTGCTTCTGTGTAAGGATTTAACCCAACCCTATCTCTTGTACAGCGTGCTGACACCTATCCGATTGATTTGTGCTTTATAAAAACGAAAACTAAATGAAAGAAAATATATTTGCAAAAAAATGATCCTGCTGTCTGTGCATTTGCAATTTTTTTTTGCAGTTTCAGTCCTATAGATGGGTTATTTTGTGAGGAGTGATTCCGAATAAGTCACTTTAAATTGTGCTTAAGTTACATGCGATTCTTAGTATATAGCAATATAAAATTCTTAAAATATTTAATAGCATGCATAATACGCCAAATATGATATTATTTAAGTGTGTAATAACCTAACATTTTTGTCTTGTGGTGCACTTTGATTTTGGTGAATCTATATTAACCTACTTTTTAACATAACATGTAGTAAGATTTCTGTGTCTTGTAGTTTGGTCACGGTCTTGATATCAATGTGAATCTACAGTGTATGTTTCTTAGTCTTGCTTCGCCGTGTTTCACCCCTCCCTCCGTTCTCTTTTCTTTCCTCAGCGCGAGTGCATCTCAGTCCACGTGGGGCAGGCAGGAGTCCAGATCGGCAATGCATGCTGGGAACTGTTCTGCCTGGAACATGGCATTCGCCCGGATGGCACATTCAGTGATGGAGCGTGTGTTGGCAGCTCGGATGACTCGTTCACCACCTTCTTCAGCGAGACGGGCACGGGGAAGCACGTACCACGGGCGGTGATGGTGGACCTGGAGGCCACTGTTGTAGGTAAGTTCAGTACAGAGAGGAGAGCTTGGCGAAGCATGTGCTTCCGTTAATGGAGGCCTAGGAGATATCATGGTGGTCACGGCACGTGGTATCTCAATGGCTACAAGATGAGGAGGTAGCTGTTTGGAATAAACATGTGGTATATTTGTCACCAGGAGCTTACTCAGCTGAAAAAGTTCATTTTTAAAAGGGCAATGGACAGCTGTAAGTCCTGTTATGTTATGTTGCAGATCTTTTTATAAAGCACACAGATCACCACTAAAGGTCATTTTTAGAAACCATAGTAACCGTCTTCAATTAAATTTAATATGGCAGCTAACTTACCCAACAAGCTATAATAGTTGCTTTAGCACTGCTTCACTGTGAAGTTGGTTTGAGGAATACGTATCAATCCCGCCTTTCAATCACTCAATTTGTTTCTTATGTCTAAGGCTGTTACATTTCAGTTCCTTAGTATTCAGTTTAATGGCCTTCTATCGCAATCCCACCAAGGCTATTGGCAGATGTTCGCTGTCTCTACATTGTTCAACTCATGGATGAAGGACTTTTCTCTTCTTTCATGGGGTCAAACAGTGGCTCAGCAAAGTCATCCTGAACCCTATAGCAAAGAAATACATTGGGCCTTCCTATTGGCTAGGGCGTCACTGCCTTAGCCAATCACACCATCCATCAACCGCCTTTGTCATAATCAGTGCCATCCACCCTGCTGCTCATCAGCTACCACCATGCACAAAGCCGATTGCATTTTCCTGCCTGAAGCCCCAGTTGTGAAAGTCAAAGCTAGAGCCCCCAGAAGAAACTGGGCGGTGAAGAGAGAAATGGCAGTATGGCACGTCATAATAGAAGGTGCTTGGATGAACATTAATTTGCACAAAAAAATTCACTCCTGCTTTCAGTTTCCACAAAAGTAAATTAAGTATATTTTGGAGATGACTTCTCTCAAATGCTTTAAACAATGAAGAACCTATGCTGCATTTCAGCTCTGTATTAACCATGCTTACAAATACAGTCCGAAACGTAACATATTTAAATAATATTGAGGTAGATAGAGGCACGTTTGCTAAAGAAAACTGAGAGTTTTTACGCAAATATGAACTGTAGCTATTCATTCTCATATTAATTTTCCTAACCAATAAACATTCCAAATGCAAAACATGCTTTAGTTGTGAAATGTTTCGTATCAGCAACTTTTGCGGATATGTAGGTTTATGGCTGTGGGTTAGGAACCTAAGGTTCCTAAGGCAGGGAAGCTCGGAGGTTTTAAATCCCCAACCAATCCAATTATCTCTCTCATTCCTCGTTTTGCACATGATTTACTGCCTCTCTCTGTTTCACAATTTAGCCTTCTCCCCATCTCCTTCCCAAGCCACTGCCTCTAGCTGTTTCACAATTCTTGCTTCCTCACTATGTGCACATCCTCCAATCCCTCAAAATATGTACTTAGTGAGATGCAAGGTTTAGGAACTGAAATATACAACTCGTTCAAATTCAAACCAGTTTGAACAGCTTAAATCGGGGCAGGCTGCAAATTGTCTCTTGCTCATGATTGCGCGGTCACCAAAACCTTGAAACTAGACCTTGAGCTGACTGGGAGCTGGACGTCTGGCCAGCTCATCAGGGAACAGAAGTACTTGTTTTGTGGTTTCTAGAGCATTCCCCCCATGGCCTGGAGGGGACCTGTTGAGTGTTACTTAAAAGAGAGGCTGCATGCTTCCTGTATTTCCGCTTGCTGGGATCAAGCTGGAAGACGTGTTTAAGAGGGCCCTGAAAGAGTATGCCTGAGACTGGAAATGTGCCAGCTCTCCCCACACCCGGACGACCTCATCTACCTGCCCAAAGATCTCCAGATCCTGGTGCAGAGTCCACAATTGGAGTTTTAGTAAGGATCAGTAGTTCCCTGGTGGAAGAGCAGATTCAGTGGAACAAACCAATGCTTATAAAATGCAGTTGAGCAATATGAAAAAGAGAATGCTTGCGGAGCACACGCCCCTGCTCTAATTGAATAGGATCCCCCGCGTAGCATGGCTTTAGGATCCAGAAACTGTAGACGCCAAAGGGAAACTTTTCATCTTCCCTGCTCTCATGTCTTTAAACTGTGCCCAAAAGAAGCCCATGGCACATACGGACCCACAGATGAAAGATTTGTTACATCTCTGACTAGTGGATTCTGGTATATAGTCATCGGAAATCCCTCAGTGGCTCTAATGCACAAAGAACTGCTGACTGCAACTGACCAATTTTGAGATCCAGACCCATTAAGTTCACCAAATGTCTTAATTTTTTACTTTGAGGTACCAACACAAAAGGGACCCATGAAAAATAGAAAAATAAAAAATTTGACCATGCTCGAACAGCTGAGAGATATTACCGATCTGTGAGCCAAGAGAGGTTGCAATTCATCAATGGACATTGGAAACATCCATCTGCAATGCTGAGAAATACCATTATCAGCGAAACCTTGTTGATACCAGTTTATTTAACCTCGGGTCTTTTGAAAATCACTACTCTGTTTACAATCAATGAGCCTAATTTAGAAATGTACTACGAGGAGGTACACTGATTAATACTAAAGTGTTTCTTTGAAGTCTGGTTTCACCTACTGGGTTTTGAGAGACGGAGGGGGATTGCGACAGAAACCCAATGCAAGTTAGAGGGCTTTGCTGAGTGTGACGTGAATGATCACAGAATAACATGGGCCCATTCAAAATATTGGTGTTGGCCGCCATTTTGTTTTATGTTTCACTGCATTGTCTAAAACATGTTTGTGGGTCACACCCCTGCAACTACAGGTAAATGGTTTTCAATGTAGTATTCCCTATACCGTTCTAAGTGTATATTCAAAGAAATATGTCTCACTTTACGCTGACCCTTATTTAGCGTGACAACTGTGTAGTCAGCAACCATCCTTCAGCATATCGAAGCAAGCCTTTGCTGCCCAGAGATATCACTGAAAGACAAGACGCTGAGCCCTGGCCTGCTGAAAACCCATCTTTTCAAGGGGTAGCTCTTAGCTTGATAACCCCAAGCCACTCTCTCTGAAATGCGCCCCTCGACTTCAGTCCACACTCCCCTCACCCCCTTTGTGCACTCTCAGTCTAGCAGGTAGCTCGGTTTATGCTTCATGAATCCGTTACACCGGAAGCCAACTGTGGCCATCCTCTTGGTAAGTCACCCACCCTCATTCATTCACTAAGCTGTGCATCCAGGTGATCGTGCACTCATTCAGTCACTTAATGTCACGGCTGATGCCTTTCAGTGAGTGAGTGCATGAGTCACAGAAATTCATAGCTCCTACTTATGAGAAAATCATGTTGTACATTTAGAAAGCCTGACATATTCCTGTTCTTTTCTATGAAAAATGCTTGTACTTTGGAATACCTTGGATAGGCTAGTGACTGGAAATCCAAAGGCTGTAATAAAGAAATGTGCATTGCACAGGGTCACCCACTCTCCAGAGCACACCTTGTGCTGCTGTGAACAGAATAAGCTCCACGCTCAGCAGTCCCTTAGGGACAGGGTGTTAGTAACACATTATTTTTAGATGTGATTTAACATGTTACATCTCCTGTATTACCTTTCATATGCATAAGACTGGCTTTCGAAATACACGGTTCAGTTCAGGGCTGTCAGGAAGGCGCCAGGCAATCAACTGTTCTCACTTAACTCTTGGTGTCCTCGCCACCCCTTGTGACAAATCACCTATTGTGATCCACGTCACCCAGTGTATCCCTCATAATCCATTGTGACCCCATGTCCCTTAATGACTCATATCCTGCCAGATCCTTGGGATGTTTTTATCCACTCATTGCAGAGCCTCAATGGCTGAAAAGTAAACGCCTGCAAAAATAATAAGCATTGGCAAAGTCAACAGATCGTTCTGTTTTTAAAGAGCACTATCTCATGCCCTTGAAAACCTCCATGTGGCCTTTTCCTGATGCAGACTGCATTATCCTAGGCTGACACCGGAAGTAGAAAGCCAGAAAACAGGGAGCAGGATAATGGATAACACAGGAGTCAGGGGATGCATGAGACGGGTGGTGGGGACACATGGCACAGAGGCGGGATGATGCCGAAATTGATTAAGATGAGAAGGAGGGGAGTGGAGATGAACATGGAATGAGAGGCAGGGAACGGCTGAACAACTGGGGCAACGAGGCGAGGGAAGCCAGAGCCTGACGGGCAAAGTGATGCATTTTCCAGCACATATTACGAAGGAAATTGGTTAAAAGCACTAGGTTTAATAGGCAATTCTCTGAAACTGAGACTCTGGGCCAGATGTACTAAAATGCAATTTTGCATTTCCTAAATAGCAACTTCATAGAAATCGCTATTTGGGAAATGTAAAACCAAGGATGGCAACAGGAAAAAGACCCCCCCTTAGTAAACCCCAAAATAGCAGTGCACATGTAGAGCACACATATGCCCAAGAGGCATGTGTGTGTTCTGTCGCAATTTTGGGGTGCTTTTTTAAATTGCACATGCTTACCATCGACTTCAAGTCAATGGTAATTGCATTTCCTAAATGCCCAAATCGCATTTAGGAAATGCTTTGTACATCAGAATAGGAATCTCAAATAGTAATGCCTATAATCTGGGGATTTAAATTACGATTTTTATAGGATAGAAATCACAATTTGCAATTCCCTAAAGGCCTTTGTACATTAGAAAAGGCCGTTTTGCATTTCTTAACGGCCCGAAATACTGATTCGGACCATTTAGAAATGCAAAGGGGCTTTGTACATCTGGCCCTCTGTCTCTACAGAGAAGGATGGGCATGATCTACGTGGTTTCTAGAAGGTATCCTCAGAGGCCCTGACTGTAGAGAGAAGGGTATATAATGGGTCCTTGTAGTCCCAATTGTATTCTCAGAAACTCTTGCCCAAATTTAAGAAAAGTGGCGCTAATCCTACAAGGTACATAGGGGCCCATTATAAATAATGGTGTGTCCCCTTTTAACGCCTGCTCTATGCAAGCGTTAAAAACGCCGCTAAAAATGGTGCAGTGGAATCTCATAGATTCCCTTGCACCATTTTTGCTGTCCCCCTGACAGGGGAACGCCCCCCTTGCATACATTATGCCTGGCGTAGGCATTATGTGACACAAGAAGTTTCTTGCTAGAGCGGTACTAGTGGCCACGTGGTTGAGGCCACTAAATAGCTGCCTCAAGGTTTGTTCAAGTGCTGCAGTCAGTGGGGTCATCTGCAGGACGTCTTGGTATTTTGGAAAATGAGGAAAGATGCAAAAAAGAATACTTTTTGCAAACTCTTCCTCAAGTTCCTACTTTTCACTCCTGCCTGAAAGGCAGAGACATGATAGAGTTGATGATGAGGAAGGAAACAAAATTATCCTAGATACCTTTCCGTCTGTGAAAAAGAACTCTATTGTAGAGGGGAAGAGAACAAATGAAATATGTTATGATGTGTTTAGCACTCTGATAGTGATGAGATGGTGAAAATATTCAATTGTGGAGAGTAGTATATTTCCAAGGGCATGCTTCCTGAATTGCTGACACATATAAAAGAGACTATAGGATTTCCTGCATTTGAAAAGCTGGGACTATAGGACGTGACATCACCAAGACAATTTCAGAAGGCTTCCAATACAGGTGTTCCCATCCATCAGCATGTGTTGGATGTGGTGATACAGGAGTGGAAAGATTAATCTAACACGTGTTATGTCCTGGCTCTACCTTTTGGTGAATATGTAATGTAAATTCCCTGACAACTTACATGTGGAATTTTTAGTTGCCCGTCTAGTAGGAAGCACGCAATGGCAGAAGGGACCATTCTAAATGATCTAGCAGAAAAGATTGATTCTGGATTAATGAGAGTCTTTTCAGAGTCCCACTTGGCACTGCATGCATGTATATCTGGAGCATATACCTCTCAATTGCTGATTTCCTTAAGGTTTTATTGAAAGCTGTTAATGTTGGTACATAGTGTTCAGATCAGTTAAGAGGAAGGGGACGACTAGTGGACATTTTGTCAGATATGTTCCTTAATAAGATAAGAGCCTCAGTGTTAGCAAGTAATATTGGTGCAGATCAAAGGGCTACTACCCTAGGAATGCTCTTTGAGAATCTAGGCTTTTTGGCTATGAGTTAAGATAATCTACATCACATGTTTAAGTAGGGGAAGCACTGTTCCTCATTTATGAGACAGTCATCCAAGACTTCGGGATCCTTCAAGAAAGCATTTAGACAACCATTGAGAAGACAACAGTCATCAGAAAGATTTGCTAAGTTTCAAGGAAATCTTTTCTGGTACAAATTCCTAAAACGCAGAAATGAGTCATTCAACAAAGAACATCATTTCTGATTATATGCAATTCAGGCCAAACATGGCAAGTGGGTGGTAAAATTGCAACTCTGAAAAAATTTAGAAAATTAACTTCAGACTTGTGGTCTTGAGTGTTGCAAAATAGGACTTCCTTCTCTATCTGTGAACTTTAGTATCATTCGTACACTATGGCCAAGATTTCCCACAAAGAAGACAGCAATAATGGAAGGTCCCAAAGCCCTGGTGGAAAAGGAAGCCTCTGTTTCACTTCTGTTTCACTTCCAGAATCGGAAAAAGGATTGGAGTTATACTCTATCATCTTCTTTGTTCCCAAGGTAACAAGAGGTTATCGATGGTGAATGTCCTTAAAGAGGTGAACAGATGAGTACAACTCATCCCGTTCAAAAGGGAGAACGTTCAAAGAATCAATTCTCTACTTCCATTGAATCACTTTCTAGCTTTTAGCTACCTCTTTCCCCACGCCCATTGTAAACTTCCACCAGAGATTTCTGAGACTTTATATCTGAACCAGCACTGGCAGTTCAGAATTCTTTCATCTGAGTTTGGTCATCACTGCGGATTTTCATAAAAATGGTGGCTCTAGTTGTGGCTCATCTCCAGGGCATTTCCGTTTACTCAGATATTGATGGCTGGCTAGTTCATGCTCCTTCAGAAACGGGCAGATTGATCACTAGAACTGATAAAGACCATGCTGAACAGTCTGGAGCCCAAACTCAATATCCCAAATCGTTAACTCAATCCATCCAAAAACATGGCAAATAGGAGGCAGAGTCAGGAAAAATCTTCCTTCCCAAAATAAGAGCTGTTCATACTCAGACCTCTGTCTTTCTGCTTTCTCTTTAGAAGGCTCCAGCAGGAAAGTGGTTCAGGCCCATAAGTTGGTATGTATTCACTGGTATGTGCTTTTACAGTGAAATGGACAAGACATCACCTATGTCTGCTCTTTTGGGATTTACGAAGGTTTTAGGCATCCGTGTTGCAGGGGCCAGATTCAGGACTGATTCAGGGAAAAATCTTCCTTTCCAAAGTAAGAGCCGGTCATCTTCAGATGCTTCTGTCTACCCTGCTGGCCCTTCAAGAGGTTCCAGCATGGAAATTAATGGAGGTTCAGGGCCATACTTTGGTAGGTCTCTTTACAGCACAATGGACAAGACTTTATCTATGTCTGCTTCTTTGGCATCTACAGAGGTTTTGAGTGTCTGTGTCCCAGTCGATGTAGACTCCAGTCTCAGGCACTCAAGAAATCAGGATCAATCTCCTGTGGATGCCCAGGGGAATTGTGATGTATCCAAGCCCTCCCATGGTTCTTAGATGGGTGTTAGGTTGAGAGAATGAGGATCTGGGAGCTTACTCCTGTCAAGCAAGGTGAACAACAATGGAGAGCCGGTTGGCCACAAGAGACATTGCCAGGATGTGGCATGGATGGCTCCTCTGATGAAAGAGGCTTGGGCCCACCATATGAAATGATACATGTGGTAGAGAAGACAATATTCTCAGTTAGCGGCTGCTATAGGAAGCTTGATAAAACATGGGGTCCACAAGGGAACTATTGTGACATACCGCTCCTCTACAATAATATGAGAAAAATTGATAGGCACAAAAGTAACTGTCGTATAGCAGGTTGGTGAAATGAATATATAAAGTAGTAATTGAACTGTGTATCAAATGGAATGCCGAGATGTGACTATGTGAGGTCTAATGTGGATTTAGTTGGTGACTTGGGGCCTGATTTAGAGTTTGGCAAATGAGTACTCCATCACCAGCGAGTAAATGTTTGATCACAAGATGCTTTGATCAAAAGTAGCACAGTTGATTGTCAACTTATTACAGTGCTCACATGACTCTGTTGAGCGAGCGCTCCAACTCTTCGACTCTTTGACTCCTGATTGCTTTTAATGGGGCAGTGATGAGGACACTCCCCATTCCCGCCGGCCTATCAAATATTCAGTTAATAAAGGGAAAGTTCACTAAGAAATTATGAGAATGTTTTCTAATAATTTCTTAGTGAACTTTCCCTTTATTAACTGAATATTTGATAGGCCGGCGGGAATGGGGAGCAGGATGTAGTTTGAGGAAATTACACTCCTTTAGTATATTAGTTTTTTTCTTTTATGGACTGTTGTAGAGATATCACAAATGCTAATAAAAACACTTTGTTAAAAAAACCTGCCAACTCATACAGTGCGGGAAACTTTATGAAGCATCTACAGAGTGCCATGAAAATGGCAGAGTGAACACCATTACTCTTACAGTTGTTTCACTGCACTTTAATTTGGTGCTTAAGTACAAGGCACTGCAACCAAACACTGTTCAGTATGCCACACTGCATCCTTTTCCCAGTCTGCCCCTGTTTGTATCCCAGACTTTTGCAAGTAAAGCTGTGACTCTAACAAAGATCATGGAATTGCATGACACTGAACAGAAACCACAAATTAAAATAAGCCGTAAGCTCTATTTAAATGCATTTACACTACAGTACCTCTGCCTAAGGTCCCAGGAAGTGTTACCAGCCAGGGCCAGCTTTAGTGCCAGGAGAGGCTTGCGGTGCTGAAAGGGTGTGTGTGGGGGGAGGGGGGGGCAGGGGGGGGGGAGGGTCACGTGCCTGGAGGGGCAGGGGACGCGAGTAATTGGGGGAAAAATATATTTAGCAATCCCAGCTAATATGCCAACATGGGAAACTTTATGGGGTCATTTTCCAGACTCTAATTGGACCGCCGTATTAATCTAGGGGTGCATTGCACAATCCTGAAAGTCAGACATTCCCCCATTGTGGCATGGGAGTGCTCTAGAACTTCCACTTCCACTGACCTTGTGTACATCTGTTTCTTCAAAAGATCCCTGTGAATCACCGCCTCCATTGCCTTTATTGCTATAGTGTATTTACCTATCTCAGCAGATCAGTTTGGAGTGAATTGATGGTTTGCATTAGAATCTCCTGGCCAAAGAGGTGCTGGGGGCAGATAAGGGATCTGGGCTAACTTAAGAATAAGCAATCATTTAAACAAAGAACAGTGTACTCTGTCTCTTGTACTGAGGTAGGCCTGTCAAACTTTGGTGCATTTAACCGGAGCCATGCAAGATTGTCCGGATATCCACATTGAAAACATTAATAATGAATCTAAGATGGAATCATTTAATGGCTAGTGCTCATCCTGAAAATGTAGCATTGATCTGACTTCATAGACCAAGGGTGGCTTATATCTAGCAGATACATCCAAAGTCAATGTGTGATCTGTCCCTTACCACGACTTCCTCTGCTCATTGAGTTTGTTTCAGTCTCACTTGGGCACCGCTTTACCAGTTAGTACATGCGTGCATTAAATGTGCAAAATATAATTTCTTTGTGTTCTTAGATGAAGTGCGGAACGGCAAATACCGCCATCTGTTCCACCCAGAGCAGCTCATCACTGGCAAGGAAGATGCTGCCAACAACTATGCCCGCGGCCACTACACCATTGGCAAGGAGAGCATCGATCTAGTGCTGGACCGCATTCGGAAGCTGGTGAGTGTAAGGGCTGATCCCAAGTGCTGAGCTGAGTGATGTTGTAGCTGTGAGAGCATAGACTAGGGCAAGAGTGCCATCATATTGTGGACATAAGTTGTGTCGTGGTGCAAAGCGTGAGTGGGAACCATGATTATACGGTCACCTCAACACGAACTGCAAAAAAACGATCTTTCTTGAAAATACCCCCAGAATCAATAAAGAGCAAAACAAATGTATATAGCAAAATAAATATTCCCAAATGTATTTAATGAGACTGTTGAAAGTCACAGTGATGTAGCGTTACTAGCAGTCCAAGGTCTTCTGCAGGGTGTGAGATGGTTTTTAATAGTCGCTTCTCCGACTTAGATTCCCAGCAGCCAGATGTCCCACCCAAGACGGGCAGAATATCAGGCAGCTGGGACTGCTGCTTGGTGTAGGGCGTTATCCCTGTAACATTTCGAGGCCTTTGCCATGCCTGGCCACAGGACGTTCTGGAAAAGCTGTGCATCCTCCATTGTTTCTTTCTGAAAGTCGCACCCTTAGAGGCGGGCTTCCAACAGGCAGGAGGTTCAGGGTGAGGGCTTCCAACAGGACAAATGCAGCCATGCTTTGTGTGTTCGCTTTACAGAGGCAGTCTTGCCCTAAGAGGTGGCACTTCTGGAGGGTGGGGAATGGCTGGTACTTGACTGCCCAGCAGCAGCAACCAGTTTGCATCTCAAAGCACTAGTAGGAATAATTTTCTTTTATAATCTATTGCCCCATTTTATCACCTTTTCTTTAAAAGTTATCAGCTTTGTACGTTGCAGAACTTGCAACGATCTTAGAAAAAATAAAGTTGCAAAACTTTTACCTCCTAATTTATCACTTTACAACCCATTAACTAACAGTGTTATAGAAGGGCTAGAAAGGCTTGTGATAGCAGTTAATATTCCACAAGAGGGTGATGAGACATAATACCTGGGCAGAGGCTTGCTGTCAGTATGCAATGCATCATGTGTACATACGATTGACGGGAATTCAATGGGACTGACTGAAGTCTGCCTGTTGCGAGAATGTTTTGGTGGATGTCAGTGTGTGCTCTTCTGAAAGAAGGGTGTTGACGGGACTCTGCAAGGGTGTTGTTCATGACTGACTGACAAGCCACCATTGGAACTTAGTTCCTCTTCGTCAGAATGAGGATTGTGCCCAGCCCAGAGATAGATGAGAGTTTGATAGGTAGATCCTGACGGGCTGATTTACCAAAGTGTTTTGCCTGTTCTATGTCACTGGGGAAGGTGTAAATACACACTGCCTTAGTCCGCTCTGAGATGGTAGAAGATGTCCACCGAGGTTGCTTTGTCCTCCATCTCAACAGTAGATAGACAAGCATATCAGGCTCATCATGTTGGGTCGTCGACCCCCACTCTGACGATCTGGGCACTCCCCCACCTTCATCCAGGGCTAGTGTTGGCCCACTAGGTCCCAGCATGAGATTGGGGTAACACCTAGATGAGGGGTCTCCAAACTTTTCTGTAGTGAGAGCTACTTTTGCTCAAAGAAAGTCTGCTTGAGCTACTAGCAAATTGTATCTCTGTAAAATAGTGCTGCAATACTATGATCACCCTAATTATAAGTAGTGCCCACGCAAGCAATTCAGACGAGGTTACCAGCAGAAATACCCGGAAAAAGGTTATCAAATTTAAATGCCTCCCCTAATCTAAAACATCACATGCCCCCTGGCACAAAAGACATACCCACACAAATGAGCCTCCTCAAATCAACTTGAATTATCATTCAGCAAACAAATTTAAATGTGTTTTGAAACTACCACCATTTGTCTTCACCTGGATATCAGTTTCTGAAAATACACGTATTTCTCTATCAAATAAAAATTATCGTATTTCTCTATCATATAACACTTCCCATTTTTGGTAAACAAACTCAATTTTCCAGAAGAAAAATATTTTCTAAAAAACATTGTTTTACCTTCAAAACATCAGTTTTCATTTTTAGGAAAAACACAGACTCCAAACATCAGTTTTTCATTTTCATTGAGTACTCACATGTAGAAATGCCTCGCATGGATGGATTCTGCTTAAAGTGCCCAGGAACTACAATCTGGCAACATAGATGCTCACCATCAACGATGCCTGTAGTAAAGCACTAATGCCCACCATTATACCATACCAGAGCCTGGCTCTGTAATGGACAGTATATTCACCATATGTCTGTCATGGCCATTTCTGTGCAAGTGAGAGCCACCATTATGTCAGAGATAGCTAAAAGTAGACCAGTCAAGCTCTTCATATGTCAATGAAGAGTACCAGTGTCCCACAACTAGATCAAGAATGCTACAAATATGTCAAGGATGACCATTATTATGCCATTGCCACTACTTTAACATGAATGGACACAAATGTGCCCGAGGTGAACTCCTTATGATGGAGGCTGTATCATGTGCTTTTGGTGGTCCTTGATAAAAGGCCCAGCTTCCACTGAGCAACACAGTTTAGTAAGTAAGGACACAATGTCTCACACAGACACAGCCGTAAACAAAAATGCACCGGAGGCTCTTCATTGGCTTAGCTCTGGGCCCATGCCTTGCTGTCCTCAGTTCTTTTACCAACCCCTCATCCAAGAAACACATTTTCACTCTGGCACCTGCATTCCCACTCTTCAGTGGGTTCGCACTGGTTACTGCTAGCACTCTTCCTTCACAGACCATTGTTCTCAGACAAGGTGTGGCTGAAAGAGCAGGGCCGACAACATGGCCAGTCTCCTCATGGCTTAGCTAGGCTGAGTGAAAACAGATGTGAGAGACCCAATAGGCCAACACAGTGTGAGTCTGGGTATTATAATGAGCTTCTGTCATTGATTTGGCTTTCTGCTACTCTAAGGGTTTTGAAATGTGCATTAATGCTTTCTTTGACATACATAATGTCTGAATGATGTGCTGAACTTGGCTTCACCTGTAAGAGCTACTTTGAGGGTGCTAGTGAGCTACCTGTAGCTTCTGAGCTACTCGTTGGAGACTCCTAACCCAGATGGTCCTAGGCAAGGAACCAAGGCAACAAGTTTCTAGAATAACACTCGTTGAAGGGTATCCGCAGTGCTCATCAACAGGTGCTGTAGGGGGAGGAACCAGGCTAGTGAAGCAGCCAGACCCTAGGGCTGGTCAGCCTAGGCAGCTCTGAATTACGCAAAGCTATGGATTTTATTTGTGCTGGATTTTTATTTTATGCTGTACATTGCCTGATGGCTCCCTCAGAGCACTGCAAGTGAGTGAGAGTAGGTATTTTGATGTGGAGGTTTGAGTCTAATCAGTGGCAGTAGATGGTGCACATAGATGCACACAAGCAGGAAAAGGATGACCCCAGTGGTACACCATATGTGGCCTAAGTTAACTATGCAGCTGTGGGTTGAATGGAAGGGTCGGAGAACTTCAGTAGGTCATTATAGGCTGCTGAGAACAAGGAATATTTGAGAGGCCAGGCCCAGTCCTACTGTCACACCTGTTGTACCTGATGAGAGAGTGCCAGGGCACCAGTGTGTGTGATCTCCTGTGTCAGTGGAGATGTGTGAGAGTTCCATGATTACTACCAACTTCTTCTATAGGAATTCTTATTTGCACCGCAGGTGTAGTGCATCAGTGAAGGTGATTATCACTGGAAGCTGAGCCTGTGCTTATTGGAAAGGAACTACGGCCCTCATTATATCTTCAGCGGTCTTTGCAAAAGACTGCTGAAGCTGCGGGCGCCAGTATACCGCCAGTGCTGGCGGTATATCTGGCTCCCTATTATGACTTTTCTGCTGGGCCAACGGACGGTAACAGTGTTTCCGTCCGCTGCCCAGCGGAAAAGTCACATCAACATTGCCGCCGGTTCGTAATAGAGCCGGCGGCAATGTTGATGTGCAGCGAGTGCAGCAGCACCTGTCGCGTATTTCACTGCCCGAAATTCGGGCAGTGAAATGCACGATCTGGCTGTGCCTGGGGGCCCCTGCACTGCCCATGCTAAGTGCATGGTCAGTGCAGGGGCCCCCAGGGGCACCCCTAGACCCCCTTACCGCCAGCCTTTCCGTGGACAGGCTGGCAGTCGGGGACTCACAGCTGCCCTGGGGATTATGACCACCAGGCGGAAGCCTGGCTGTATGTTGGAGGGACCGGCGTTATGGCCGGCCGCCAGTGTCGTAATGAGGCCCTATATATGTTGTCTGTGTTAAACTAGGTGTTGGTACCATAATTCCTGGCAAGAAAGGTGACCCTCTGAAGGACACAAGGGCCACCACATACATGATTCTCCACACACTGCATCTACAACTTATGTAATGAGGACCCTCTTCTGTTTATCATTTAGTCACATTTATTAAGTGCATGTCAGTCATTGGAATGCTGCCCCCAGGTGTCCACATCATATGAGTCATTGCCATTTTGAGCTCAGGTGCTCCATCATGTGGCAGCCTTTGCTATTCCTGAACTAGAAATAGTAGTATATACTACTAAATGAGCCTGTAGGACCACTATGTGGTCAGCAGTACATATCGTGGTGGCAGTAGAAGTACCAATAAAATCAGTAGTAGTAAGAGGGGTATCAACAAAAGTAGTAGAATTAGCAGAGGCAGTATTGACTACAGGGCTCACACCCTTCTGGGTGAGGCTTTAGTCCTGCCATGTGTACTGCATTGGGCTCTACTTGGTACTCCCCCAAATCTGGCACACTCAGCCCTAGCGAACTCAAAACACAAGGGTCTGGAAGGTCCACAAGCGTTTCAGAACATATCTTGGCGAGCAAAGTGTCCACAGATATTTTGGCATCACAGAAGGATTATTTTTGAAGTATCTTTGCAGAGAGCCCACATATCGTCACTGTATCGGTTTACGTTTGAATTGTTTGCGTTTTGAAATACAAATATCCTCCTTCTGCTCGACTACAGTGAAATTTCTGCCTTAACAAAGAGGGCCTCTAGTTCGTACACAAGCCAAAACTGCTTATGGTTTCTGTGGATCTTCTAAGGTGTGGGGTAAATATAAAACCATGATGTGCTCATATTGTACTGCCTGGCTTAGTCCTTACTAATATTTTGGGAATGTACAGAAATGTAAAGGATTAAATACTTTTCTTTCCAGATTTCAGGGTATGTCTACTTACCTACTTATATTCTTATTTTTGCAGAGCGATGCCTGCTCAGGCCTACAAGGGTTTCTTATATTCCACAGCTTTGGGGGTGGAACCGGCTCTGGATTTACTTCTTTGCTCATGGAACGCCTTAGCCTGGACTATGGCAAGAAATCGAAGCTGGAGTTTGCCATCTACCCTGCCCCCCAAGTCTCCACCGCAGTAGTGGAGCCCTATAACTCTATCCTTACCACTCACACCACTCTTGAGCACTCAGACTGTGCCTTTATGGTAGACAACGAAGCCATCTACGACATCTGTCGCCGCAACCTAGACATTGAGCGTCCAACGTATGCCAACCTCAATCGTCTGATTAGCCAGATCGTCTCATCTATCACTGCCTCTCTGCGATTCGACGGTGCCCTCAACGTCGACCTGACCGAGTTCCAGACAAACCTGGTGCCTTATCCACGCATCCATTTCCCACTTGTGACCTATGCACCCATCATTTCAGCAGAGAAGGCCTACCACGAGCAACTGTCTGTTTCCGAGATCACCACCGCCTGCTTTGAGCCCAATAACCAAATGGTGAAGTGCGATCCGCGGCACGGAAAGTATATGGCCTGCTGCATGCTGTACCGCGGAGATGTGGTGCCAAAGGACGTTAACGTGGCCATCGCAGCCATCAAAACCAAGAGGACTATCCAGTTTGTGGACTGGTGCCCCACTGGATTTAAGGTGAGAGGAAGGATACTATAAGGTTATGTGGGGATGGTATTGTGTATGGCAGCAGAGGGGAGGACAAAAAATGAACTTGAATATATATAGTGAAGAAAAGGTACATGCATGCATTTCTAATACATATTACAATGCACCAAAGACATTCTGGATCTTGACAGTTCACACTACAGGAAATTTAAAATTTCATCCCAAGCATTGTTTCACAAGGTTCCCAGAATTTAGATTTTTCTTTCCATCCACCATCTTTTTAGAGCGTGACTTAAATTCCTTCTGACACTAACTAAAAACTCACCTTTTCACCATGACTACCAGACTTTAAATACTCTGGGATTGGTGAAATTATCTCTTTTGACCATCCCTTCATCCTCTGCTCCCCTTTCTATTCATCCCACTCCATACATTGTTATTATTCCCCTATCAGATGTTTTTCCCATGTACCTTTCAATTATGTTTGAACAAAATAATGGTAACACATTAAAAACATTAATGCAGTATGTGGTACCGCCACATCCTTCCCAGACAGAATGTGGCATGCACGGTGCAGCTGAAAGCTCCATGCTTCTTTGTCTGTGGTTAGTGCTTAAATTGTGAAAAAAAATAACTACCAGGGACCTCACCGGCCACTGCAGCGTGCACCACCTGTTGCCCCTGCCAGTGCTGCCAATGTCGTACCAACACAATTACCGGCCATTGCACTCCTACAAGTGTGACAATTCAGACTATTCTTTGCCCCTAAAAGTATAAGAATGGTTTGGGCGGCAGGTCTTAGTTATTTTAATGTATATTTAATTAATAGACAACTGTTTTTGTGCCCATCGCTAACTTAGACAGCAACACCATGTGGCAGACTGTCTTAAGTGCCGGTGTTGACAATTTAGTGCTGGTGCCAAACACCGGAAACCATCGATTCAAATTAAGTAGCGTTTGTGGTTGAGTGGCACCGGAAGGATGCTGGCTACACTCCTGTGAGGGGCAGTGCTTAATTTGTGTTTATTGTTTCCGGTGCGGAGCACCGGCACTTATTTTTGAGGGCCGGGGCTTATTCTTCTGTCTCAAGCATTTGCTGCAAGCAAAAGATGCATATTGGATAGACTGAGGAAGGGAAAAAAGAAAAAGCGTAACAAAGGGAGAAAGCAGAAAGCAGCTAGAGTGAGCTGAAGGGGCAGGTAGTGGCTTTATATGGATTGAAGAGGCCCGAGATGGCTTCATGATTACGCCGCCTCAGTATTCCGTGTTCCCACATTTAATTGTAGCAGCCGTGTGTTTAGGAGGAGGGCTTTGGGCACCGGCACATATTTATTTACAAATTAAGCACTGGTGAAGGGGAAAGTATACGCAATCCCTTTAGGTGGTACACACCCATCCAGGAGCTATGTGGTGACCCATACATTGTTAAGTCGAACTAGAAAACCATAAGGTTGACTAGAACCAAAATGTATTACGAAAGGCCCGTAGGCCAAACAAATCTACAATTTTTTGAGATTCAACAAACTAAAAAAGACTCATGTCATACATAATTTATTCATAAAACGATGAGCAAATTCTCATTATTGACAAATTATGGTTTGGATGATCATGTCACTGTTGCTTTATATTCAATGTACTTTCAATATATATAACTTGACGTAGACCAGTGTTAATATGACAGTTTTGTTGTTGAGACACTATGCATTTCGGGTAGTTACACCCTTCATCAGGGGTAGCTGGAACAAATAGATAAAACTAAGTACCAGTATAAAACAGAATTATGTTAACACTGGTCTATGTCAAGTTATATATTGAAAGTACTTTGAATGTGAAGTAATATTAGCATGATACTCCAATCAATAACGTGTCAATATTGAGAATTCGCTTATCATATTACGAACACATTTTCTTGAATCTCAAAACATTGTACAGTTGTTTGGCCTACGAGCCTTTCGTAGTGCGTTTTGGTTCTAATCAACCTTATGGTTGGTTTTCTAGCTCGACTTAAACATTTCGTAGAGGCAGGCAGGTTCCATTACCAAAGCAGCACAAATACATTGATTATAGTGATTACTTGAATTTAACTTAAAGATCTTTTGAGTGCACGGTATTACTTCAATTCTTATTTACAGAGTTTTCCGACCCATACATGTTGACACATATACATTCCCTTCTGACATTTGTTGTAACTGTGTAGGTGAATTACTTATAATACTTTCATTCATAGACTGCCAGGCACCATCACATGTTTTATGGAAGATATATGACTCAGAGAGATGCATGCTTGGAGGAGAAAGCGCTTAGATTAGTACATTATTCAAGAAAACATAGTAGCCCAAGTGGAAGAAATTGACTTGAACGACCTGCCAATAAGTTAATTTTTGAATTTTGCACCATAAGAAGAACTAATTGGAAAACTGTTAAACATTGACCTGGAAGTGGTTCCTATAATATAGCTTGGAAATTGGCTAGGCGACCTTACTCAGACACTAATGGTGAAATGAGCAGCATCAGTATGGGAAATGTCAGATCAGTGCTCTTAAAAAATAAAGGCACTGCAGCTCCGAAGATAGTTCTTTAAGCCACATAAGTGTCATACTTTGCTTATATCTTCGAAATCTAGCATAGTTGTAGCCGTTTTGAAATCTATGACTTATGAAGCTCTATCTACAGCTTTAGAAAAGTTTCTTCCATCCTTGTACCTGTGATTAATCCTCTTTTGGAGACCCTGAGTGCTTCAGGAGATGAAGATCTAGGTGCGATTCAGGATTCTGATGATGCACGTGATACAGAATCTAGATGGTGCGCTATTGAAATCGAGGTACTTTATATGAAATAATAACTCAACACCATGCTAATATGGGGTTCAGAGATCCAGTTGAACTCTGTACATCACAGGAGGCTAATGTAGTTTTACAATATTTGCCTTTAGAGGCTCAAAACCTTCCTCTATAAAAAATTATTAAAGAGGATTGGAAGGAACCAGGGACTCAGTTACCAGATATTAGAAAAAATGATCTTTTGTAGAATCAGGACCAGGTGTTCACAGATACCATTAAAAGTGACCCTTTTACATAGCCTGCACAAATGTCATTTCTCAACCGGTGGCAAGTCTTTATGAAAAAGGCATACAAACCCATCCATATTTAGACGACTGGCATATTCATGCATTAACTTGTGAGGAGATGGAACATTACACTTAAAGAGCCTGTACTTTACTCGAAGGTCACAACTGGCTGATAAATAGAGGAAGAAACATCAAATCTTCAGGCTTATCAACACCATAGGAGGCCTTTTCGACACGTCGCTTGAAAAGATTTTCTTTTCTTGGTTCGGAAACAATAACTACAGAACCACCTCCAGACTCTTTTGAAGATTCACTCAACTCCATTATGTTTTTGGCTTCAAGTACAAGGGGATTAAAGCAGCCACAGCATTTTTAGTCTCTTGGGTGAAGTTCTCTTGGGTGAAGCTTCATATGAAACCCTCGATCGTTCACATCCTCCATCAATGGGACCTGACCTCCTTAAATATAAAAAAAAACTCAAATTCTATGACTCAGCAGTTCCAGTGGTGTCTTTCTCCAATGATTCTTTCAAAGGGAGTGGATTGTCTTCTCTCGCCAGTAATAATATAGACGAATGGTAGTCTAGTAAGATGGGGAGCAACTTTAAGCCATCTGAGTCACTGGAAACAGTGGTCCAGGACAGAGAAGGACTAGTCAGGGAACTGTGGAGAACTGACTGAAATCTACAGAGCTCTCAGGATTTTTGCTCTTCATCTATTAGACAACCTATGCTGGTCAGAACGGTCAGTGTGATACCAGAGCCCCTTATTGTTCGCAGGGGGAGTGAAGTCTCAGTCCTTAATTAAAACAGCTTACAAAATGTTTGTCTAGGTCAGTCTCTTACTGTGACGCATATTCCAGGAAAATAGATGCCAGATCTACTGAGCAGAGTATTCCCAACCTCGAGAGACAACTAATTGAAAACTAATTGAAAACAAAAATGCTTCAAATCGTTTGTCTGGGGTTTGGCAAGCCATTAATAGATCTTTTTTGCCAATACAAGAGGCACTCAGCAGCTGATGTTTTCCATGGAGAGGGATCCTCAGGCTCTGGCATAGGATGCTCCTTGGCCTCCGGGACTCCTATATTCCTTCCCTCCGTTTTCCCTAATATTAAGAGTCCTATTAAAGAAAGGCATAGTGTGACAGATTCTTCCTCTTTCTGCCCTGAGAAGGCTCAAATTGATAGCCTGGCTTTCCGAAAGGTTAGGTCTTTGTAGGTTGCAGAATGGTTGCCCCTCCACACTGAAGTCCATCTAATTAGCACTGGACCTCCTTCAGATGCTGGTGTATATCTTAGGACTTAATGTACTTTAGTGACCCTCTGTGTTACTTTGAATTTCTTAGGGTTTTCTTTTAGGGCTGCAACTGCGTCGTCGTCCTCTCTAGCCTTCAGATCTCCTAAGAAGAATTTAGGCTCGCTACCTGAATTAGCTCCTCATCTTCCTTTGATTTAGTGTGTCTGAAAATCCGAAATCCATCACCACCTAGGGATCTCCCCTTGGCCCTAAAAGCCTTACAGTCTTCTCAGTTTGAGCCTTTAGAAGAGGCATCTATAAAGAATCTTTCTGATAAAGTGATTTCTGACTGCGATTATCACTGCATGTAGATTGGGATGATTTGGTGTTCTTTGGTACTTAGAGTCTTACCTTTGCTTTCACCCTGAGGGTCTTCATGTCTTTTTACTACTTTTCTGCATAAAGTGGCTTCTGACTTTCATCTCAAACAGGAGATATTTCTTACCTATTTTGAGTCTTTTTAATTGTCTGAACTGGGACATTCTTTACACACTTGGACGCAGGAAGAGCTGTCACAATGAGAGGAGGTCAATAAATTCTGCTTCGCCGGCGGAGTTCACGGAATTTTGGCCACTTCGTTCCAGACAAATTCTGCCAACCACTGCGTGGGGAAGTTTTTTCTCGCATGCGGCTCTCTAACGGTAAGTTGGTGAGCAAGATTTGGCGTCCCCTAGTACAAATTTCAGTCTCTAGGACGACACTCTGTGAGAATTCTTCAACTCAGGTGCTCACGGTTGATCTTGACCATTCGCTGTGAGAAAGCTGCTGATCGAGTAGAAAATCTACTTGAGCAGCAGCAAAATGAACTCAAGAAGCAGCGCCACCTGGTGTGCCACGTGGTGCCATTCATGCTGATTTTTTCAGCGCAGCAAGAGCTCCTGGCGCTAAGGGTCAGTGCGAGCAGCCTAGTTCTGCCCGATGTCTGAACTCCGTGGAATCTCATAGAGTTTTTATGTAACTGCTGAATTCCATGGAGTGAAACTCCGCAAGTTCTGCCTACCCCCTAGTCAGAATATATTTAGTCAAAATGGCTGCGTTTCGCATTTCTGATTCTCTTTTTCTTTCTTTTGGTCCCAGTCATCAGAGCCTTAAACCATTTGTTTTACTTGGCTATATCCATGGCTAATGTTTCTCTACTATAAAAGGTCATTAGACAAGAGAAGTCTGTCCCTAATAGCAGCCTGTCCAAGATATATATATATATATATATAAGTATATATATATATATATATATATATATATATATATATGCCTATTATTTTTGTTAAAGATTATAGTTTACAAATTACCAATAGGGGTAAAGATTTTTTTCTTCAGTTCTGAGTTCTGTAACTAGTTAAATACAAGAAGGGAGAAAGAGAGTAAATATTACTGAATAAAGATTGTCCTTCTTAATCAATGGCATAAAGACTGCTTGATATACCCTCAAGAGGTAAGGACAGGTCTAAGGAAGAGGGATGATGTGGGTGCTGTAATGTCCAGATTATTTGCCGGTAATAATTGCCCGAGACCTACTCTTTCTAGTTCCAGTCCATTTTACCCATCTTCCTCTCCCCAAGTGTGGTCATAAAAATTACCAGTAAGTAATCGGAACATTTTTACATAGGATCTCCTGCGTAAGATAAAGCAAAAACACTTAAAACAAAAATACCAAATATGTAAACACAAAATCCTCTATTTGTAACTATTTTATGTTGAAAATTACTTTGTTTTTTTACTTTGCTACTCAAAATTGCTGGGATTTCAGTCAGATGTTAACATTAGGCTTAGGTCTAGTAATCAGGGCCTTAGTAGTTAGGGTCGATGTCAGACTTAGGCTCTTGGCGCAGCACTAGGCTTTGTTTTTGGGTTAGCATTCGGTTTAAGGTTGCCTTTAGGATTAGACTTAAGTTTGAGATTAGCTTGAGGCTTTCCTTCATGTTTTGGGAAGAGTATTAGGCTTGGATTAAGTGTTAGTTCAATAAATGTGCTTCTCTTCATTTTAACAGGCCCATGGAGGTTAAGCCGATGGGGTAGGGGTGACATTTTTTTGGTCCTGGCTGTTTTCCTTTAAACACAAATAAAAGTGTCCTAACCATCACAGCTACTAGAATAGCTGCCATGAAAAGATATTGAAAGCTTATCACTATGTGTAGGTCCAAGTTAAGGGCTGTACATGTGCACCTCAGACATTTTATTGGTACTTTGTACTCTATTCTTGGTAACAAGGCGAATGATCATACAGTGGTTTAGAGCTTTTGGACCTTGTCCTAGTATTGAGTAATTTCTTGGCAGAATGAGAGATTGTTTAGGGAAATGTCCCAAATAACAAGTTTGGGATTTCGGCTATGACTACCGAGGTGAGCTGGCACACTAAGAAGTCATCCAGACTTCTACAAACATATCCTGCTCCTCAGTCTGCCTCCAGATGCAGGTCAGAAACCATTCCTCCTCTATCCCCTGGACCACTGTTAGACAAGTTACAGCTTTCTTGTCCTGTGGGTGAAGCAGCAGGTATTTAACAACAGATAGTCACATTTCAGGTCCTCATTCACAATCTAGCCAACGCTCAAGGTGTTTCATATGCTTTCAGCCAAAGCCAGTTGTTTAGTTTGAAGAAAACAAGGCTTTATGTAATACAGTAGACTGCAACCGGTAAAATACAAAAATGTACTGATAAAAAGTAGAGGTGTACATTTGCAGATAATATACACGTGTGTGGAAAATATACAAACTGAGATTTTAATTTCTACATCAGTGAATTGTACATAGACATACATTAATCCATACCCTAAACTCTTTAACACCCTGTTTAATCCAAACCTTTTTCCCTTTGACTAGGTTGCCTGTGCCATTTTACGGGTGAGGATACTCCTGCCCCCGTGCCCTACCTCATGTGCCGCCCTTTTACTGCACCTTCTTCTTACACCATGACTCGAACACCAATCCCAAAGCCTTACCCTAATCTAACATTAACTTCATCCCTTACCCAAACCCTAACCCTCACCACAGTCCTAATGCTAATGTCAACCCTAAACATAACGCGTTCATTAATATCATCCCTTACCTTAAACAAACCCTAGCCCAGCCTCTAAAGTTGACCTAACCCAAACTCAGTTCCTCACCACATCCTTAACTCCGCCCGGTATCGTAACCCTAATCCTGACACCTTACCTTACATCATCCCTCCCACCAGACCTTACTCCAGCTCTAACCCCTAAAAATAATCTATGTCTAACCCCAAGCTTCTCCTTACCCCATCCCTAAGCCATGAATTTTTCACTACTTTTTTACTCTATTTTTTCCTACATCTTGGAAGCAAATCGAACATCATGTATATCAAATACTCTAATCTTTCCATTAGGGGTGGATTTTTCCCAAATCACTGACCTCTGAGATACTTACGATCACATCCTGCAAGAATTGGATACTATAAATGTTTCCAGTGGGATGGACAGTGGCACGTCTGCCCTACCCAGTGCCAAACATAACCTGACGCCAATGGTTTTCTCTGGTGTTCTTTTAGTAACTGTAACTGACCTTTCTTATTGGGAGGTCCTCTTATACCGCTCCCCGGATGCCACTTTTGGATCTTATTTCGAGACAATGGTTTATATTCCTAATTCTACCAGACCGTTCCAGTTTGAGTGTACTGTAAACCTTTAGATCTATCCGTGATCATTCAGAGGTTTTACAGTCATTAAATATTTAAAGGATACCCAAAAAAAGTAATGTGACTCTTCTAGCCTAATAGAATTGTTACCCAAGGGGTATCAACAGAAGTTTTGACCTCTACCTCGTTGATTCAGGTGGCCCCAAGTATGAGGTGCCATCGTATTGATACTGGGGCCCATATTTGTGAGATTTTGCCGCAGGGCGCACTTTGCTTCACTGCCCTGCGCCAAAGGGAACGGGCAGGAATGTGCAGTATTTAAGCAAAACTGTGCATTCCTGAACTTCCCCCTGTGCTGGTGGCCTTTCTGCAGCCTAGCGCCAATGCAGGCACATGGTGCAAGGGTCTCTGCTCGGCATGCAGGATTGTATTTGTGCGGAAAGGGGCAGCACACATAGATAGAAGGAAAAACAAGGAGAAATAAAGATATTTCTCTTCATTGTGCCTCCCCTGGGGAGGCGTAAGGTTTTAGCGCATCCCCAGATTTACATGGTCTTGTAAATCTGGGGATGCATCAAAATCCGTGGGTGTTGTGTGGGAACACCCACCGCAATGCCCATGGAATGCCTACCCAGGTGAGAGTAGTGGAACACAGCGACTTATGCTGCACTTTGCTACTGCAGATTTATGAGGCCACTCAAAATCACTCACAATAACTTTGCATGGCTTCATAAATCTGACATAAAGCCTTGCATCACGCATGTGCCACTTTGCGTTGTGCAAACATGATGCAACACTCTCATAAATATGCCCCCAAATGACTCAACCACTGCCTCAATTACCTTGGATCTCCCCAGCCTGCATGGTATACAATGCGGGTCCGTTCCATCCATCTTCCCTTAGTATGTCACACATCATTGACTAATGCTTCCAAGTATACATAATGACACACTGGAAAACCTTACCGTCCTCAGAATCTGGTTTCAGCCATTAACTTTATCGCCTTTTGCAAAGTTTTTCACCTTACACACCATTGGAGTATTTTATATGTACAAGCAGCAACGATAATTATTAAACTGAACATGCTTTGCTGAAAAAGAGATGAAGTCCACAACACTGTTCGGCAACACCACCAGCCGTACCCTTTCTAACCTCAGAGATTGGAATTTGGCTTGTCAGACATATCTCAGAAATTTGGCCGAGCTGCACTTAACTGATTGTTACTCACACACTTAGTGCCTGATTACAACTTTGGAGGAGGTGGTAATCCGTCCCAAATGTGACGGATATACCACCAGCCGTATTACGAGTTCCATAGGATATAATGGACTTGTAATACGGCTGGTGGTATATCCATCACTTTACTGTCACTTTTGGGACGGATTAACACCTCCTCCAAAGTTGTGATCAGGCCCTTAATATTGTAATAAACAACAAAAAGACGTCAACATTCTTGATGTGAATTAAGCAGACAAAAGGTTGCACAGTTGATATCAGCAAAATACTCTCAAACCAATGTTATATCCAAGCAAAAAAGTAACACAGATGCTGCTGGTGGCATTTCCTTGGTATCTAGTAAAAATACAAGCTCACTCTGTAGAACCAGCAATATATACATTATTTGGTGCTGTGGTCTGTATATACACCTTGACTGGCAAATTTCATAGGTAGTCGTTGCGGTGCACAGACAACCCGCAGACAACTCACTTCTTAAGGGTGATTTTGTGGCACTGCACAACTGCTGGATAGAGCAGGGCAACTAGATCTTTAGAAGAGGCGATTTCTATATTTGGGCAAACAAAATCTAAGATATTGAAAAGCCTCTTTTCTAAACAATCTGGATGTACTTGGATTAACAAAGTGGGTCTAAATGCCAACAAATAATAAAGAACAATCATTGGACTGCGTACTTACTAAAACTATCACAGTGTCCAGTGTATCAGTCCAACCAATGCTGTTGCACAACCATACCATGATTGAAAGCACGGTGTGTACACGGGTGAATAAGATATCCACGTAACTATTCCTTAATCAAGAATAGGAATATGCATATCATAAGTGACGCCAATATCTTATTTCTGATTTTACAAAGAAAGGTGATGGAGGGATTAGAGATCTACGAGAAAGTACAAATTTAAATATTATCAAGGAATGGAGGGGTTAGTAATCTATGAGATTGTACTGCTTTAAATATTATCTTTAGTAAAGTTACTGATAGTACAGCACTATTCAATCAATGCAAGTGTTAATAAATCAGAGGATCCATCCCAAAATTGGCATAATGATGAGCTTGAAGCCTTAAAGAGAATGTGAATGAAAGTGATTAGAAATTGGCAGACTAGTGGGAATCAGGTTGACATGGATCATACTAATACTATTAGGAAATTGTAAAAGCAGGAAGCAAGAAAGTATTTATCAAACTGCGCTAAGAGGGCCGAACACGGAAGGTTTATAAGACTGTCAGGAACCTCTGATAGTTTAAAGACCGAACTATTGACAGCATTATGGAGTGTAAAAGGGACATATACATGGGAGGATCAGATAAAGGTCGATGTTTAAAATTTTCTTTGGGAAGCTGGAGTTTTAAGGGGAAAGAAGGACATTTGAGGCCACGTTTCTTGCAGTGATCGGGTCAACATTTGTAGGCAAAAATGTAAAGGTGTAAGTCAACACTCCAGCATTCGCCTCATTACAGACTTAACGTCATACATGTTTTTGGGACTTTTTAGGACGGGCAGTTTCTAAGCCATTTGCTCCTAATAAATGACCTTTTTCAATTTTCAGGTTGGCATCAACTACCAGCCCCCGACAGTGGTGCCCGGAGGCGATCTGGCTAAAGTTCAGAGGGCAGTGTGCATGCTGAGTAACACAACCGCCATTGCTGAGGCTTGGGCCCGCCTCGACCACAAGTTTGACCTGATGTATGCCAAGAGGGCCTTTGTCCACTGGTATGTGGGCGAGGGCATGGAGGAAGGGGAGTTTGCTGAGGCCCGGGAGGACCTGGCCGCCCTGGAGAAGGACTATGAGGAAGTGGGCACAGACTCCTTTGAGGATGAAAACGAAGGAGATGAGTTTTAATGTGTCTTTACATGTTTATGAAAAAGGTACGGGAGAAGGATAGACTCTTTGAGGTTGATAATGAAGACAATTATAAAATAAAAGCCTTGCCCATTTCATGATGCATCTGCTATTTTGTTTAGAAGTTCTTGTGGAACATGACATGTTTCTCAATAAATGTTTCTCAATAAATGTTGGTCTCACGTGCATAAAATGACCTGCTACGCTGTACAACTATTTAACCATGTCACGCTCAGTGTATTCCTCAGGAAGCACCCGCTTCAACAAGGTTTTTGAGCTGGTGCAGAAATGAATGCAGTATACTGTGCTCTTAGCAACACAGCGTAAATAAGGATTACTTTCAGATCCAGTTCCGAGTAAGACTCTCCATCTCAAAATCCCAGATATAATGCAATTTATCAGTAATATTGTTAACCTTACTCTAAACAGCAGTGGTGTCCCAACGGATATTGAATCTGCCATCATAAAACCACCTCTAAAAAATCTGAATTTACACCCCAAGATTGCATTCACCTGTGGATCAATTACACTTTTACCAGCAGTCTCCAAAATCTAAAAAAGTCGTGGTATTGTGTGGGAACACCCACAGCAGCACCAATGGAACGCCCTTTTCATGAAGAGTTTTGTGTGAAAGGGACCCATATTTACAAGGCCATGAAAAGCCATGCGAGGTGGCTATACGTGGCCTTGTAAATATGTGCTGGCACACTGCGCCTAAGCGTCACAAAAGGGACATTCCGGCGGAGTTAGTGTGCCGAAGGGGCGTTGTAAATATGGTCACAGGTCTGCATTCCGAGCCCATTGTGTAAAGGGATTGTATGAATGTGAGTATCTTTGCTTCAATGACTCCAGTGAAGCAGTATTGATGAAGAGAGTGAGGAATTACATGAAATATAAGGAACTGTCCCCCATGCAGTGCAAACTTCCTGTAAAGTGTGGATGGGAGAAAACTGCCCTCATCAAACAAATCATCTAATCTTGTAAAATTAGACTTGTACCAAAGTGTTTCAATTTACTCTGCGTAAGGGTGTCATGTGGCCCAAGAAGGTGTAGGAATGGGTGTGCTGGGGCATAGAGCGGTATCCGCGTAGCAAAGGTGCAAGGCCTTGGAATAGCACCATAGAGAAATCCTCAGGGTACCAGGGTGAGCATGGAGCTGTCAAGTGCCAGTAACCAGAAGGATATTTAACTCATCTAGGTGGAGCGGGCATGCTGCCATGCATTTTACTTCCAGGGACAAGCCCGCAAGCCACTGGATTCGCCATTGAAATTTGGCTGAGAGAAAGTAAAGCTGAAAATCAGGAGCCCCTAATCCATCTACCCCAATCGGGACCCGCGTTTGGCCAGCGCTACCCTGCGTTGTCCAGTGTGCCAGACAAGCTGGATCAAGATTTTGTCCAGGCCATAACAGAACCCACTCGTTGTAATGGGTGGACAGATTAGTAAAGTGATACAAGAGTTGCATGGGCAATTCAACCCACCTGAGCAAGGGGCAGCATTTATTAAAATACCACCTTGGAGGTGAGGGACGAGACTGCTCTTGTTAGGTTACCATTGATGAGGTCCCAGTCAGAGAGATAAACGATGATACCCAAATAGCAGAAAGTAGTTCCCTCTCAGCGGAGGGGCCTCTTCCTAGATCCATTCATCTCTCCAGAATGGTATAGGCAAAGGGGAAAATGCATAACTCCAGCCAGTTAACATGAAAACAGGAGGCTGCAGCTAATTTCACAAAAGTCTGATCAACACCAGGATGGTCAGCCCAAAGATCTCTGTGATAAATAAGGAGATTCTCAACATACATAGAAATAGAATGGGTATTATCAGTTAGCTGGATTTCCCAAGTCATGCCCTCCACCTTCAACCTCACCACAAGTGGTTCCTTTTCTGAAGCGAAGAGCAGAGGGGACGGGGCACCCCGGTCAAGTCCTGCCAACCCTAATTGAAGGGAAGGTGAGCTTCCTTATGTGTACCCGTGCTGTACTGTGTACATGTAGGAGTTAAATTAGATGGATAAAATGGGATCCGAATCCGTAGAGCCTCGGAACCTTGCCAAACTACTCCCAACAAATGGAATCAAAGGCCTTTTCCAGGTCAAGGCTCGGAAATGCAGACCAGATCCATGCCGCAGGGGACAGCTTCCAGGAGTCTATACAGGTGCCTTGGATTCAAGGAGGTGTTTCTGCGGGAAATAAAACCATTTTGGTACATGGTACTGAAATGGTGATCATATTGGTTTTGAAGTACCTCTGAAGCCAACCTCCTTCATTCCCACCAAAATTCATGCGCAATCTGAGCATCCATCTCAACAGAAACGTATTACTCAAAACACAAGTGAGAAAAGTGTCTGGTAAGTGCGTTGAGATATTGAAGAAACATTTACCTTAGGTCGACAGCAATCTGCACGTAGCAGTTGCCAAAATCCTAATTCAAGATAGGCTGGATTACACTAAGGCAATTTATGTACATGCTCCCAAAAACTCAACTTCAACTCATGCAAAATGCTGCATTTCAAGACATGACAGGCAATCACCTTTTCCTAAGAACCCTGCACAAACTACCAATCAATCTAGAGTTGCCTTCAAAGCCCTTCTGATCGAGCATAAAATCTTACATCATCATTGTTCTACCTTTTTAGTCTCCAGATTTCTACTTTAACATCCAAACAAAACGTTATAGTCCACCAATCACTTTCCATTATTACTTCACAGAACACTTAATAGGCTTTTAGCTTCATCAAGAAAATGTCTACATGGAGTCAGCTTATATCGCTGAGTTAATTTTTGAGTTTTATTGTCAACAGATAAGATGTGTTATAGTGGAAAAGTTATGAGTCTTGAAATAAGAAGTCCATTGGTACAATCTTGGTTCTCCTATTTGACCAAGTTGTTTGATCTTGGGCAAATCTGGTTCTCTGTTGGTCTTTGTCTCTATATCTGCCATAAGCACATAGGCTTACTGAGAATGATCAGAACGAGTAGGTCACCTCCTGTGCTGTGAGTCCCTTTAAATTACCATGTTAATAAATGCTGATCCCTCACACCTCTCTACACAGTCAGCTTCTGAGTGTTGGTGCTAAGATATCCCACTGCGCTGGGATTCCATGCTGGCCCATTTGGCTTACATCCTTTTTATGTCGAGCGCGCAAGCGCTCTGGCCTGTTGTATTGTGTCTGTGGGCTTTTAACCACGCCCACCACATGCCTGTCACTATCACTTGTTCAGGGGCTTGCCTATCAAAAATCCTTTGTTATTTATCATTGGTAAATGCTTTACGTTTGTCCCTCCTTGGGACAATTTTGTTACTGTCTTGGCCATCGACCCTGTTACATGGATAATTGCACTTTTACCAATACGTTTGACTGCGAGCGAACTTCTTTTTCCTTTTGTGTCTCTCCTTCATGCTCATGCTCAAGGCGGCAGTGGTGCTTTGAATCGGCTCACTTATGTCAACTGTTTTACTTTTCATTTTCAATTTATGTGGCAAGAAAACTCCAGTTAGGAATTTACAATGCTAATAGCTCTAACTTGAGCAAACACGAGACCCAATGCATTGTAAATGCTTATTTGTTTAGCCTGCTTGTCTGCATCAGTCCTCTGCTAAGCAAAAATGGTTGGACATTTGGGCCCATATTTATGGGAAAATGACATAGTGTGACGCTGCATCAAAATTGGCAGTGCAGCGCTCCGTCATTTTCACAACGCAGGGATGCGCCATGTTTAAGTGACTACGGTGCACCCCTGTGTTGTCCCATGCACTGGCACTAAATTTAGCTCCCAGCGCCAATGCAGGCATCCTTGCACCATCGTACAAAGATGTCTCCATTGCGGGGTGTGATTGCTTATGTGCAGGAAGGTGTCCCTTCCTGCAAATAAACAATTACTAATGGCGCTCTGACACTTCTGTGTGTGCTGCAGAATGCAGCACACACAAAAGTGCCAAAGCAACATTTTCAAATGATTGTTTATGTGCAGGAAGGGACACCTTCCCGGACATAAACACTAATTTCTGGCATTTTGCTCTTTGTATCAGGACGCATAGAAAAAGCAAAAAACGAGAAGGAATAAAAATATTCCTCCTCGTTGCGCCTTGCTAATGCTATCCCTGGGGGTGGCGTTAGATTTTGGTGCTGCCTCAGGTTTACGAAATCTCATAAATCTGAGGCAGAGTAAAAATGCAATGGGTGTTGCTGTGGCACACCCACAGCAACACCCAATGCACGCCTCTCTGACGCAGATAACTGCGTCTGAGGGGCCCTTATTTACAAGGAGGCGTAACGCCACAAAAAGTGGCATTGCACCTCCTTGTAAATATGAAGCAGAGGTTAGCGCCACTGGAGCGTCACGTAAAGTGACGCTCCAGTGGCGCTAGGGGCTCAAAAATATGCCTCTTGGAGTCCAGCAGGAGATCACCTTAGCATGCAGGACACACATCTAAAGTGTGCCCTTCCCCACTACTTTGATGGGCGTTACAGCATGAGACCGTGGCTGCGAGATCTAAGGTAGAAGGTATCCTCCTTGCCTTACAACACTGGATCATCACTGTGGGACCCATGAGAAAGCAGCCAGTGGCATAGCAATGGGAACATGGGTCCTGGTGCATGCAAGGTTAATGGGTCACCACCCTTCCCCTTGTTCCACTGGTTGGACAGTAAAATGCAGCCATCATGTGTGTACATTGGGCCCCCTAAGCCCTGGGCTCTGGTGTCACTGCGACTGCTGCACTATTGATAGTTATGCCCCTGTAACGAGCCTCATTCTCTAAGTCTCACAACCATGGTCATATGTTGTGAGGTTCAAGGAAAGAACCCACTTCCTTAGGTCTCATCAGACCACGGCTGGCATTGAGTCAGAAGCCTAGCAATGGTGCCCTGGGTAATGGAGCAACCAAGGTTTGTCCCCCTCTCCCCACCTCCTGTCCATTGGCTGTACCCTAAAATACAGCTTTAATTTGGGTGCATCAGGCCTATATCCTCAGAGGGTCCTCATGCCGGTTGATAATCAAGTCCTGCTCCTAGCACCCATAGTCTAGTTCTGCAATGTCCAGGGGAGGATGGGCCTCTCCTTGGGCTTGCAGCGCTGGATCATGGCTGCGAGGCCCACGGAAAAGGGGCCAGTGGTGTAGCAATGCTGCTTCGGGTCCTGATAAAAGCGAACCGAATTAGCTCTGCTTACTTGGTGGTCAGTAGAACACAGCCATAATTTGGATGAATTGGTTACTTAACATCCCTGAGCCTTGGTGCCATCTGCTGCACAATTGGTGCTACAGCCTTCCCAGGGTCCCATACATGGGCCTCATAGCCACGGCTCAATACTGTGAAGCCCAAGGACTCCTGAACCTTGCGATGCTCGATCATGGGTGCCAGGCGCAGGGAGCAAAAAGGTCCTTTCCTGGGCCTCATAGCACAGGAACATGGCTGTAAAGCCCCATAGAAGAGAGGCAAGTAGCATAGCAATGGTGCCAAATGCCTGTTGCAAAGTAAAAGTACTCCCCACCTGCTGCCTGCACAGTAAAATCCAGCCATAATATGGCCACTGCACCGTGGGTGGCTACGCTCCTGAGATGTATGCAGGCAATACCCCCCTGCCACAAGCAACCATAGACTAGCACAGTGAATGCCCAGGGTGAGGAGCACTTTTCCTTGGGCTTGTCACCCATGGTCTAGTGCTGTGAGGCCCAGAAAACCCCTTCCTGGGCCTTGCCAACATCCGGAGCTGCAAGGCCCAAGGGAGGGGGACCTTTTCCCTGGGTCTCACAGTCATGGTCTATCTGCTGCTCCTCGCATCTGTGACCCAGAACTGTGAGGTCAAGGGAAGGTGGCCCTCAGCCATGGTCTAGTGCTGCGAGATGCATGGGACATAGGACCCATCTTAATGACCCCCAAGCCATGGTCTAGTGGTGTGAGGTCCAAAGGAGGGGCCCCACTACCCTGGGCCTTTCAGCCATGATCAGCACTGCAAGGCCCAGTGGGGGCACCCTCCTCACCTGGACACAAAGCTATGACCCAGTAATGCGTGGCTCAGAGCTAACTGCTCAAAGTCCGGTAAAGGGAAGCATCTTCCCCTGGGCTTCACAGCCATGGTGTAGTACTGCGAGGCCTGGGTGATGAGGCCCCACTCCCCTGGGTCTCAGATCCATTATCCAGCACTGTGAGACCAAGAGACAAGTTAGCAAGGACCTCCTCTCCTGCCTGGGCCTTGCAGCCATAGGCTAGCACTATGAGGGGAGAGCCCCCTTCCCTGGGCCTCACAGCTATGATCCAGCACTGTCAGGCCTACAGGAGGGGGTGCCCCCAGCCATAATTTTGTGCTGTGGCCCCCAGGGTAGAGGATTACCATGCCTAAACTACACAGTCTTGGTCTAGTACAGTGAGACTCAAGGAGGGGCTCTGGTTCCCTGGGCCATACAGCCAAGATTTAGCGCTATTGATCCGAGGGAGTGTGTCCATTTTCACTTTTTCCATCTGCTATGCCTCACAGCACTGGCTAATAGCTGCAGGGCTCAGGGGAGAGGGATTCCTTCTCTTTGACCACACATCTGTGGTCTAGCACTACGAGGCCCAGAGGATCCCTCCCAGGCCTCCACACCATGATCCAGAGCTCCAAGGCCCAGGGAGGGGGTATTTTTCCTTTGGCCCCACCGTCATAGTCTAGCACTGCAAGTTTCCTGAGAGAGGCCTCACTCCCTAGTGCTCAAAGGCTCAAGGACGGAAGCCCCCCTTACCTGGGCCCTGCAGCTATGACCCACTGCTGCGAGGTCTAGAGAAGGGGCTCCCTATTCATGTCTCAGTGCTGCAAGGCCTAGAGGAGGGAATCCCTTCCTCTAGGCCTCACAGCCACGGTCCAGTGCTGCAAGGCCCAGGGCAGGGGACCTCACAGCCATGATCTAGCCCTACACGACCCAGGGGAGGGCGCTCTTTTTCTTTCTCCCTCTGCTAGGCCTCACAGTGCTAAATTATTGCTGCAAGGCACAGGGGAGGGGATCACTGTTCCCTGGGCATCACAGCGCTACAGAATGGCTGGAGGACTCCCTCCCCTCGGCCTCGCAGTAAAGGCCCGACGGTGTGAGGCCCAGGGGAGGGAACCTTTTCACTTTCCCTCTCAACCTTCATATTCTCGCTTCACATCACATCACACTGTTCCATGCTACACAACACCACAATATCACAGTGGCAAAATGCAGCCCACTACACTGACCAACACCATATCTTTCTAAGCACTGGCAATTCCAATAAGTCTTTGTTGTGTATGTTAACGCAAGGGCACAACATTTCCTAATTCCAGTGTGTGTCTGCATTTAGGCAGTAGCACGTGTACGCGCGCGCGCACACACACAGCCAGTCGCATAATACAGATCGACAAAATACATACCAACAGACATGCAGGTGGCCACTCATGACACCAGGCAACACACAATGGCACATATAACAGCACATGTTACTCATACAACATCCACGCCTATTCAGAGTTCACGGGCCTTGAAGATGAAGGCATAGGAGTGCGGCTGTCAGACTCTTCTGGCTGTAGCCGGATCTTGGGCAGAAATCGTTTTAAGAAGTGAAATAAAGCAGCTTCAGCAAAGCCACAAGCTTAGAAGTAAGTTCGGGGACTGACCACAAGGGGGAGACATAAACTCCGTTTAAAAACTCCGGTGTAAACTGCGGGCCACTTTCAAACCCGTTTGATTTGCAGGGCTGTACAGCGCATATTTAGAACTTGAGGCAATCTCATCGTCCCACAAGTGAACATCACGTACGCATAGACGCAGGCAACTGAGCTGTGTACAGTCGCACAGAGCTGAATATTCCCGCCTTTTCGCTTTGCCAGTGCAAACCTATTTATTTGGCAGTAGTTCTGATGATGCTGTTCAGCTACAGCTAAAATAGAACAAGCATTGGCAAAGCCAATAGGGCTGGTGTCGGTCACCATAGTAGCTACTGCCACAGAAGGGGACTACTTTATGTGTGCGGATGTGCTCCTTGTAAATGGATAACATGCCGTAACTCAGATTAAGTTAGCAATGGCGGAAGTGTGCTGACTCATTGCCACATGATGCCTGCTGTAATGGGAGGATGAAAATGTGAACGATGCAACAATCTACTAATGGATGAAGCCTGGATGAAAACCTCTATACGTCAGAGACGTTTAAAGACATGGCCCAGGGCCCCCTCCTTCCAAGAGCCCCTTGGCAAAGTGAAGTTTTTCTCTATTTTACTTTTATCCATTTCTCTAGCTCAACGTTTAACACATGATTTAATTTTGATTGCCATCATGGGGCTTCAATTAGCAGAAAATGAGTAATTAAGTTCATGGGACTACTCCTGGTGGCCGGCCACCCTAGGAACCGCACCTACACCCACCAACCACGCACGCACGCAACCTTGGTTTCATCCTAGACTCATCGCTCACCATGTCCCAGCAATTCAACGCCGTCTCATCTTCCTGCTTCAACACCCTGCGCATGCTCCGCAAGATCTTCAGATAGATCCGCACCAAAACCAGAAGGACGGTCACCTACGCCCTCGTTAGCAGCAGACTGGACTACGGCAACGCCCTCTAGGCTGGAACCATAGCCAAGCTCCAGAAGAGACTGCAACATATACAGAACGCCTCCGCATGTCGCATCCTCAACGTCCCATGCCGCAACCACATCTCAACCCACCTCAGAGACCTGCACTGGCTCCCGGTCAACAAGAGGATCACCTTCAAACTCCTCATCCACACCCACAAAGCTCTCCACAACGCTGGCCCAGCCTACCCCAATGAGCGACTCACCTTCCACACTCCCAACTTCGCCCTCGCCACCGTCCCTTGCATCCACCGAACCACAGCCGGCAGCAGATCCTTCTCCCACCTCGCCGCCAAGACCTGGAACTCCCTCCCCGTCCACCTACATCAGACCCAGGACCTCCTGACCTTCAGGAAACACCTCAAGACCTGGCTATTCGAGCAGTAGCAATTCACCTCCCCCATCAGCGCCTTGAGACCCTAACGGGTGAGTAGCGCGCTTTACAAATGTTTGATTGATTGATTGTTTTGCCAAAGAGGGGCCCCAAAATATTTTTTGCCCTGGGCCTCCAAAATGCTGAAGACAACACTACTATACGTAACTATGTTGTACATGTGTTAGTGAAATCACAAGCTGTGGGCTAACACCAAACCTGCCAGTCTTTTACCTTCTCTAATGATTTTTTTGTGATATTTTTCTGAAACTTTTTTACAAATAGAGAGGATTGCAAAGATAGATAGATAGATAGATAGATAGATAGATAGATAGATAGATAGATAGATAGATAGATAGATAGATCATGAAATTGGGATAAATAAAACATCTTCAGTTAGTAATATAATTGTTAAATGTCTATAGAAACACGACATACAAGAGCACTGAAAGCACACAAGTTAGCCATATAAACAGGACATACAGACTGTATTTGTTTACAAACATCACCACATACAAGAGCACTGAAAGCAAACTAGAAAGCCATATAAGCAGGACATACAGATTGGTTTACAAATATAACAGTAGACCTCAATTAAAATACATACAAACATGATATAAGGGAGTGCAGATGTAATCACACTTCATTGTGTGCATACTAAAACAGGGACATCCGGATGTGAAACAGCTTCAAATGGACACAATGTGGCATGCTGTGAAATAGCAGTTTTCAGATAAATCAAGGGCACCCCAAAAGGAATTTACACCACCATTAGCAGGAGACATGAACTGATAAAGCTGGAATGTGCCCTGTGCTCAACATGGAATAGCTGGTAGAAAGTGGCCTGCTATCACGTCAGACTTTAAACATAAATACAGTGCTAAACAAAAACACTGGCCTTTTGCATTTGTGTGCTGCTTGTGAAAAATCAAAATGGAGTCACTCAAAGTGAAGCTAGCCAATGGAGAAAGTGGGCTGATCCCCTTCCCTGTGCTGTATGCTGTGGTGGGCGGAAGCAAAATGTGAATGACACCAACAGACCAAGGGATGAAGACAATTGGCTGAAAGCCCCTTTAAGTAAGTATATTATACATATATGTTTTTAAAACCAAAAGGTCTTGGCTAACTGCAAACCTGAGAAGGAATGGTAATTGCTATTGGCAAAGCTAGACTGCATCAGTAAAAAAAAAACCTCAGTTGATGATATTCATGTGCACGTGCGTCACCAACAGACATGCCAACATTTTGAAACTGGGAAGTAAGAGATTTAGGAAAACAAAATCGGGGGAACTTATATTCCCTATTGGCTTATATTGCAGCAAAGAAATTTTCAGATAGGAGACACATAAAATAAAGCCATAAAGGCTTTATGGAGCCTTTATAATGCCTAAAGAAAGGCTTAAAAGATCAGGAGTCAACGGTCTGAATCAGGTCGATGGCATTCATGCATCAAGTATGTGCAAAAATGAGTCATGACCAGGGCTTCTGAAAATATGCAATTTTGTTGCTGTGGCATTTTTCACATAAATATGGATTTGTCCCATAATTTGCAGATTTTGGCAAAAAAAAAATTATTCTGGCATAAATAGATCAAAAACGACTATAAACTGTGCAGCATGTGTGCAATCGCAGTGGAAGACCCTTCACAAAGGTTAACTGGTCATCTTCCAGTTGTGTATTTGGTTGTTAAACTGGTACCAATGAGTTGAAATGTATGCCCAGACAATATTACCATGTGCAAAAATGACAAAATAATGAAGTAATACTATAAAAAAATGTGCCACACTCTTCCTCATAATTTGCCTTTTCTTGCCACATAATTCAGTAAACCCTGCAGCATAATCTGGTGCTACTCTGCGTCATAATTCCAGTGACCCTGGTCATAATGCTGTGGTGCTCCTGTGATGTATGCTTGTGCATGCGTGACCATAAATTCATGTTCATACATTATGATGTGGCGGCTAGTTTGTGGACGCCAATCTGAAACAGTAAATTAAAAAATATAAGAAAGGCAAAGAAAGAGAAAGTAACACCCTAGTACCATACTGCAGCTTCCAAGCCCTCCCAAAAATATATTTAACAAAAAAAAAAGACCATCACACTGAGGGTGGCTTCGAGGGGCTCACTGAAGAAAGCCAATGGTTGAATGGGCGCACAAAAAGTCCACTCTATGTATATTGTTAGCAATAGGTCACTGTCAAAACCGAGAACTAGTCAGGAAAGATGACAACACACATCACCAAATTAACAAGAGCCAATGAAGTGAAGCATATTGGTGCAGGTAGTGGTAGTTTATGGTCAAGACCTCATGGAATCTGATCTTCACGGTGAAGCTAGCACTTGGGCTACACAAGTTGTCAACGTGCTCTGTAGTGCACTCAACATGAATCAAGCACAGCGTCTGACTCCATGACTCTTTTCGCGGGTTTCCAAGGACAGTGTGGAATCCACGCCAACTCACCAAGTTTCCCTTATTTTGTTAGCAGCAGTGAAACACTCCCTCTGCCCTCCTCGGTGGCAACCAGGCTCTTGTTGCAATAATATGGCTCCACTGAATTGTATTACACTCAAAACAAATGTAGTCATATACTCACTGATCTGTTCATCCAAACCTTCACTCACCCATCTGCTAATTTGTCCATGGACTCACTCTTCCTTCCATTGATTCATTCTTGCATTCACCCATTTCTCTGGGTGTTGTGAGGCCGGTCGGTCAGTGCAGCAAACGAAAATGATATAGGCGACCGCCCGCACTCTCATATGCAACCAAAAAACACCCAAGAAACAATGAATGAATGGCCACAGATGGGCAATGGAGACTTTCCGACCCAGATAAAAAGCAGGAACCAGGAAGGCCAGATTGTGCCTGCAGTGTCACATGCAGGGCCGGCTTTAGCACTAGTAGCGCCTGGTGCGCTACTTTTTCTTTTGCCCCCATGACATTCTTCTCCAATGATTCCCTCAGTATCAGTCTCCAAGAGAGCCCCTCATCTCTCCATAGTCCCTCTCTGACATACATTAAAAAAAAATTAAGTGCTACTCATAGTTCACTCGCACTCAGTTTTGTGACCTGCATGATGCAAGTTCTCTGCAGCAGGCCGCACTACTTTGATGAGTCAAAACTGCCACAGACAACATTCATATCTCTCTCCAGCAGTAACATTAATCACCAGCGTTATCTTGACATTTTTATTGTTGCCTGAAACTGCTGGACGCCCAAGGAAATTAAACTATTTTTAACCCCATTTTATATTTTAAACATAGTGCCCCCCCCCCCACCAGTCAACGCCCGGTGCAGCTGCACTGGCCGCACCGCCCAAAAGCCGGCCCTGATCACATGTGAGTCAGTTTCTTCTGCATTCAGGCTACCGCTGCCAGGGAAGGGAAGGCTTGCAGAGAAACAAAGTATGAAAAATACCACAGTGTGGCGAGTGAGGTACAGTATGTCCTCAGTGTAGCAAGAAGCCCTGGCAATGCTCGTCCAACTTGTCACACCAAAAGCACATTGTGTTGAGGTATCAAGTTTATCGCAGTAATCTCTCGGTGGAAGAATGGCCTTGCCTTCTCCGCTTCTTGTCTCTGGGTGAAGGCATCTCCATTCAAATGTTACACACTTTGTTACATCTCCCACAAAAGAAATAAAAACACAGGCCCAGTGCCTGCAGCAGAGAGTAAAGCGGATCCTGTCTGTAGCCAAGTGAAACATTTACACATGATGAGCTGCGCTCCTAGAGAGGTGGCTGTTTCCGGGAGAGAAAGGCAGACATGCATCTCATACCGGCACCCAGCAGCAACTTTCTTTTACCAAAAAAGTGCCTTTCTTTTTCAAAGTTGCTAGTCCTTCTTATTCTATTCTTCTAGGTTTGTCAGAGGTTGCTGCTGTGGCCGCACAAGTGCAGCATTTCCTGAGTTCTCATGGCCTTTAATAACCTCTGTACTCAACCTCCACTCTCATGAAAAAACAGAAAGTTTCAACATTTCCAGTGGTATAGAAAACATACACACTGTGAAGGTGATGATGCCTTTAATTGGGCAGAAACCAGTTGTGGTTGCTTGTGTTATCGTTCAGAAGGGACTTAGCCTGGCATTTTGGGTGGGCTGTTCCTACCGGAGCAGGACCCAGACTGATTTACATATGGCTGGTTCCTGTCTGAAGTGACATGATGAACTAAAATGACAATGGACTATGATTCGGCTCAGGTAGTTAGCAGTGGCTGGGAATATTTCAAGCATTCCACCCATCAAGGTTTGCATTCCTCGGTGCAATGTCCTAGGTGCAATCTGGTATGATCAGACCTAGGTCCCATGTTCAATGTGGCACTGGCACCAGCTACACCCTACTGGCAAGATCTTTAGGCCAAAATCAGTCTGGGGTTGCTTGTGTTCTGGTTCACAGAGGACTAGGCCTGGCAGTTCTGACTGGGCTGTTCCTATTAGAGCAAGCCCCTGACTGAAGTGGTTCGATGAGCAAAGCAATGATGAACTGGGATGCGACCTAGAGTAATTACCAGTTACTGAGATTAATTAAAGCATTCCACCCATCACATTGTATTCTTCTTTAATTGGGCTAATGCAATTGATATATTCACAGCCCCCACAATCCAACTGCTTGGAATTGCATGCCACTTCAAGGGCAGAAGACCCCCCCAAAACCCTTTCTGGTACTAAAATCAAGTTTCCATCCCTCTGAAAGGGCTGATATAGGTTTTACTCTCCCCAAGGGTACTTTTGTTGTTGTTGCCCTTAATTACAATAGCAGGGGTTCTCTTTGGTTGGTGGCGGCAACAGCTGTGGTGCCCATAAAAGAGACCAGTGTAGTAGAAAGTGGTCAGGATGGTGGAAGTGATATGTGTGGTGGTGATGTGTGCTAGTGTTGTGGAAGTGACTGGTGGCAAAGACCTGTACTGTGCCGGTGAAGACCATTGCTTTGTTGGAAGTTAGTGCTGTAGTTGAGCTGTCTCATGTAGCAGAAATGTCCAATGTGGAAGATGGGGTCAGATCTGGAGTGGAGTTTGGTGTTGTGGAGGTTTCAGGTACAACTGAGCAGTTCATCCTTCTGAGGTTAATAAAATAAGTACCATGGAGATGGGTAAAAACAGCACCTTTTGCATAAAACAATAGGAAGCAGTAGAACAGTGATAGCAAACAGAATGTATAGTACCATTATGTTGGTATGGTGGTGCATGTTCTTATGGGGATGTCTGGTGTGGTGGAGGTGCTTAGGGCATGTAGGTGGGCTCTGCTGTGGAAGATAAGCATGACAGGTGTCATGGCGAGGTGTGAGGCGTTAGTGTAGTGAAGGTGAGCCTCAAGGTGCGCAATCTCTATTTTGGTGTGTAATATCTTCAGTGAACCCTGACACATAATAAACCAGTAAAAATTGAAACTATAAATCAGCATTATATTTCTTTGGTTTGCAGTCTGCAGTGTGAGTATTGCACCTGGTAGCCTGACACTACAAGCCCTCATCCCACCACTGTGCTTCTCTCTCCTCCGAAGATGCGCATCAGAAATGCCAGGCCGGTGTTGGCAGGGGGAGAGTGTGTCACCATGGTGACACTACACCTTTCTCTGCTGCTTGGCTAGCGATCCACACCACATCACTGGATTACTATGCTGAATCTTTTAAGACAATTGTGAACGCTGAATTTATTACTAATGAGTTTCATGTATTATGAATTAAGAATTTGCATAGAATTTAACTAATATAGAAAATAATGTGCGACTTGGAAAATGTGCCTACTTGAGTGGCATACATTAAAATATGAAGTGTCTTTATTAAGTGCTTATTAATATTAATTGACGTGTCTGCATTAGTACAAGTGTAGCAGTGTGTTATATTAATAATCTTATGTTATGTATTTGCTTGTTAATTGTAGGCCTTAAATTAGCGGGATTTGGGCCTAGTCTGCACAGCCTCTTAAACTGTACTGTTTAATAAAACCGTGGGAATGCATGTCTAGAGAAATCAATTCATGTATTGTGCACACTGTGTTGACCAAATGCTTTAGCAGATGTCTTTAACTTTCCCATGAGAACTGTTTGCTAGAATATCTTGTATTAGTAGTTGTTACACTGTATAGTTTGATGCATGAGACAGCTATGTTCTCAGGAACTAACAATGGATGCACTGACTGGAGTACGGATGGATACAAAATGTTACCTGATGAGTCGGACAATGGGAACAGGAGAAGAGGAGCCAATCATCAATGTGTGAAATACAGTTTAGTTATTTCTTTGATTTGAGGATTAATCCTAATTTGATTGACTGTAAACATACGATTTTCTGACCAATTGCAATGTGGGAAGTTCTTTAGATGATTCTAACTTAGCCCGAACGCACAGGGGAGAAGGAGGGCATTTTCTCATTCTCAATCATTCACGCTCATTTTATTCTGTCTATGGAGCTGAACTGTTCCTGATGACCTTATTTCTATGTTTAACTTTATTGCTTAAGTTTCTGATGTCGTATGCTGATCCCTTAGGTAATGCTCCTTAAATGGTTCAGAGATCGCCTAGAGGCCCCTGTTCATGAACCATTCCCTTCCACTGCCCATTGCTGATGCTGACCAAATTGATGTCTAACTGACGAAGAGAATCGCAGCTTGCTGATCCATTGAGGAGAGGTATAACCAAATGCTATTGTCTTAACTATGGATTTATTTGTTTCTATGTACCAGCTGCTGTTTTGCTAGAGCCATAGCTAGATGTTTTCCAGATTAACTTTTGACTAAACTGTTTTGCATGAAGCCCAAACATGCTATTCTAATCTGAAGGTAGAGAAGAAGACACAGAAAATGCTAACCAATCATCATTAAAGGAGGCAATGTTATTCATTTTCTGAACCTAATTTATGTCATTTCAAATGTGAAGTTATTCTTGCTACTGATTTGTACTGTGACTCTTGAATGTTTAGTGATAAATGCTTTAGTTAAATTTAGATTCTTTAGAAGATTTGGTCAACCAGTGTTGTTCTTATATGTATATCAGTTGGTGTTGAGACTAGTTTACGTGACATTAGCATTGTTAATCTAGAGAAATAAACTTTCTAACTTTTACTAAATAGTGTTATTCACGGCCAAATGGGTCATGGTGAGTAACAATAAATGAGTCTTAAGAGATATGGTTGATGTTTATTGATCATGCCGATGTATTTGTATCCAGTTTAGGGATTTATGGCGGAATCACTCTAAGCGTAGTCAAAAGGTTCATCAACCTATAACGCGTCCCCTTATCTATTAACATAAAGACCAAATAAGGACTGACGCGCTAACACGAGTCAGTATAAAGCTCTGGAGCAGTGAGGGAGTCTGGGGAAGGATCTGGATGAGAAGTCAAGGGAAAAGACATTCTGCACTTGGAGTCAGGCCAGCCTAACATCTGAAGAAGAAGAGGGCTCTTCAGGCAAATCCTCGAGATCAGTATCACCTTCATCCTCCTGCAAAGACATGATACAGGGATCATTCTCGGAGCCTCTGAAATGTGAAGAGTTTCCTGTCTACATGTGGCCGTCTTCCAGTGAGCATGTACCCTTTTACTTGCTTTATTCCATATGTTTCTTGGTCAAAGACTGGGTCATGCTCATGCTTGTGTTAACCGGTCCATTTAGTGAGTATCATGTACCCTTAGCAGAGCCTAGATGATATAACTTATAGTTCCTCAGAGCCTAACACAGCACTTTGAAGACTGAATTCATGGTCATTTTAGCTATTCACACGGCTTTCTTCAAAGTAGCCATGAATCTTTCAACCATGCTATTCGCTTGTGGGTGAAAAGAGTGTGGTTTTGCGCTGGTGGGATTCATGTATTCAGAAAAATTATTTCTCATTAAAAAGCAGCTCGTTGTCTGTTTTTACATTACTTGGAATGCCATATCTTAAGAAAAAATCTTTTTAAGGCAGGAATGGCAGCCTCAGCAACTGTGCTCTGAAGGGATGTAATTTCAGGAAATCTGGGATATTCATCCATTACATTTAGCAGTGATTGTCATGAGGCAGTCAGGCCGAGGAGATCAATGACTCCATTTTCCCATACACTGCCGAATATGGAAAATGTCCAGATGATATCAGGCATGCTGTCTTTTCGCAGACACTGGCATATCCAGTGTCAAATTCTTACTGACGGCAGCATGGTCGTGGACACTGCACATGTACCGGAAGTTCATTCCAGCACATAGGACCAAGGGCCATATTTATGACCCAGTTTGCACGGTGCTCGCACCACGCAACGTGGTGCAAGTGCGACGCAAACCTTAAGTGAGATTTATGAAGCCACGCAAGACCACTTTACGCGGCCCTGCGTGGGTTAATAAATCTCGAGTAATGCAGCGCAAATCACTGCGTTACATTACCCTGCTCCAGGGAAGTGTTTCCATGGGTGTTGCATGGGTGTTCCCACGCAACACCCATGGATTCTGACGCATTCACAGATTTACAAATACTTGTAATCCTGGGAATATGCCACAAAGATTCGCCACCCAGGAGAGGAGTAATGAGTGGAAATATATTTATTTCTCCTTGTTTTTCCTTTCTATGTGTGCTGCATTGTACAGCACACATAAAAAGAGGAAAAAACCTGTCAGGATTGTTTTTGTGTAGGGAGGTATCCCATACTGCACAGTAACAGTCCTGCATAGACCACAGGCACCCTTGCACCATGGTGCAAGGGTGCCTGCGTTGGTGCTAGGCTGCCTAAAAGGCACCAGCGTAGGGGAAAGGACAGGATTGTGCGGCATTCCTGCACTTTCCCTGTGATGCAGGACAGTGCAGCACGGTGACTTGCTGCACTGCCTTGCACTACAAAGCCCATAAATATGGGCCCTTGTGTATGAGAGAATGCCTTCCAAAGAAGATTCTTTGATCAAAGAAACTTGTAGCAGCAGGCAATATGTCAAGAAAAAGGAGAATGGATACAGCAATGGATATTGAGTCATGATATCAGCAAGGACTTCGACTAAAGGATGTTTTGTCCATTCATAAATAAGTTATACAGCCTAAATAACTTGAATTGTGAAGAACACCACTGCTGATGTGTGGAACAGTCACATTACAACACTCTATGTAGGTGCTAATGTAGTTATTTCCCATATGTTCTACAAATGGACAGCAAAGGTAGAATATTCAGTCAATTAAGGGACTGTTCTGCTGTGTCAGCTTCATGGTGTCCAGACCTGCTGTAGATCTCTGCCATCCCTAATCTACACAGGCGCGAATATGTACCAATACATCCATTGTTGGAATCAGGGATAAACTGGGAAATAGAGGGAGAGAGAAACACTGGACTGGAGTTTGCCGCGGAATGGATGTGTCACAGCCTGGGAGCAGTACAGCATAGCCTCATTGATGGAGGAACAGTACATAACCAAACCAAACTTGCTGTAAGGTTAGTAGGAGAGCACAGGTGAATGCACTGTTCATATCAGATTGAGACAGTCTAGGGCAAGAGAAATTGAGTCTTACCGGTCTTGGAATCGGAGGGTGCTGTGTCAAGCACCCGACAGATCAAGATACCAGCCGGGATCCCTGGGACGTCACCACAAAGACTGGACAGGATCTGAGGAGGTAAGAGGAAGCGGGTCTCCTGTACAACACACACAGCAATGGATGGAGGTGAAGCGAAATCCTGAGCTTGGGCCACAAGGGAGGGACAAAACAACAAATGTAATGTAAACATAAACAGTGCGAACTAGTCAATATTTGGGACTGAGGACACATTGTCAGGTGTGGGCTCTATGTCCAACTATCCTCATACGAAGGCTCCACCCCTTGTGCCTAAGAAGAGCACCGGGAAGAGCCCTGAGAAGCAGAAAGTGAGTGTGCAGTGCAACACGTCTGTGGAGCGGTCTAGTCTTCAAGTCCATTCAGTTGTCATTGTCACATTCTTCAACGTTTCCATCCCCGACTATCCCTATGCCTGATTCTTTGTCCCTGAATCCTGGCACGCTGGAAGACTGTCGATCATGGTGTGCTGCTGGCCCAAATGATGTCTCTGCAAAGTTTTCCAATATTGAACCATGGTAATGGGCTACACGGCTCGTTGGCTTGGTTTGTCCATCTTTTATCCCAGTTACCTGGAGGAGGTCTATCCTGCGTAGCCTTTTGAAGAAGCATTATTCTGTGATTAATTGTCACCCCATTGTCCTTTTAGATAATGATGCAAAGGTATGTGCCTAATGTAACTGATGGACCTGGAAAAGTGAGGTGTGATTTTCCATCTTTCTCTGAATCAATGGCTATTCGCCCACTGTCTGACTCTTCAATAGTGTTTTGCTTTGACGGATCTTGGAGCATGAGTACTGGGAGGGCAGAGTCTCTGATTCAGGCCAGTATTTCCACCGAAAAATTCGGCAAACACAAGATTTGACTCTGGAATGAGAAATAATAACCTGGACCAGAGTCCTTTTCTGGAAAAATGTTCTCAGTTCCGGTGATAAATCATCTCGCATTTTCTGCATGCTCACAGCAGATGGAACATGTCAGTGGCAAGCCTGCTGAGGCCCTGGAGGTGGAGGTGTGGTGTCTGGGGATCAGGGAAGGACAGGGGAGGGGAGGGCTAGACCAGGGGAGAGCTGTATGCTACTGGTGGTGCTACAAGGGTCAGATGAGGGCCGTCATAATTAAAGCTATATCACGTAAAGAGAGCATTGAAAGTGATAACAGGTCTCTGACACTTTTGGGCTGACAGGTATCTTAAATAGTTGAACAGCTATTTTATCTCCTCAGGTAGTGTTAACTGGTCATTTTTCACTGGAGCTTTAAAGGAAAGGCCAGCTTACAACTGATAACTTATAATGTAGCTGATGGTGTAGGTGAAATTATTGACATCTCCGAAGTACTCAACAGAATAACATGAGACAAAGCGAAAAAACAACATAATTAAAACATAACAGGACACAACACAACAATCAAAATAGAACTCAACCGAACAACCACAGTACATCACAACAGTACATGCAATAAGATTCTCCACCTCGGAGATACCTAGGGTGTCCCAGTTGGTGAAGTCCTTTAATTTCCCAATCTTTTTCAGTTGGGTTCCCACCCAAAGAGGGATTTCTCGGGTGACCTTCCCATTCCATCCGCTTTGTCGCCTCTTTCCAGGCGTCTACTGTCCTTTGAGTTACGGTAGCAGTTTGCCCTCGCTTCTCCCTCCATATATATAATGCAGAAAAGAGTGGGTTTCAAATTGCGTTCTTTCTAAAGCATATGTCAGATGGTTCCCAGGTATCTATGTCTATTCATTTATCACCATGTTTCATTATTCACTGATAGTGTAAATGAAAAAAGGAGTACAATTAGCTGGAATATGACTTTCCATGGCAGCTGAGGTAAGTGAAAAAAATGCTTTTAAATGTATGTTGTGTGCGTGCTTAATGGTGAGTGTGTATTGAAATGCAAGAGAGTATGTGTGTAAGTGTAAATGCGTGTATGTATAAGCATGTGTGTATGAGTGAAACTAAAGGTCAAAATGTGTGTGATGTCATTCCCCCCCCTTACAGGGTCAGATTTAGGGCAGTGTGACTGGTTCAGCTGCACCTGACGCTGACTGTGGTAGGGGCGCTGGGTTTAAAATTAACTATGGGTTTAAAAGCACATGAACTTCGTGAACTACCTTGTGCGTCCAGCAGTTTTCAGGCAACAATAAAAGTGCCAAGATAGTGATTCATGCTCCTGGTGGTGAGAGCTCTGTATTTTCTCTAGTGGCAGCTTTGACTCTTCATAAAGTAGGGCAGAGGGTTCACAGAACTGAGTGAGTACGCTATGAGTAGCGCTATAAAAAACTAAATGTATGTCAGGGAGAGGCAATGGATAGCTGAGGTGCACTGTTGTAGAGAGGTAGTGAGGGAACTTGAGAAGGAGGTCATGGGAGTGGTGCCAAAGAAGAGTTGCACCGGGGGCCACCGGCAACAAAGCCGGCTCTGCCCCGGGGGCAGACATGTGGCACCACCCGCCTACACTGCGCGGCCTTGGGTGGCTCAGAGCCCTCGCCAGTGGTCTCCAGCCCCCCCAGTCCTCAGCTGCCTTGCATGTGTGTGGCAGTAAATACATTATCACTGCCACACCAACAGAGGCGCCACAGTCCACCACCTCCATCACCTGGCAACACTCAACACCAGTAACGTATCTCATTCTGCCTCCCTTGACACCTCCAGTGTCACACTTACCTCTATGCTCAAAACAGTCTCAAACTACTAGCGGCAGCTGGCATGTATTTAGAGTGGTGGGGCGGGCAAAATACAGGTGCCATTAAAATAATAATTTTAAAAATGGCACTTACATTTCTGACTTTCCACAATGTCCTCCTCGCTCTTGTGTCTCCTCTCCTAGGAACTCCGTAGTCAGGAAACTGCACTACCCAATCCCGGTGCTGCTTTCATGCTGTTAAGCAGAATTATAGAAGCGTCAGGATTTGAGGGAGCGGCCTCTCTCAGCACTCTTAAGAGCACTGGAGGACTGTGCTTTCTCTAGCCCAGCTGCCTAAGACAGCTAGGTTAGAGAAGTATAAAATGCACGTCTGGCTGGCTGTCACAAGACGGCCGGCCAGAGGGACATGCACACTTTAAACATAAGTACACAGCTCCCTGTGGCCACTCAGCAGCAATTGCACTGACACTCGGTTCAGGATGGGTTGCTGAAAAATAAAATGGTAATAGGTAAATGTTATTACCATTTTATTTTTTAGCTGCTCTGGGGCATTTTTTCAGTGGGGAGACGCTCCCCCGCTCTCATGGAGGAGCTGCTCCTGCAAACTATACCTAAAACCTGGTAAGCACTGCTTACCCTCCCCTTTCTTCATGCCCAACCAGGCTACTCATTTGCCCAGCCTATCTTCCACACCATCATCTGACCTTCCTCACAGAGCCAACAATTTCTGAGGCCTGTGGGGTGCACAAGAGTTAAAGATTTCCTCTTCTGCAGGCCCACTCTAAACCCCTGCTAACCTCTCCTTCTCACCTTCCAGGTATTAGACTCCCTACCCTCTATCCCATGCCCCTATCCTCTGGTCAACCTGCTCCACCAGCCCTAAATGCCCAGAAAGCAGAGATGTTTCAAGGCATGGGCAAAGTGGGATCTGGCCCAGGCCCCCAGCCTTTCAGCCCCCGCCCCGATTTGCTGAGAATTTTTTTACTTACGATTCATGCAACATCCATAAAAAAGTTTTTTAGCTCAAAGAAGAAACTCATATATAAGAAATGGGAGGGTGTCACAGAGCTTATTTGCAGTAACATTAGTGAATGCTGCTGTGTCACAGTATTGAAAACACGGGTCACTATCTGTAAAGACATATAGGGCTTGATTAACAAAAGTAAACATACGCTTTTGTGTAAGTTTATACTTTTTTGCAATTCACAAACCAATTTTATGAGTAGTATTTTTAGGACTGCTTATCTTTTTATGTGTGGAGCCTCCGTCTTTTTATGCGTGGGGTCTCCACCATGAGTGCAGAGACTCCACAGTCGTGAAAACACTACTCGTAAAATTCCTTTGTGCATTGAAAAAAATCATAAACTTACACAGAAGTATAAGTTTACCCCTGCGAACCAGGCCCTTAGAAATTGGACGAGTGTAGCAGTGCACTGTCAGTGACCTGGCCAAAGACAGCGTGAAAGAGCTGAAATTAGATCTTCAATTCAAAGCAGTTCCGAACAGGGGCCCCAACATATCTTTGGCCCAGGGCTCCTAAGGCCTTAAGATGTCCCTGCCAGAAAGAGAATACACAGCCAGGTCTCCAACCCCATTCTCATGACCTGTGCCTCAGGACTTCTAAGTCGATTTCATTGCCTCAGATTCTTTTTCATGCACTCACACAGGACACTGTCACATCTTTGTAACTATGCAGGTAAAGGATGTGATTCAGCCGCCTGCAAACCAGAGTGATGCTTGTTGCATTTCCTCACCTTTTCAATATCTCTAAAGGAAGCGAAAACAAAACACACTGGAGCTCTGAGAAAAAAGAAACTTTAAAGAAGTAAGCCTTCTTAGCTGCTCCAGAAAATGGCGGTCATGTTGGTTAGACCAGCAACCCTTCAATAGAAAGAAAGAATAATGTGGGAGGGAACACGTTAGACAAAGATACTCAGGGGCATGTTTACAATCTTGTGGCGCAGGGCAGCACCGCAAGCCTCCTGGCTGTGCTGCCCTGCGGCAAAAGAAAAGGGCAGAAATTCACCGTATCTACAAGATACAACGCATTCCTGTCCTTTTCCCCTGCACTGGCGCACAGTGGGCTGCCATGCGCCAACACAGACATTCTTGCACCATGTGCAGGAAGGGACACCTTCCGGCACATAAACAATCATTCATGTCATTTTGCTCTTTCCATGTGTGCTGCAGAATGCAGCACACATAGAAAAAGGAAAAATTAGGAGAAATAAAAGTATTTCTCCTTCTTGCACCATGCTAAAGCCACCCTTGGGGTGGCGTTAGTTTTCAGCGCTGCCTCAAGTTTACGATTTATCGTAAATCTGGGGCAGCGTCAAAATGCAATGAGTGTTGCGGTGGAATGCCCACAGTGTAGGAGGCTGGCCTGGCTTGTAGTGGGTACCAGAGGTACTTACACCTTGTGCCAGGTCCAGTTATCCCTTATTAGTGTAGAAGAGGTGTTTCTAGCAGCTTCGGCTGATAGAAGGTAGCTATGGCAAAGCAGCTTAGGCTGAACTAGGAGACATGTAAATCTCCTACTATACCACTGGTGTCATATGCACAATATCATAAGAAAACACAATACACAGAAGTACTAAAAATAAAGGTACTTGATTTTTATGACAATATGCCAAAAGTATCTCAGTGAGTACCCTCAATATGAGGATAAGATATATACACAAGATATATGTACACAAACCAAAATTAGGTAAGTAATAGCAAGAAAAGTAATGCAAGCAGTGTAGAATTACAGTAGATTGCAATAGGAGCACATAGGTACAGGGGCAACACAAACCATATACTCCAAAAGTGGAATGCGAACCACGAATGGACCCCAAACCTATGTGAGCTTGTAGAGGGTCGCTGGGACTGTAAGAAAACAGTGAGGGTTAGAAAAATAGCCCACCCCAAGACCCTGAAAGGTAGGTGTAAAGTGCACCTACTACCCCCAGAGAGCACAGAAGTCGTGATAGGGGGATTCTGCAGAAAGAACAAACACCAGCAATACAACAACAGTGGATTTCCGGACCTGAGTACCTGTAAGACAAGGGGACCAATTCCAATAGTCGCGACAGTGTTGAGAGTGGGCAGGAGCCTGGGAAATGCCAGCTGAGGGTGCAAGGAAGCTGCCACCGGATGGAAGAAGTTTGGAGTTCTACAAGAAAGAAGAAAGCTAGGGACTTCTCCTTTGGAAGACGGCTGTCCCACGTCGCGATGAAGCTTGCAGAAGTATTTCCATGCAGAAAGACCGCCAACAAGCCTTGCTAGCTGCAAGGTTCGCGGTAGAGGTTTTTGGGTGCTGCTGTGGCCCAGGAGGGACCAGGATGTCGCCACTTGGAGGAGACAAAGGGGGTGCCCAGCAACTCAGGGAGCCCTCACAGAAGCAGGCAGCACCCGCAAAAGGACCTGAACAGGCACTTGGAAGGAAAGTGAACCAGAGTCCACCGGAAGTCACAAAAGGGAGTCCCACGACGCCGGAGGACAACTCAGAAGGTTGTGCACTGCAGGATAGAGTGTCGGGGACCCAGGCTTGGCTGTACACAAAGGAAATCCTGGAAGAGTGCACAGGAGCCGGAGCAGCTGCAAATCACGTGGTACCCAGCAATGCAGTCTAGCGTGGGGAGGCAAGGACTTACCTCCACCAAACTTGGACTGAAGAGTCACTGGACTGTGGGAGTCACTTGGACAGAGTTGCTGAGTTCCAGGGACCATGCTCGTCGGGCTGAGAGGGGACCCAGAGGACCAGTGATGCAGTCTTTTGGTGCCTGCAGTTGCAGGGGGAAGATTCCGTCGACCCACAGGAGATTTCTTCAGAGCTCCTGGTGCAGAGAGGAGGCAGGCTACCCCCAGAGCATGCACCACCTGGAAACAGTCGAGAAAGCCGGCAGGATGAGGCGATACAAGGTTGCTAGTAATCATCTTGCTACTTTGTTGCGGTTTTGCAGGCGTCCTGAGCAGTCAGCGGTCGATCCTTTGGTAGAAGGTGAAGAGGGAGATGCAGAGGAACTCTGGTGAGCTCTTGCATTCGTTATCTGAAAAATTCCCCAAAGCAGAGACCCTAAATAGCCAGAAAAGGAGGTTTGGCTACCAAGGAAGGAGGACTGGCTACCAAGAGAGGTAAGAGCCTATCAGAAGGAGCCTCTGACGTCACCTGCTGGCACTGGCCACTCAGAGCAATCCAGTGTGCCACAAACACCTCTGTTTCCAAGATGGCAGAGGTCTGGGACACACTGGAGGAGCTCGGGGCACCTCCCCTGGGAGGTGCAGGTCAGGGGAGTGGTCACTCCCCTTTCCTTTGTCCAGTTTCGTGCCAGATCAGGGCTGGGGGATCTCTAAACCGGTGTAGACTGGCTTACGCAGAGATGGGCACCATCTGTGCCCATCAAAGCATTTCCAGAGGCTGGGGGAGGCTACTCCTCCCTAGCCTTCACACCCATTTCCAAAGGGAGAGGGTGTTACACCCTCTCTCCGAGGAAATCCTTTGTTTTGCCTTCCTGGACCCCAGGCGGGCAGAAACCTGTCTGAGGGGTTGGCAGCAGCAACAGCTGCAGTGGAGACCCCGGAAAAGCAGTTTGGCAGTACCCGGGTACTATGCTAGAGACCCGGGGGATCATGCAATTGTCACCCCAATGCCAGAATGGCATTGGGGTGACAATTCCATGATCTTAGACATGTTACATGGCCATGTTCGGAGTTACCATTGTGATGCTGTACATAGGTAGTGACCTATGTGCAGTGCACGCGTGTAATGGTGTCCCCGCACTCACAAAGTCCGGGGAATTTGCCCTGAACAATGTGGGGGCACCTTGGCTAGTGCCAGGGTGCCCACACACTAAGTAACTTTGCACCCAACCTTCACCAGGTGAAGGTTAGACATATAGGTGACTTATAAGTTACTTAAGTGCAGTGGTAAATGGCTGTGAAATAATGTGGACGTTATTTCACGCAGGCTGCAGTGGCAGGCCTGTGTAAGAATTGTCAGAGCTCCCTATGAGTGGCAAAAGAAATGCTGCAGCCCATAGGGATCTCCTGGAACCCCAATACCCTGGGTACCTCAGTACCATATACTAGGGAATTATATGGGTGTACCAGTATGCCAATGTGAATTAATAAATTTAGTCACTAGCCTGTTAGTGACAAATTTAGAAAGCAGAGAGAGCATAACCACTGAGGTTCTGGTTAGCAGAGCCTCAGTGAGACAGTTAGGCATCACATAGGGAACACATACAGGGCACATACTTATGAGCACTGGGGCCCTGCCTGGCAGGGTCCCAGTGACACATAGACTAAAACAACATATATACAGTGAAATATGGGGGTAACATGCCAGGCCAGATGGTACTTTCCTGCACACAGCAACACCCATGTTCACACCCCTTTCACACTAAGTGATGTGTGTAAATATGGTGCTGGCCATTGCGCCACCAGAACGTCGCTAAAAGTGACGCTCAGTGACGCACGGGCCTCGTAAATGAGGCCCCTGGTATTTTGAATTATAGGATTTGAAGTTGCTTGCTGCAGGATGTGGCTATAGTTTGCTGAGGGAAATCGCAATATGTTTTGTAGTATATAAAACAGATATCAAATATATTTTAATTTAGGTTGTCCAGGAATTATAATAATGTTAATAATTTAAAAGAAACTGATACCCCACGGTTATTTTTGGTTCCTATTATCCATGGATTGTACATTGGTAAGTAAATTACTGTTAATGTTTTGCTTAATTAGAGTGGGCGTTCCCTCTGGGTGTTAATATAAAGGCACCGTTAGAGATGCACGCGTCCCAGTGATAGCGTTCGCGCATTTTTAGCCCGTAAAGGGAACCCATCCATTGTAGTCATGCTGAACGGAAATGCACCAGCACTTCCGGGGCAGCTTCCAGCCAGTAGGGCACTCTTCATTGCCAGTTATCTGGTGGTCACTCATGGTCATCCATTCCCAGACGGACTTGCACTCCTTGACTGGGGCTGTTGGGCCCCCATTTTGTAATCCCCCTGTTGTGTCAAAACACATCGCTTCATTCAGGGCCGAAGCTACTATTGGTGTAACACGTGCAGTGGCACCGGGGCCCAGAGCACTTAGGACTGGTAAATGATACATTTTACAACCCCAGGGTTCATTTTCATCGCTTGCGCCAGAACTCTCCGCATTTTTGCTACGCTACTGCCTGGACATATTTCATTTACGTTTTAGGCATAAAATTGATGGGGGCTTGAAAGCGTCCCTCATGGATGGGAGATGCTGCATAAATATTTCATGCTATGAAACAGTGAAGTGATTTATAATCCCAAAAACATCTGCAAGGTTACAGCCGCTCCCGACTCCCGGTGTACATGTTTCATTCTTATTTCCGTCCGAAGATTTCCAAGTAGAAGACACCCTCCCTCCTCCTCCTACTCACCTCCTGTCCCCTGTCCCCCCCTCCGCTTCACTAGTTAGTACGCCCTTTGACACGGGCACGCCTTTGCAGCTGTGCAGGATGTTGTGCTGTCTCTTGCAAATACATCTAATGCTGGTCGTGTTTCCTCACCTTTGTAAGGTCTGGTAAGGAAATGAAACGAAACTAAGTGCTCTCACAAAACAATCACTGGCAACGGCAATAAGGCTGGCTTTAGTACGTTAAGGCATACGAACGTGCACAAATGATGTTTGCATGTGATAGTAAATACAAGGGGCCATCTGATGAATCACAATGCACCCCAAAACCTCATTTGACATCATCAATCGCACGAACATTCCAGAACTCCAATTGTTGCTGATTGTTACAGGTGTAGCAGAGATAACTATCTTTTCCCCACACTGTCTCTTATGAGAGCTCTTCAAAAGAAAAGTCTCGAACGCTCCTTGTTGCGTTTTGGGGCCTTTCTTATCTTAAGTGATGGGCCCATCCACTCAAGTGGGGTACACCTTGTAACTGAGAACAGCAAACAACATATCAACTAAATGGCTCTGATTTTTTACTTCCAAATGTAATCCAATGTGCAAAAACAAATTCTGCAAAATGCCCTCTGTATCATAATATTGTTAGGAAGCACAATTTCAGAGTTTTCTGAAGTAACCACTATTCCTAAACCCATGCTCTAGGGCCCATTTAAAAAAGGGATATGTTTACTTCATACCCAGTTTCATTCATTAGAATTCACCATTTGAATTGATGCATGGGTGGTACACAATGAAAAATCATAATGAGCTTCAGCTCAGTTGATGGCTCTAGGTATCGTATTTTTGGCAACCAACACTGTAGATCCCTGCGACTAGAAGACTCCGACACAGGCTTAAGGTCCTTTCGAGAGAAGTCATCAGAACAAAAAATTACAGATGAAAACTTTATCATCTATTTCTATTTTTTCTACTTATTGTTTTTAGTTTTCAATTCAGCTATTGCTTTCTTTGGGAAAGCCATAAATGACCTAAAAAACATGATGCTTTGATAAATTCAGAATTTAGGGCCAGATGTATCAAGCTTTTTTGCAATCACAAACTGTGCGAATTGCAAAATTCGGCCGTTTGTGAATGCAAAAATGCCTTTCGCAATGTATGAAAGGCATTCGCTGTGCAATTTTAGACCCCATTTAGAGAATCACAAATTGCGATTCTCAAAATTGGAAATCGCAAATAGAGAATTCCTATTTGCGATTTCCAAAGTACATGTATCAAGCATTTCCTAAATGCGAATTGGGCATTTAGGAAATGCAATTACCACAAATTAAAGTTTGGTGGTAACCATGTGCAAATTTTAAAAATGCATTATAAATGCATTTTTAAAATTGACATGTAGCACACACATGCCCCTAAGACATGTGTGTGCTTCACCTGTCCGTAAAACCTTTTTGGGGTGCAGCAGAGGGGGCCTTAGGCCCCAGCACCCTGGGATTTGCATTTCCTAATTTGCAAATTCCTAACTGGAATTCGCAATTTTGGAAATGCAAAAACTTTCGCAACTGTGGGCTTACAGGCCCATAGGTGCAAATGGGGTCGGATTCTCTATTTGCAATTCGGTAATAGCATTTGAGAATTTTAAGAAATCGCTATTACCGAATCGCAAAATTCATACATACCATTTTGCATTTCTTAAATAGCGATTTCTTAAAATTCGCTATTTAAGAAATGCAATTCGTTTTTTTGATACATCTGGCCCTTAGTCTACTTCGCAAAAATATAGAACTTTCTGGGTTCACCTATGGATTTCATACCTATTTCCACTGCAAAATGTAAGTGGATCGTAACCACAAAAATAGGAAACATTGATTACTACTTAGAAAACTACAAAAACGGTGGCATTTATTTTTACAACTCTAACTGTTCCTGAAAGCTGGAAAGACAGTGATGTTAGCATAGCAAACCATTTGTTGGTACCAGTCTTATTAAAAACCACATACTTTCTCGAAGAGCACATTGGTCCATTTCAAAGATAAAACGAAAGTTTCCTACATTTTTGGTTATTTTCTCGGGTTTCTCAAGGGTGAATTCACAAGCCATGGGAACCTTAAGACTCACAACCTTGTGAAGAAAAACACAGGCACAAATTTTCCTGCATACGCTTTGAGGAAAAAAGTGAAGGCTTAAGTGACAATTGCCTCAAACCTTAAAAAAGGACTCAGCACCTATGGGGTTTATGCTAGGCCTGTGTAAAACTGGCACATCAACAAAAAACAATATTTTTCTCTCCTTTGAAATATAAACTTAGAACAATATATAAGAAGTTTGAGGTGCTTCAGAAGATAAAAACAAGACTAGCATTTTCTCTAAAAAAGTACAATCTTAAAAGACACCGGGCCTTATTCACAAAGGTAAACTTACACATTTGTGTAACTTTACTCTATATCAGCATTCACAAAACTGCACTGTAGTGGTAACTTTATGACTGTGGAGACTCAGGAGTCGGGGGGGGGGGCAGAGAACTCCACACATAGAAAGATAGGAGAGGCCTAACTAATGCTCTTTTTTTGTTTAAATAGGTGAATGAATAAACAACCCAATGATGTGAATTGCAGTGAATTACCTTGCTTTGAGGTGCTTTCAGATAATCAGCAGTCAGGCGTGTAGGCGAAGGTAAACAGTTTCACAGGTCAGAACTTGTAATTGTGAAGTCCCAGTGCTTTCCAACGTACCCGCCTTTTTTTTTTTTTTACAAATGAAATGAGTCTGTGCTGAGATAAGAAAAATGGCCAGTGTATAAAAGCAACCAGTGCCAAGATCTACTAAGAAGCAGCCCTTCCTAGCATTCAAAGCTAGGTATCCACTTTGTGAGCCAAGTTTCCAGCACCATATGTACCATACACTCGCCCATCTGGTAGTGCCTGGAATCATTTGAAGTACTGGATTCTGACCCAGAAATACCTCTGGCTTGTGCCCTTCTCCATCCAGAAATGCATCACTCCAATCAGGCCATTCCCAGCATCCCTTTACAGAAAGTGATTTGCTTTCACTTATACATGTGATTGCATGAGATGGAATCTCCTGAGTGACATTTTAACAGCCAGTACAGTGACCTCAGTCAGATTTCTACATCAGCACTCTGTATATCCTTGGAGACATCAATCACCATATAGGACACTCAAGGAATACTTGTATCATAACTCCATATAGGTCACCTGTCTCAGGCATTCAGAAACCTAGGGCTAGCCCCAACATCAGCAGTCCCCAAGGTGAGACATGATGCACCATTCGTACGCTGATCCTTTTCCATCATCTAATGAGACTCAATGCACTTGGAGTAACCATGTCACCCTGAGCAGTCTAGGCACCCAGCGGTTGCCCATGTTTTTACTTAGGGGCTGATTACGAGTTTGGCGGTCTGACTGCAAGACCGCCGCAGTGGTGGCTGCCAAAAGACCACTATGTTGGCGGTCATACAGACCACCGTATTACGAGGTACACAGACAAAAGCCAAAAGACAGCCACAATCCCGACTCTGCCAGGACCATGGAGGGTGGGAAAGAGGCGGGTCGATCACTGACACCACAAGCCCAACAACCAACCACAGAACCTATTACAACTCAGAAACCGCCATGGCAGTCTTGCAATAGCTGTCTACCAATGGCCATGAGAACCGTGGTGCTCAGCAGTCCTCACAGTAATACAAAACACCACATTGGACAGATTTGAAAACAATGCAGCTGACACACATAACACACTCGACACACCAACCAACCACACTATAAAACACACCTCATTCACACACCACAATCCTTCGCCTCGCAGAACACAACAACTGTAGTGCAAGCAATAGGATGGGCACCACTCCACCTCATGTAAGCCACACATCCCACATCCACACTGCATCCCCAAACAGATATTTGCATACTATCCCACACTTCACTGCACATTGCCTACTCATCACACAGCACCTACAAATTTATTTCTACACATTCCCTCACTTTATATAAACCACCATGTCACCACAAAAACACCCACGATTCACTGATGAGGAGTTAAGGATCATGGTGGAAGAGATCATTAGAGTAGAGTATTTGGTGCCCAAGTCCAGCAGACCACTATTGCCCAGAAAATGGAAATGTGGGAAAGAATAGTCAACAGAGTGAATTCTGTAGGCAGCTACCCGCACACAAGGGAAGACATCAGGAAGAAGTGGACCAACCTCAGGGGCAAGGTCCGTTCCATGGCGTTCTAGTACCAGCTAGCGGTACACAAAACTGGCAGTGGGCCCCCACCTCGTCCCCCCACAGTTCTCATCATGGGAGGAGAAGGTCTTGAGCATTCTGGATCCTGAGGGCTTGACAGGAATACCTGGAGGAGTTGAGTCGGGTAAGTACCAACTACAAAATGTGTCCCCCAAATGTAATGTCATGCATGTCCACTGCTCACCTTTTCCCACCTGCAATGTCACCCCACTTAAAAGCCCAGTGTCCACCTGTCCAGAGACATCTGTCTGGCCTCCAGCATTTTGATGAGACCCACCTGGGGGGATAACATACTAGTAAACGGGGCATACCTCAGGGATTGACAACACCAAAACTCCCAGCAGGTGCCATGCTACTATCACCAATACTAGAACACAATACCCTTTGAAATAATTCCCATATTTAACAACATTGGAGTGTACCAAGCTGAGGGGCATTTAAATGGACCCTGAGTAGGTAGAACAGGCTGTTACAGCAATGCTAAGGCCAGAAGGCACTGGGAATGTCACTCCACTCAGCTACAACTGCGTACTCACCTACTGTGACCCTTCTCCCTCTACTCCACTACTGAACTGTACTCACCTGAGGGCATCCCATTTGTATACCGTGTGGGGAGGAAAGGCAAAGACAGCAATGCTAAGGCCAGAAGGCACTGGGAATGTCACTCCACTCAGCCACAACTGTGTATTCACCTATTATGACCCTTCTCCCTCTACTCAGCTACCGAACTCTACTCACTTGAGGGCATCCCATTTGTATACTGTGTGGGGAGGACAGGCAAAGACAGCAGTGCTAAAGGCAGAAGGCACTGTTTACCCAAAGTAAAACACCTGCCCATTGTGCATCTGTACAAACACCCTCCCAAATTCACTCACAATGAAAATTAACGCACCTGAGAGGATGACTTATGTATGCTGTTTGTGGTAGTTGGTGTAACATAAATTGAAAGCCCAGGAGGGCCATTTGCTGACATTCCCCACACCAGGCCAGTGTCCACAATGACATTGTGTTGCTGACTGTCAATTCACTAATGAAGTTTACCTACCTGGGAGGTACCAACTTACAGACCATAGTACACTCTGTGATATGGCAAATCAAGTGGATCCAGCTTGAATAGATAAGCCAAGATGAAAAAAGTGTGGACAATAAGGACAACCCAACCTGCGTGTAAAATCACTGACAGACAAAGGTACCAAGGTGCCTCATCGAAATGCACGTGGCAGTATACAAATACACAATGCATTGACCACTTGTTGACAAGTAACATGCTCAACTACACGGTCCTAGGTCTGCAAGCATGACAGACTATTAGGTCCCAAGATGAGCTAAGCCACATCATGCCCAGCTACTGATTCTGCTGCACTGGTGGAATAACATGAGCCCATGGACAGTTATCCAGGTACCAAGATACTCATACAGCCTGTAGCAAGGTGACTTGAAATACAATTTGTCATCACCTCAAATGTCAGGTCCATACAGTGGATAGCAGGTGTGCCTCTCACATTAGGGGAGAAATGCAAAGCCAATGTGTATTTGCCATGTAACAAATGTCACTGTAAACTGTTGGAGGTACATGTCACAATAGAACCTGTGACATACTGTCCATCACTTCAACAGGTCTATCTGCGATTGGGAACATGGGGGTCCCTCCAGAGACTGCCACTCCCCCCCTGGACATGTGAACATTGAGGACGGCACTGCCCAGCTGGGGAATCTGGTCCGGCGACACTGGTCAGCCTCACCCTGACCACGACGACTCCTCCCAGCCCTGTTTCATCAACATCTCAGGCAACCATTCGCCCCCAAGCCTGTGTCCCCATTATGTGCCCCCCAATCCAGGTACCAGAGTCTCATCTAGACACCTCGGACAATGATGGACTTGGTTCCAGTGGTAGGGTGCAAACTGTGGCAAGGACGCAGCTACGTGGGCTAGGGTGCGTGGGAGGGATGGTGTGGGCCAGCGGCATGAGGCTGCTGTGGATAAGTCTGGCCAGGACACCATCACCCAAGTCTTGGGAGCATACCAATAGTCCCAAGGCGTGATGGGCCAGGTACTTGTCGAACTTAGGGAGAGGAAGCATCCGCAGAGGGATTACCACCATGACTCCTTACAACAGTGGGGGGCCCACAATGCCAACCTGGCCTCCCTTACAGGGGTGCTGAGGAACATCAACATCACCCTGAGCAGGGATTGGGGCCCTTGCACTGGCCCCCTAACATCAGCCCCTTCACCATCTAGGGCAGCCGGTGGAAGGCAGGCCTTGCCAGGGGAAGAACCCACATCAGACACCCCTGGCTCTGTAGCTGAAGAGACCCCCCACACGCTGGGACGTCCACCCAAGCATCCAGGAGGTGCAGATGTCAAGAGCTCAACCACTGCCACGAAGTAACCTCCTTCTGATGGAACTTCTTTGTGTGCTACAGAATCACTCTGTTGACTGTTCTACATACACTTTCCATTTTCCAGGCTAGTAGGACTCTGGACTTTGGACTTCAATTGTTGTGGCATCTACTTTAAGGACATCCACCATTACTGATCCCTTCACTGTTTGTGTTTGTTATTACTCATTACTTTGCACCTTTAACTCAACACCTGTAAATAAACACATTGAGCACCCTATCTATGTCAAATAGTGATTGTGTTTTGGAATATTTCAGGATGTACAATGTTAAAAGCATGTGATGTTAATGAGGTACATGTGAGAATGTGAATGTAAGGAGGGAGAGATCACAGGCTAGGTCAGGATGAGTGTCACTACCAACACAAAAACACAGGTGGCTTGTCACCCAAAAACTATTTATTTGCAATGTACAGCCTATAGGTGGCAAATATGTCTGGACTGTAATAGCCAAGAATAACTGAATATTGATTCACTTGTATAGATATCCCAAAGCACAGTCTACCTGACCATATTAAAAAGGGCTATGTCAGACCCTGTACCATAGGATAGGCAGATAGGTAGATATAGGCCCTCATTACAACCCTGGCGGTCGGTGATAAAGCGGCGGTAACACCGCCAACAGGCCGGCGGTAAAAAAAATGGAATCATGACCACTGCGGAAACCGCCAACACATACAGCCACTTTAACACTCTGACCGCCATGGCGGTGGCAACAAACACTGCGGCGGTATCCACCAACAGCCAGGCGGAAGACAATGTACCACCCACAGCATTACAACAGGGCTATCCGCCACCTTTTCCGGGGTGGTACCAATGCCATCAAAAGGAAAGCGGAAACAGTACACTGAAGGGAAACGACTCACCTCTCGACACTCAAGGAAGAATCACAACGCCATTGAGCCCGAGCTGCACTTTTTTCCAATGCTGATGTACCTTCTCATACACCAGGAACACGAACGCCGGCGAAGACGACCACGGTGAGTACTGCACCTAGCACCCAATGGAAGGGGAGAGGAAAAAGAGAGTGACACACACACTCAACACCCAACACCATACACACAAACAGATGCAACAACATTACATATACACCACATAACCCTCAGGAAGGACACAAGGAATGGATTAAAATGAGTGTAATAGTACAAATTTAGATAAATACATCCTTAAACAATAAACAGTATGTACAATATATACAAAAGGAGGGACAATACCCACTCCAAAATGTCTGTGGCCCACGGGGCCATAACACATAGGCCAAGGCCACACTTGACTCCTGTCTCAATACGGAGAGAACACTGCAGGGGCATCAGGTAAAAAAAACACAGGCACCTCAGGGGGACAGGGAATGGCGGGGCACCTCAGCCGGAAGATGGTACAACGCCACTGGCCTGGAGGGGGCTCCATGAGCACTGCTTGGTCCTGGGAAGTGCAAAGCCACAGTCTCTTAAGTGGGTGGTTTGCCCACTGCTTGGTCCTGGGGAGTGTAAGGCCACAGTCTCCCAAGTGGATGGCTTCTCCACTGGTTCTGGAAGGGGCCTTGGGCCCAGTGTGCTTCATCCTGATAAGGATGGGGTGAGTGGATGGCTTCTCCACTGGTTCTGGAGGGGGCATTGTGCCCAGTGTGCTTCATCCTGGCAAGGAGGGGGTGAGTGGATGCCTTCTTCCACTGGTTCTGGAGGTGGCGGACCCTTCTTGGCCTTGGCAGGTGGTGCTGGTACACTGGCTGTGCTGACGGGTGCCTCCTTGGAGCCTCTCACACCAGCAGTAGCTGCAGAAACCACAGTGGCCGTGGACTGGGTGGCTGAGGTGCTGGGCTGGGTGCTGGCCACCCTAGCCCGAAGTGAAGGATGGGGGGGAGGGGTAGGGAATAGATCAATGGTGGCGAGGAAAAGCTTCTTAGGGACACTGGGGTGGGAAGAGGGTAAAGGTTTGGGAGTGGAGGAAGAGGGAGTGGTTGTAGGAGGTGTCAGTCTGCTGTGTTTGGGTGCAGGTGCATGGGCTGGATGCTGTTGTAAGGTGGATGGCTGTTGGGTGTCTGTGTGCTTGCGTTTGTGTACTTTGGGAGGAGGGGTCACAGACACAGTGGGAGAGGACACAGGGGACGTGGGCATAGATGTGGGGGTGGAGACTGCCAGTGAGGGGTGTGTAGTGATAGGCGTGCTGGTGATGGTGGTAGGGGATGAGGATGTATTGCATGCAGGTGTGAGTGGAGACGCTACTGGGAGGGAGGTGGACTACGAGGAGAAGGGGGACACAGTGGAGGAGAGTGGATGTTGGTGTGTCAGCATGTGGATGGTGCTTGTGTGATTGCCTGTGAGATGAAGTGTGGTGCTTGTGTTTGCCTGAGACACTTCTGTGTGTTGATTTGGGTTAATGCTGGTCTGAAGGTGTGCTTGGGATAGGCTGGGGTTGAGGGGATTGGGACTGGGTAGAGGAAGTTGGAGGGGGGAGGCTGGAGACAGGGACAAGGGCTGCCATCAATGAGTTGGCTAGAGCCTGGAATGCTCTCTGTTGGGCTGCCACACCAGAGTGAATGCCCTCCAGGTATTCATTTGTTTGTTGCAAATGCCCTGCTGAACCTTGGATAACATTCAGTTTGGTTGACTGCCCAACAGAGAGGGATATCAGGAGGTCAATAGCCTTCTCACTGAGGGCAGCAAGGCTGACTGGGACAGGGCCTTAGGTGCCTGGGGCGAAGGAGATGCCCACCCTCCTGGGTGAGCGGCCACGGGAAACACGCTGAGGGGCTGCTGGGAGGGCAGGGCTGGTAGGGGGGGTGGCGGATGTACCTGTAGTTGGGGTGGGCACAGAGGTATCCACCACCGCCAGGGAGCTTCCATCAGAGGAGGAGTCGCTGTCGGTACTGTCCCCTCCTGTCTCTGTCGTGGTGCTCCCCTTACCCTCCGTCCCACTGGTGCCCTCACCGTCGGTGGAATAGGCCACCAGGCCTATGTGGGATGCAGCTCCCTCCGTCGCCGGTGCCTCTGCTTCTCCGCCAGATGATGCTAATGCACACAAGAACAGGGTGTCAAAACAAAAAGGGGGGGAGAGACAGAGGATACACTTGGTCAATGCCAGCAATAACACTACCATTGGCGTACACAACTCACAGGGAACAGCCCTATGCACTAGGCCATGCACTACCAGTTACAATTATAGTCACCAGCCCATGGGATACAATGCCTAATGCCATTAGCTGCACACCTGAAACCCACAGGACCCTGCCCAGTAGTAGATGCCCACCAACATTATTGTGGATGGAGTGCATCTGAGCTTGCCCATCATGGAACCTACTTTGCCATGTTCACCCTGGCCTAGGGGCACCCACAGCCCACATCCCCCACCCAGGTAACACCTTAACGCGTGCAAAGTGAAGAATCTGAATCGGTACTCACCCCCTTGTGGCTGCTGTGATACCTTCAAGCGCCCATCCAACTCCGGATAGGCCACTGCCAGGATGCGGAACATCAGGGGGGTCAGGGTGCGACGGGTACCCCTTCCTCGTTGGGAGGCCAGCCCCAGCTGGGCCTCTGCCGTCTTCCTGGCTCAGTGGCGCAGGTCCTCCCACCATTTGCAGCAGTGGGTGCTCCGCCTGTCAAAGACCCCCAGGGTCTGCACCTCCTTGGTGATGGCACGCCAAATACCCTTTTTCTGATGGGCGCTGACCTGCAGGAAAAATACAGCAGAAAAGGGATTAGTCATACCGTCCGGACTGTCATACTCATGGCCCACCATATCCCTCCCATCTCCTTATGCACAGACATTGACTACCATACATGCAGCACTCTGCCCAGGACCCTTCAGGCCCCCCCCCCACATGAGGCTTACACTCACAGCACTCCATACATTCATGCCCCACGCATCATGCTCACAGTGTACTCACCTGTTAGTCAGGAGGACCATAAAGTAAAGGGTACTGGGGTGGGACCCCATTCACCCGTCTCTCCAACTCCTCCGAAGTGAAGGCAGGGGCCCTTTCCCCAGACACTTGAGCCATGGTTGCTTCCAGACACAGATCACAGCAGCACTTGCAGTGTAGGTCCTCTCCTTTCGAAGGTCAGGTAGCAAATGGGTGAACAGATAGAAAATGGCGGTCACGTCCACGGTGGTACGTACCGTCACCGCCAGCATACATCGCCATTGGCTCCTGGAACCAGTAGGCCCCAATGATAACCAATGTCGTCGTCCGCAACAGCGCACAACGCCAGCGGAATTACCTCATTTCCACTTCACCCTCCTCACAGGTCAGGCAGCTGCCATTTCAGGGGGGCACAGGCCATGGCACCTAACTGCGTCACAGCAGACATAGGCACATCAACTGACTTATAAGCTCACATACTGTTTCTGTAAAGCAAAAATTGCATATTAATCTGAGTACATGTTTGAATACGACATTCTGCTCACCGTTTTTCACTCTAGAGTTCAACCACTGAGGATAAATAGGAGATGGAGACATCCCTGGTGGACCTGGCGACAATGGAGGACATCAAAAGACTACAATGCCCACTCTAGAGATTCACCTATACAAAAACATTAATACACAGCAGCATAATAGGTTTAGAAAAGAAACCACATCATTTATTATTAATACATAACAATTCAATAACATCCAAAAGTCTAAATGCCCCCCCTATCTCCACCTACAAATATACAGGACAGAATAAGGGGCCAGATGTATGAAACTTTTTTGCACTCGCAAACGGTGCGAATCGCTAAATTCGCCCGTTTGCGAGTGCAAAAAAGTGATCTGCACTGCATGAAAGGCATACGCAGACCAAAAATTAGAAATCGCAAAAATTTCAATTTTTTGCGTTGCCACCTGGTTTTGCGAGTCGCAATTTGTGATTCGGTATTTCCAGTAGGAAATTGCGAGGCGCAAGTTGCTAGTTGCAAAATCCAAGTCGCAAAGAGATGCATCAAAAAATCGCAAATTGCAATTTTTCGCAGAATGGCATTTTGCACATGCAAAATACCACTAAGTGAAACCAGGTGGTAACCAGGTGCAACCTATATAAAGAGGCCCAGAATGCCTCAGACTCTTTTCCACAATGGCTGCACTCTACGTCAATGCGAGGAGGATGGGGATCTTGGCAGGTTTGAGGAGAGGGAGGAGGAGACAGGAGTGCATTTTCAGAGTGCGCATTACACTTTTTAACCTGAAAGAGGAGGAAATATATGAGAGGTATAGGTTGAACTCAGCCATGATACTTGATCTGATAGCTGAGCTACAACCCATACTGCAGCGCACAACACCAAGGACTCACAGCATACCCACCACTGTGCAGGTATTATGCTCCCTCCACCTACTCGCTTCAGGGAGCTATCAAGGGGTCATAGCAGCAGATGGAGGGGTCTCACAGAGTACCCTCTCCAGATTTTTCAATGCATTTATCAACGCCATGCTGAGCAAACTACACCAGTGCATCAGATTCCCCCACACCCCACAGGAAATACAGCAGATAAAAATTGAATTTTACCAGATAGCACAGTTCCCCCACGTCCTAGGTGCCATAGATGGGACACATGTGGCAATCTGTCCACCATCTGCCACAGAGTATGTGTACCGCAACCGGAAATACCAACATTCAATGAATATACAGGTGATATGCAATGCCTCCTACATCATTACTGATCTCGTGGCCAGGTACCCAGGGAGCACACATGATTCGTACATCTTTCGCCACAGCGGGATTCACACAAGACTGCTATCTGGGGAGTTTGGTGAAGGATATCTACTAGGTATTGACCCTGTATACAATGGCGCATTGATGGCGTGCTGATGTCAGATGGAGCACTTCTTATCATACCCTCTGTCCCTTCCAGGAGACATTGCTTACGCAGTGCGCACCTACATGATGACGCCCTACCTCAATCCTGCAACACCAGCTGAACGGAGATACAATGCAGCACACAGGGCAACCCGCAATGTGGTGGAGCGCACCTTTGGACTGCTGAAGAGTCGCTTCCGGTGCCTCCACAAAAGTGGAGGGGCACTACAATACAGTCCAGAGACGACATGTAGAATAGTGACTACTTGTGCTATCTTGCACAATATAGCTACCACCAGGGGCATACCTGTAGAAATATGTGATACTGAATCTGATGAGGATGATGATCCCATACCACCCCTACACCCAGCAGACAGGACCAGTGCAGCAGAGGGAAGGCAAAGGAGTGCCGACATCACATACAACCATTTCAGACGTGAGTATAATTGACACAAATCCTCTGACAACTGTACCTGTAGTGAAATAAATTTATTACCTTAAGTCAGGCAATGTTCGTGTGAGGAATAACAAAAAAAGGTTAAGTGAGAAACTCAAAACAATGAAGGACCTGAGTAATGCACTATTACTTCATAGTGAAAACATAAGTCCACTGGCAGCTAAAGTCATTTTTTGCGGCCACGCACACCACTCGGGTGCCCACTTACCTCACTGGCACCTCAATTGTCCGCCTCAGTGGTAGTGCTGTGCCTGGCACTGCACCGTCTGATGTCCAATGCTGGTACAGCTACACTGCTGAGGCTGGAACTGTCCTCAGTGTCCCCCAGTGCAAGTTCACTCGAAGTGGCTGACCTCGGTCCCATAATGTGCTCGATCACATTGGTGATCTGCACGAGTCCATTCACAACATCCCTGCTGCTGTGTGCTGCCTCCATTTGCGCAGCCACTGCACGACGGGCAATCAGTGCAGTTGAATTTGCCACCCTGTTAGAAGAACGACAGAAGCTGCCAAACATGTTCCTAAATCTGCGCTCCTGTCTGCGCTGGCTCACCCTCTCATGGCGCAGCTCCTGGCAGAGTTCACGGACAGCACTTGTGAGGTCTCTGGTGTCCTGTGATCCCTGCACCTGTCCCTGCACCTGTCCCTCGCAGCTGTTCGATGTTGTTATTGAGGGAGTCAAGTTGGTGATGCAGGCCCACCATGTTGCGGTTATGTTTGCGCAAATTCTTTTCTAATCCCAGGATCCTCTTATTTTGTAGGCGCTGCTGCTGCAACATAGCAGCTTCCAGCCCACCAAATAAGGAGGGACCCTCACCTGCCTCATGCTGCTGTGCCCCGGAATTTGTCGCCATCCTGCGTGGTGCTGTGGTCTGCTGACACCTGACCTCCTGCATCTGGCTGCGCCTGCCTGTTGCTGATGGAGAAATTGTCCCTTCCTGCTGCTCATCTGAGTCGTTGCTGAGCTCTGGCAGTGGCAGTGCCCTGGGCCTGCGTCGGACAGTCGCATTGTTGAAAGACCCACTGGTGTTTGAATCGGAGGCCAGATGGGTGTCAGTCTCGTCTACCCGTGCTGATGCTGTGGCTGCTGGGCCTGGCCCACCTGCAACGACAATATGCAGCATGTCAGTTATGTATGTTACATTTACGGTCAGACAATGGTAATAAAGGTACAGGTACTTCTCTACACTGTGTTGTGTGTGTTGTGTTGCTCTGGGTGTCACTCTGCTTAAATACATTGTCGCCCGTATTTATACTTTTTTTGCGCCGCATTTGCGTCGTTTTTTGACGCAAAAAGCGGCGCAAACTTGCAAAATACCATTGTATTTTGTAGGTTTGCACCGTTTTGCGTCAAAAAGCGGCGCAAATGCGGCGCTAAAAAAAGTATAAATATGGGCCTGTATGTGCTACTTTCAGCTCTGGGTTGTGGACTGCCACTCCCATAATGCATTGTAGTGCTGCTTCTAAGATGTGGACTGGACTACTTCTCACAATGTTTAACATTACTTGCTAATTCCTAAGGGGCTTTTGTGCATACACATATGGGGTTACAAATCAATATTGCACTTACCTTGGCTGGTACTTGGTGTGCCGGAGGTGTCGATCTCTGTGACCCCTGTCCTCTAATGGTGTGGATGGTGCCTCTGTGGGTGGACCGCCTCCTGTGCCCCTGGCCTCCTGCAGTCTCCTTGCCACCCTCTCCTTCGCATGGGACCGCAGGTCATACCACCTCTTCTTGATTTCTTCTATGGAGCGCTGTGCCACTCCAATTGCACAGATTTTTGATTGCATATCTGCCCATAGTCTCCTTTTCTCACTCTCAGGCACCTGGAGTGAGCTTTTTCCAAAAAGGCGGTAATGGCTCCTGACCACCTCCTCAGTCAGCACCTCAAGCTCCTGCTCGCTGAATTTGAGCTTGCGCTTTCTTTCTCCCTTCTCCTGTGCTTGGCCTGGGGTGTCCATCCTTGCTCAGGTGTGCTGGCTCCTTCTGAGTGCTGCTCTGAGTGGCTGGGCTGCTCTCTCTCAGGATGCTGGTTTGGGTGTGGCACCTGAAACTGTCTGGGATGACTCATTTCCTGCTGGTGATGCCATCAGGCTCCTCCAGGTGTGCTTTCTCGAAATTTCTCGCAATTTGCGATTTTTTACCGAATCACTGTCATCCTCACTTGGCATTTCCGGATTCTCACCCCTTGGCACTGCCAACTTCCCTTCATCAGGAATGTATGGGTTGTTCCTCCTCAGGGAAAGGTTGTGGAGCATGCAGCAGGCCACAATGATTTTACAAACTTTTGTGGGTGAGTAGAGGAGGGCTCTACCTGTTTTGTCAATGATATGGAATCTCACCTTCAGGTGCCCAAAAGCCCACTCGGCGACACAGCGTGTTCTCCCATTTTGGCTTGTTGAAGTGGACTTCCACTGGAGTGGTTGGGTTTCTCACTGGTGTCGACAACCAGGGGCGATTTGGGTATGCAGAATCGCCTGTAAGGCAAGGCAACATGTGTGCAACCAGGAGTTTAGAGCAAAGTGGCACTAACAGCAGACATGATACATACATACACACATGACATATGTGACTTACCAACCAGCCAGGCCCTCTCTGGGAACAGTTGTGTCATCAGCTGTGCAATAGCGCTGTTCCGCATGATGAAGGCATCATGGACTGAACCTGGGTACCGAGCATACACTTGGGAAATGTAGAGGTCTGCCAAACACACTACTTGGACATTGATAAAATGGAAGTTTTTCCTGTTCCGATAGACCTGTTCAATGCCAAACAGTGGAACAAAGACTAAATGGGTACCATCAATGGCTCCAACAACATGTGGGATGTGTGCCAAACCATAGAATTCTGATTTCACATGTGCCAAATCCTCACGTTGAGGCAACCGGATGTAGCTGTCCAGGTGTTTCAACAGTGCTGAGAGGACATCCGTCAATACCATACTGAACATAAGATGGGACATCCCAGCAGATAGGACCACTGCATTTTGGAAGAACACTGTGGCTAGGAAGTGCAACACTAACATGACTTGCACAATGGGTGGTACGGTATTTGGATGACGGATGGCTGGCATCAGATCTGTCTCCAACTGACGACATAGATCCGTGATTGTCTGCCTATCCAGGCTGTAGATCTGAGTCACTAATCTGTCCTCCACGGTCTGCAAGTCAGCGAGTGGACGGTACACAAGATGTTGTCTATCCGTCTCCTCCCAGGGTTACTATGCGGGTCATAAATCGAACAAGGCAGTCACTCAATGTGTCCCTTATATTTGTCATGTAAAGTGTGATATGTGATATCACATGTTATGTGTGTCACTGAAAACATTATGTGCAAACACACCAGAGCTAAGCCTTGCACTTCCTGGGACACAAATGCCCTCATATGTAACATATATGTAGCAATCATCCTTGTGAACAGGGAGCTCATGTTCAGATGACTACCTGAACTGCCTGCGATTGAATGCACAACCTCCTAGGTCACACGTATGGAAGAGGGTGGTGGCTGTACCTACAAGCATGTTGTCACATCAGCATGACTACATGTCAATATGGCTGACAGTAGGATTGACTTACATGACTTGACTAGGACAGTACTCATTATCCCACAGAACAGCAGCTATTTCATTGTTGTCGCATCAAAATATTTCATGTAATTGCTTTAAATGGTTAAAAAATGGCGGATGCCTGACCCACTCTACTGAACATTAGGAATCGTCCGCGATCCCTGGCGGAAGTCGTACTGGCGGTAGGCGGATACTATCGTGGCCGACACTGCCATAGGAATACATTTCTGTCTGTGGCTCTCTTGGGCCAATGACAGTATCCGCCGGTGGTGATGGTCATCTACGTGGCAGCCGTCACCACCAATTTATGCAGATTCCCTCACTTGACTCCTGACACTGCTGCCAGAAAGACACCTACAACCTGAGCTGCTGTGTATCGCCTTTGGGAGCAATCATGCTACGTCAACAGATGATAGGGCCCCTGCCTTCTCACCAGAAGAGCTGGAGAATCTGGTGGAGGAGGTCCTACCCCTGTATGAACAGCTCTGTAGTTCACCAGAGGAGCTGGTAAGTGCACCATGTGCACACTTACCATCTACCTCTACCTATCTCAGCTTTTGTTAGCCTGTGTTTAAGGCCAGTTAGTCAGCTGGAGTCTGCAAAGCCTGGTTCTGTGCTGTAAATGTATATGTATGATTGACTAAATGGGCAGGTATCTATGTCCGGTGAAAGGTTTGAAGTTCAGAGAGTGTGAGTGTGAATTGAGTGTTCCCTGAGCCAAGTTGCGTTGGATGGACATGGCTAGATGAGCTGCCATGACAGCCATCCCCACTTAAATCATTCCATAAAAGGTCTGTAAAGTGTAGTCACATGTGGTTGTATGGCAGCAGGGAGATTGATGACATGTCATGTGTATGGGTTGAGTCCCATTTGTGTTAATACACTGTTTACAGTGAACTCAACGAGTGAGACTCGCCCCCTGCCTCGCAGACCCCACATCCACCACTTGTGGAGTTCCCCAGGGATCCTCCCACAGCCCCACACTGTTTAACGTCTACATGGCCCCGCTAGCCACCATCGTTATAAGCTACGGAATCAACATCATCTCCTACGCCAACGACACCCAACTCATCCTCTCCCTCCAACTAACCCAACAAAGCCAGACACAACTTCCACAAAGGCATGAAAGCAGTCGCCAACTGGATGAGAAACAGCTGCCTTCATCTCAACGTAAACAAGACAGAAGTACTCATCATGGGCCCTGATCCCAATGCATGGAACGTCTTCTGATGGCCACCCACCCTCGGAAACCCGCCCAACCCCACCAGCCAAGCCTGCAACCTCTGGATCATCCTGGACTCCAATCTCAGCATGAACCATCAAATCTACTCAGTCACCTCCACCTGCTTCCGGACCCTCCGCCTCCTACGCAAGTCCTTCAAATGGATCCCCCTCGAACATAGAAAGACCGTCACACACACCCTCATCACTAGCAGACTGGACTATGGCAACGCACTCTATGCCGAAATCAAAAAAAAACTCACCCGAAACTACAAAACATCCAGAATGTCGCTGCCAGAATGCTCCTCGACCTACCTCGACACTGCCACATCTCGCAACATCTGCATACACTGCAGAATCACCTTCAAGATCCTGACCCATGCACACAAATCCTTCCACAACACCGGACCAGCCTACCTGAACCAGCAACTCAACTGCCACATACCACACAGGACCCTACGCTCCACCCAGCTCTCTCTCGCAGAAGTACCCCGCATCAGGAAAACCAGAACCAGAACAGTAGGACGCTCCTTTTCCTACTTCACAGCCACCGCCTCGAACGCCCTTCCTCTCCATATCAGACAAACCACCTCCCTCCTCAGCTTCACGAAGGAACTTAAGACATGACTTTTTTAAGAACCACCCCACCGATGAACGCTACACTTCCCCCCCAACCCCAGCGCCTTGAGAGCTTAACGGGTGAGTAGTTGCGCTTTACAAGCACGGATTGATTGATTGTTTGATTTACACATAGGTCTGGGGCCACATTTGGCCTTGTTGGACAATTGCACTAAAGCCAGGTATAGACTCACTATGCCCCTCAGACCTGGACATAGGCACGCATAGTAAATTGGCTATGGACTACATAAGTAACTCTGTTGCATGGTATGATGTGAAGGTCTGTCTGCTCAGCCTGCTGATAATAGTGCCTGTGTATGTCTCACCACTGGATAACTTGTCCTCTCCTGGTATTGGATCCCTTTTTGCACTGCAATTGTGACCCTGTGCCCACTCCAATTCCCTGGAACATGTGATGGTGTCATTTCATGCCTCTCTGCCTATCTACAGCTTCTTAGGCCAACATCCACTCATCACCATAGTATTTGCATTGGGGACAGGCTCATCATATGTGTCTAATCTGCTCATTTCATTTTTGTCAAAGTGTGTTACATAGCCATTACAGCTCCCTTGATCACTCAGCCCTGTTGTCTCTACCTTACAGCACTGACGTGTCCAGTGCATGCGCCACTATCTTTGGACATTTCACATCTGCAACCAATGTGCTATTGTGTAATGTGCCCTGATGGTGGACTCTGTGCTTATGGGTATGAAGTTGGATGTGTACAATGCTGGCCCAGCTATTTCCCTATAGCATAACAGTTTCTGTGTCCACACATGTGTGGATGTATGTAGCTACTGGTTGATGCAACACTGAAAACCCCACCCCCTGAAGTAGCATGTGCCTGTACCTATCTCAGCATATGTGCACACATAGATAGGATTACCTCTATGTTTGCTCCACCTGTCACTCCCTTCAATATGGTAAGTGCACAATGGGTCTGTCAGTAGGCTTGTTGCTGCATCTAATGACTCTTAGCAGCATGTGACATTTGGAGGTTGTGTATCATTTTGTGCATTGTTTGCAGTGAGCTGTAACTATCATTTGCCACTTTATGGGATGTGTTCCATCTTGCACCTAATCAATGTCAGGTGATCATGTAATGATTCACAAAAGTTACAGTATTGACAACTAGTCAGTGGAGGGCCTCAGCTGTCGGGTGTCTAGTGCACCCAAATGGTGAGTGTTCGGATGGATGTTTGAGAGCAGCACAGCAGCCACAAGGGGGTAAGTACATAAATGTATGACATGCTTGACTCTTGTCAAGTGATTGAGCGAGGCACAGACTGCTCCCCCTGACAATGTGGCCTGTGTCACATACCTTCTGGCATTCAATTTTTTTAGAAAGGCAATGTGTCCCCAAATGGTGTGCTCATCTTTTAGGAGTTGGGACCTGGTGCTATACCATGGTGTAGCCTCAGTATGATTGACCAGCAGTGAGCACTTATGTCAGTGTGAGGTGTCCAGCTAAGTGTTGTAAAAATACTGCTGAATGTTACTTTGCACACAGGAACCACTCCAGACAAATGTTACAGTCCAAAGGTGAATAGGATGTGGGCCACTGTCCTCTGTCATGTGTCTGGGGTTACACGTAGGTTAACATCTGCAACCCAGGGTAAAGCTTTCTCCCTTGTATGTTGTGTGCTTGTGCCTCACACCAGTCTGTGATGCATTGGTATCCATCATACATGTGACATGACTTACATGACAAATGTATTGTCAGCTGTTAACATGGACTTCCCCTTGGTAAGTTGGGACTGTGCATTTTCATGAGTGATATGTCATCATTGTAGCCAACATGCCTTGTGCCTATGTGTCTGCATCTGGTCCATTTCCAAGATGGTACATAACTATGTATGAGATGTAGGCATGTGGTAGCCATGAAGATAGCGTGACATCCCAGATCCCTCACATATGTGTCCATGGGGTCCTATTGTAGTCAGGATACTACTGCACTGGTTGTCCATTTACTGTGATGTCTCAGACAGGACTGTGTCACCATCATATGTCATCAGACAGAAACATTCATGTCTCTTAGTATGTTGTTAGTCACGTGTAACAGCAGTAGGCATCATGGACATGACAGGTCGGGCACGGTGTAAACCCACTTGTTGATGATTTGTACCCTTGATGTGGTATGATGTTTGTAGGTCCCAAACACTTGTGTGTTGTTTGGGAATTTTGCCCTGACTGTATGGATGGTTCATGGATTGACTTGTAGTGATGTCAGCATGACATGTGTATTAGGTCAGGGATTCCCCACAGACAGATGTCATGCTTATCATGTCTGTGATGTGGGTAGTGATGTTGTTTATCATTGTAAAACTATGGTGGCGGACGGTGTTAAAGCGGCCGTAAGACCGCCAACAGGCTGGCGGTAAAAGAATTGGAATTACGACCGTGGCGGAAACCGCCAACAAAGACAGCCACTTTAACACTCCGACCGCCACGGCGGTACAAACAAACAGCACGGCGGTCACCGCCAACAGACAGGTGGAGGACAAAGTACCTCCCACAGTATCACAACCTACCAAACCACCACCTTTTCCGGGGCAGATTCACCGCAGACAAAAACACGGCAGAAACAGGACCTCGAAGGGAAAACGCTCACCTCTACACACCCCACGAGGAACCAGGATGCCATGGAACCAGAGCTGCAGATCCTGCCAGCCCTTATCTTCTTGCTCCTCTACCAGGAGCAAGAAAGCTAGAAGCGAAGACCACGGTGAGTACTGCACCTACGACACAGGGGAGGGGGGAGGGAAAAAAAAGGGACACACACACGCAACACGCAACACCCCTACCCCCACCCTCACCCACGACAACACACACTCTAATACATCATGATACATTATAGTTACACCCCCCAACCCCCCCGGAAGAATGCAAAGACCAAAGAAAATTAGTGTAACCATTGTAATATATTAAAATCCAGTACGGAAAAATATACATATATACACTATTAACAAAATATACACCATGAATAGTAGTCCAGGTAGTACTCCATTGAAGTCCGTGGAACACTGGGCCCACATGGTATGGGTGAGGCCCACACAAGATCCCCGACCATGATGGAGAGAACACTGCAAGGGCATCAGATAGCAATAAAACAGGCACCTCAGGGGGAGGGAAAGGGGGGGCACCTCAGCAGGTTGAGTGCACGACGCCAAATCCACGAGGGGGCCACATGCCCACTGTTCAATCCTGAGGAGTGCCAAGCCACAGTCTCTCAAGTCTCTACAGTGGGTGGTTTGCCCACTGTTCAATCCTGGGGAGTGCAAAGCCACAGTCTCTCAAGTCTCTACAGTGGGTGGTTTGCCCACTGCTTCATCCTGGGGAGTGCAAAGCCACAGTCTCTCAAGTCCCTACAGTGGGTGGTTTGCCCACTGCTTCATCCTGGGGAGTGCAAAGCCACAGTCTCTAAAGTCTATACAGTGGGTGGTTTTCCCACTGTTCTATCCTGGGTAGTGCAAAGCCACAGTCTCTCAAGTGGATGACAGTCTCCACTGGTTCTGGAGGGGTCTTTGTGCCCAGAGTGCTTTATCCTGCCAAGGACAGAGGTAGTGGATGCCGTTCTCCACTGGTTCTGGAGGGGGCTTGGTGCCCAGAGTGCTTCATCCTGCCAAGGACTGAGGTAGTGGATGTATCTCTCCACTGGTTCTGGAGGGGGCCTTGTGCCCAGAGTGCTTCATCCTGATAAGGACTGAGGAAGTGGATGTGATACGCCACTGGTTCTAGAGGGGGCCTTGTGCCCAGAGTGCTTCATCCTGCCAAGGACTGAGGTAGTGGATGCCTTTCTCCACTGGTTCTGGAGGGGGCTTTGTGCCCAGAGTGCTTCATCCTGCCAAGGACTGAGGTAGTGGATGTATCTCTCCACTGGTTCTGGAGGGGGCCTTGTGCCCAGAGTGCTTCATCCTGATAAGGACTGAGGAAGTGGATGTGATACGCCACTGGTTCTAGAGGGGGCCTTGTGCCCAGAGTGCTTCATCCTGCCAAGGACTGAGGTAGTGGATGCCTTTCTCCACTGGTTCTGGAGGGGGCTTTGTGCCCAGAGTGCTTCATCCTGCCAAGGACTGAGGTAGTGGATGTCTTTCTCTACTGGTTCTGGAGGGGCCCTTGTGCCCAGAGTGCTTCATCCTGCTAAGGACTGAGGAAGTGGATGTGATACCTCACTGGTTCTGGAGGGGGTCTTGTGCCCAGAGTGCTTCATCCTGCTCGTGGTGGCCTCAGTAGTGTCAGTGCCCTTGGCGCTCATGGGCCAGCGGTGCATGTGGCGGCGATGCCCTGTTCAGCAGTGCTTGTGGCGGCGGTGCCCTGTTCAGCGGTGCTTGTTGCGGCGGTGCCCTGTTCAGCGGTGCTTGTGGCCGCGGTGCCCTGTTCAGCGGAGCTTGTTGCGGCTGTGCCGTGTTCAGCGGTGCTTGTGGTGGCGGTGCCCTGTTCAGCGGTGCTTGTTGCAGCGGTGTCCTTTGCACTGACTCAGCTGCTGGCGGTCCTTCATGGCCCAGCGGGGCTGGTGCTGGCGGTCCTCTCTGGCCCAGCGGGGCTGGTGCTGGCGGTCCTGTCTGGCCCAGCCGGGCTGGTGGCGGTGGCCTCTTGGGCAGCAGGGCTGGTGCTGGCCTCCTGGGCAGCGGTGATGATGGCGGTGGCCTCTTGGGCAGCAGGGCAGGTGCTGGTGGTGGCCTCCTGGGCAGCGGGGATGATGGCAGTGGCCTCCTGGGCAGCGGGGCTGGTGGCGGTGGCCTCTTGAGCAGCAGGGCAGGTGCTGGCAGTGGCCTCCTGGGCAGCGGGGATGATGACGGTGGCCTCCTGGGCAGCGGGGATGATGGCGGTCTTTTCCGCCGTGCTGCTCTTCCCAGACCTGCTGACTTTCATGTGGCCCTTCCCCACCTTAGAAGGTGTCGCAGCTGACTCCACACTCCCACCTGTACCCCTGGGAGCGGCTTTGGTGGCTGGAGTCTTCCCCCTCTCCCGCCGGGCACTAGCCAACTTTTGATGCTTCACAGGTGGGGGACTGTCCGTGCTGTGGCTCTGTGCCACACTGCCTGCCCTGGTGGCCGGTGCACTCCAGATTCCGGTGACTACAGGCACCACTGGTCCCGGAGATGTTGTGGCTGAGGTGCTAGGTTGGGACCTGGAGAGTCGGGCCCTAGGAGACGGATGGGGTGGGAGAGGTGTGGGAAAGAGGTCAAGGTTGGATAGGAAAAGTTTTTGGGAGACACTGGGACGGGTAGCTGGAGTGGGTTTGGGAGTGGAGGAAGAGTTTGTGGTTGTAGGAGGTGTTGGTTTGGTGACTTTGGGTGAAGGTGCATGCGCTGGAGGCGGTCGTGAGGTGGATGGCTGTTGGGTGGGTGTGTGCCTGCGTTTGTGTATCTTGGGAAGTGGCGTCACAGACACACTGGGAGAGGACACAGGGGACTTGTGAATGGCAGTGGGGGTGGTGACGGCACGTGAGCGGGGTGTGGTGGTGTGTGTGCTGGTGATGGCAATAGTGGCTGTAGATGTAGTGCATGCAGGTGTGAGTGTAGACGAGACTGGGAGGGAGGAGGGAGACGAGGAGGAGGGGGACACAGTGGAGGCAGTGGATGTTGGTGTGTCTGCATGTCTGTGATGCTTGTATGAGTGCCTGTGGGATGTGTGGTGCTTATGTTTGCCTGAGCTTCCCTTGTGTGTTGACGCGTGTGCATGCTGGTCTGAAGGTGTGCTTGGGATAGGCTGAGGTAGAGGGGAGTGGGTCTGGGTGGAGGAAGTTGGAGGGGGGAGGCTAGAGACAGGGACAATGGCTGCCATCAGTGCTGAGGCCAGAGTCTGAAAAGCTCGCTGAAGGGCCGCCTGACCAGAATGAATGCCCTCCAGGAATGCATTTGTTTGTTGCAACTGCCTTTCTACACCCTGGATGGCATTCAAAATGGTAGACTGCCCAACAGTGAGGGACCTGAGGAGGTCAATGGCCTCCTCACTGAGGGCAGCAGGGGTGACTGGGGCAGGGGCTGAGGTGCCTGGGACGAAGGTGATGCCCACCCTCCTGGGTGAGCGGGCACGGGGCAAAGGCTGAGGGGCTGCTGGGAGGGCGGTGCTGGTAGGGGGGGTGGCAGCTGTACCTGTAGATGCGGGGGGGCACAGATGTTGCTGCCACCACAAGGGAGCTCCCATCAGAGGACGAGTCCGTGTCACTGGTGTCAGCTCCTGTCCCCGCCGTGGAGCTCCCTTCGCCCTCCGTCCCACTGGTGAACTCCGAGTCCGTTGTCTCGCCCTCCAGGGCCATGTGGGATGCAGCTCCTTCCTGCTCTGGTGCCACTGCTCCTCCGCCTGATGATGCTTTTGCACACAAGAACAGGGAGACCACAAAAAGGGGGGGACGACAGAAGAAAGACATGTTGAGTGCATGCATTACCGCTACCGTTGGTGGACACGACAGACACAGAAGCCCCCTGCACTATGCCTCATACTTGGGCTCCACTGTTCAATCCCTGGGACATGGCCTACAAGGCTATGGACGACATCTGCACACATGGATGACACAGGAGCCTGACTAGGTGTACTTGGCACTGTACACAGGTGGGGTGGGGTGCCACAGGGTCTGCCAGAACAAGGGGACCTTTCCTACTAAACTCGCCCTGGCCTAGGGAAACTCACAGCCCACCTCCCCCACCCAGACACCTCCACTGCTTGCAAAATCAGCAGAATGAGAGTGTATTCACCCCCTTGTAGCTGCTGTGATGCCCCCAAGCGCCCATCCAACTCCGGGTACGCCACCGCCAGGATCCTGAACATCAGGGGTGTCATGGTGCGACGGGCACCCCTCTCACGTTGGGAGGCCATCCCCAGCTGGGCATCCGCCGTCTTCTTGCTCCAGCCGCAAATGTCCTCCCATCTCTTATGGCAGTGGGTGCTCCGTCTGTGGTAGACCCCCAGGGTCCGGACGTCCTTGGCAATGGCACGCCAAATATCTTTTTTCTGGTGGGCGCTGACCTACATGAATTGTACAGGGGGAAAAGAAAAGTTATTACCAAATGCACAGTCACAGTCATTGGCCCCCATCCCTACCCTTGCCATGATGCACATGCACTCACTGTCGTTTCATGCACGCCTCAATCTCCCCCCCCATCTTTCATCCACCCCACTCCACACAGGCATAGCCCATACAGCATGCTCCCAGTGCATTTACCTGTTTGTCTGGAGGACCATAGAGTAGCGTGTACTGGGGGAGGACCCCATCCACGAGTTTCTCCAACTCCTCCGATGTGAAGGCAGGGGCCCTTTCCCTAGACGCACGAGCCATTGTCTCTTCCAGAACGAGGTCACAGCAGCACTTGCAGTGTAGGTCCTCTCCTGTCGAAGATCAGGTATCGAGTGATTGAACTGATAGAAAATGGCGGTCACGTCTGCGGCGGTGCGTACCGTCACCACCGACGTACATCGTCATTGGCTCCTGGGACCCATAGGGTCCAATGTTAACCAATGCAGCATTGCGCCACGGTCTTCGACCGCCTACCACGACGGTGTACAACGCCAGCACAGTTACCTCACATCCCATTGTCCCACTTTACAGGTCAGGCAGCCGCCATTTCAGGGGCCCACATGGCTTAATTTTTAACTGCGTCACACATACCTAGGCCTAGCCTCAACACACATGCAGGCCAATTTTCAGATTATGATTTGTTTTCTGTGTAAGCTGTGGGTACGTACCTCTGAGTTGGTTGACTCTGTGCTCGCTGTTGTCCTTCATAGGCACCGTCCGCTGGGACATGTGAGGAGATGGCGGCATCCTCAGGTGTACAGATCGCTGGTGGACCTGTCGACAATGGAGGAAAGACATGTGATCATCACCTATAGGCTTGACCGTGCCACAATCCAGGAACTGTGTGCCCAGCTGGAGCCAGACCTGATGTCAGCTATCTGCCATCCCACAGGAATCCCCCCTCAAGTGCAGGTGCTGTCAGTACTCCATTTCCTTGCAAGAGGGTCATTTCAAACAACAGTGGCCATAGTATCAGGGATGTCCCAGCCTATGTTTTCCAACGTGTTGTCCAGAGTGTTGTCTACCCTGATGAAACACATGCGGAGCTACATCATTTTCCCTATGGTGGAGGATTTGCCTATAGTGAAAGGAGACTTCTATGCCCTGGGACATATCCCCAACATCATAGGTGCCATTGATGGGACACATGTGGCTTTGGTACCCCCCGCAGGAGTGAACAGGTGTACAGAAACCGGAAGAGATATCATTCCATGAATGTGCAGATGGTGTGTTTGGCAGACCAGTACATCACCCATGTGAATGCCAAGTTCCCTGGCTCAGTGCATGACCCCTACATCCTGCGGAATAGCAGCATCCCTTATGTGATGGGTCAACTCCAGAGGTACCGTGTGTGGCTATTAGGTGAGCACCTGGAAGCAAGTCAGTGGGAATGGTTGTCTGGGTCTGGGGATATCCCTACAGGTTAGTGTGTGTCTAACAGTTGTCCCTCGCCATTTGCAGGTGACTCTGGTTACCCCAACCTGTCATGGCTACTGACCCCAGTGAGGAATCCCAGGACAAGGGCAGAGGAATGCTACAATGAGGCTCATGGGTGAACTCGGCGGATAATAGAGCGGACCTTCGGCCTCCTGAAGGCCAGGTTCAGGTGCCTCCATATGACAGGTGGATCCCTATTCTACTCACCAAAGAAGGTGTGCCAGATCAGCGTGGCCTGCTGTATGCTTCACAACTTAGCTTTGCGACGACAGGTGCCTTTTCTGCAGGAGGATGGTCCAGATGGCGGTGTTGTGGCAGCTGTGTAGCCTGTGGACAGTGAAGACGAGGAAGCAGAAGAAGAGGACATGGACAACAGGAACTCGGTGATCCTGCAATATTTCCAGTGAGCCACAGGTAAGAATACAAACCTGCCTACTACATGTACTTTAACACTACTACCTCTCTACTGTCTGTCGTTTTCACCCAGTGTATGGTCACTGACTTGTCACTTTCCCTTACGATTTCACAGATATGTGTCCCACAGTGTGACATATGCTTTGTTTCCTCATGGACTAGAGCTGTGTGACATAGGTATGTTGACATTACAATTGAAAGAGCATTTTGCCACTGTAATTGCTAATACACTATTTCGAAATCACAGACTGACTCCAGATTGTTTTGTGCTTCAATGGTGTTTATTTAAGTGCTCAGTATTGGAGGGGGTTGTAAAATGGTGAGGGGTGATGGTGGAGGAATGTCCATGGCAGAGTCCAGTCTATTAGTCTCACAGATGCATTGCCCAAATGGGCATAGGAAATGGAGCTGGGGCAGTTTGAGGATGGACAGGGTGACAAGGTGGGACAAAAGGATGACATTCAGGGTGGTCTCATTTCTTGGCGGGGGTCTTGGCATCGTTCTCTGTCTTTGTCCTGGATCTCAGGGACCGTTTGCAGGGTGGTTCTCCCTCTGCAGGGGGTTGGGTGCTGGTGTGGTGGTCCTGTGGCGGTGCCTCCTGTCCACTAGCACTGGCGGAGGTGGTGGGCAGTTCATCGTCCATGCTAGTCAGGGGCCCCTTGTTGTGCCACAGTGTCCCTCCTGGTGTTGAGTACTTCCTTAAGCACCCCTACGATGGTGCCCAGGGTGGAACTGATGGCTCTGAGTTCCTCCCTGAAGCCCAAATACTGTTCCTCCTGCAGGCGCTGGGTCTCCTGAAACTTGGCCAGTACCGTTGCCATCGTCTACTGGGAGTGATGGTAGGCTCCCATGATGGAGGAGAGGGCCTCGTGGAGAGTGGGTTCCCTTGGCCTGTCCTCCCCCTGACGCACAGCAGCCCTCCCAGGTCCCCTGTGTTCCTGGGCCTCCGTCCCCTGGACCATGTGCCCAAATCCACTGCCCCCAGATCCCTGTTGTTGTTGGGGTGGTGGGTTAGCCTGGGTTCCCTGTAGTGGTGGACACACTGCTGATTGACGTGTCCTGGGGACAGAGGTATGGGCCCGCTGGGTGCGTGCTGGTGTTTCCAGAGGGGGGAAGGTCTGTAGTGGCCTGTGACTGTAAGAGGGGATCCGACTGTCCAGAAGTCCCCGATGGGCCAGGCTGGTCATCTAGATCCAGTTGGACAGAGCTGCTGTCATCACTGTGGGCCTCTTCTGTTGGTGGTGTCGACATGTGTGGACCTTCCTGTCCGGTGACGTTGGGTAGGGGTCCTGCAGGGGTTTAAAAGAATGTTTATTACATCTGTGTGTGCCATGGTGTACAATATGTGGGTGTCCGTGTACCCCAGTGCTTACATTCCTGTGTGGGACCTTTTGTGAGGGTGGTTTAGGGGGGTGTATGGGTATGTGCAGTGGCCATGCTTTGGTGATGGGTGTCCATGCTTTGTTGTTGCATGCAGGGCTTGGTGTTGGGATGTGTGGTTTGTGATATTGGGACATACGTGAGGAGTAGGAGTGATGGGGTGAGGGTGAGGGTGGGGGTATGTGATGGCATGCAGGTAGGGTGGGGGATGTAATAATAAAGCTTTAACTTACCAGAGTCCATTCCTCCATCTACTCCTGCGAGGCCCTCAGGATGCAGAATCGCCAAGACCTGCTCCTCCCATGTTGTTAGTTGTGGGGGAGGAGGTGGGGTCTGCCGCCAGTCCGCTGAACCGCAAGGTGGTGTCTTGAGACCACGGAACGCACCTTCGCCCGTAGGTCGTTCCACCTCTTCCTGATGTCATCCCTATTTCTTGGGTGCTGTCCCACTGCGTTGACCCTGTCCACTATTCTTCGCCATAGCTCCATCTTCCTAGCAATGGAGGTGTGCTGCACCTGTGATCCGAATAGCTGTGGCTCTACCCAGACGATTTCCTCCACCATGACCCCGAACTCCTCCTCAGAGAACCTGGGGTGTCTTTGCCGTGCCATGTGGTGGTGTGGGTGATGTGTGGGGTGGTGTGTGTAGTGATAAGTTGGGTGCTATTTAGTGGTGTGTTGTGTGAGGTGCGTGGAAGTAATGTGGGTGATGGTATTGTGTGCCTGTGGATGCTTGGTAGTTGTTTGTAGTGTCTCTCTCTGGCCTTCTCTCGGTACTTGTGGTCGTAGGGGTTTGTGGGTGATGTGGGAGTGTGTTTTATATTGTATTGGGTGTGTGGGAGTGGTTTGTGTATGTGTATCAGGTGTGTGTATTTTGAATTGTCTAATGTGGTTGTGTTTTGTATATGTGTGTGAAATTTGAGCGCGGCGGTGTGTACTGCCAATGGAATACCGCGGTTGAAAGACCGCTGCGTGGATTCGTGTGTCGTGATAGTGTGGGCGTATTTCTGTTGGTGTGACGGTGGAGGTTTTGTTTTCACCAGTTTATCACTGACCTTTGGTGTGGCGGGCTTGTGTGGGTGTCTGAATTTTGGCGGATTCCGTGCTGTGGGTCATAATAGCTGTGGCGGAATTCCGCGGCCACGGCGGTGTGTTGGCGGTCTTCTGCCTGGCGGTAAGCGGCATTTACTGTAATGAGGGCCTATATTTTATCCTCCTGATAGTGATTGCATGGTCTGTGTCTCTACTTCCTGCTTGGTACTGTTATCTACTACAGATACTCTCAGAAGTACAGTTAGACATGTGTGGGAGAAATATGAGAGGCCTATCCTGGGCCTTACTAGACCATTCATGTGTGTATTCTGGAGACAGTTCTGCATGAACTATGAGACCTGACTTCCATGTAGTTTGTTGAAACTTCAGATGTGAGCCACGTCTTTGTGGGCCTTGAAAATACAAGCCTTGACTCATTTTGGTAAGGTGTGACTTGTGGAGCTCTATGTTGTTGTGTTGTGTCCCTAGTGAAATGGATATTTCCATGTCACCTAATCCAGGTATGGCATAATTTAGGCATTGTTGATTGCCTTTTCATAGCACCATCAGTTGTCCATGAGACATCATATCAGTGCAGTTTAGATGTGTGTACAGGCATGTGCCAGTGTTATTTTTAGGGCACCTTATAGAGTGCTCCATAGTTTGGTTACTGGTTCCTTGTGGTGTGCTGGATGTTGCGCAAGTTTGCAGTGGAGTGGTCACCTAGCTGTGGTGTGTTTGGTGTATTAGGGAGCCTTCATCCATGCCATTGTAGTAATGTGACACCAGAAATTAATAATATGTTTAATTTGAAATTCCAGATGGCATGCATGTTTTTGTACTGGCACACAATGGTGGCACTTTGCTGTCACTTCAAGCGGGTGGTCAGTTGACACGACGGTATGTTTTTGACTCTTTGATTTGTAATTGCACTGTCTTCATGTTGAGGTCATAACCTTACTTTTCACTTTTTCTGGCAGCATCAGCACTGGCAGGTGAAGGAGACGGGGGCGCGGCAAGTGGGGAAGCATCTGGCCACGGGATCTCAGGTTACGAGACCACTGACAGCGAGGGACCCAGTGGCCCTGAGGGTGAGGGGAGTGCCAAGGGTGAGATCAGATCACCATCTTCATCCATGGATTTTTCCTCCAGTGGCCACTCCGCAAGTGGGCAGACCCATCGGGGACCACCCCTGTACCACCTTTGTCCACCACTCCCCATTCTATCACTGCCCTCCCTGTTTCTTCCCACCCAGTTGGCTGTGCCCACTCACCCAAGAGGATGGGCGTCTCCTCTGCAACGGCACCTCTGTCCCTGCCCCTGCTAGCCCTGCTGCCCTCAGTGAGGAGGCTAATGACCTCCTGAGGTCTATCTCTGTGGTTTAGATGGCCATTGTGATTGCCATCCAACAACTGACAAGCTAGATTCAACAGAGCAATGCGTTCCTGGAGGGCATCACAGGTGCAATCTCTGGCCAACAGAGATCGTTTCAGGCTCTGGCCTCCACTCTGATGGCAGCCAGTTACCCCTCGTCTACCGTCCCCGCTCCACCTACCTCTTCCCAGTCCAAATCCCCCCTTCCCCGACCCAGCCAAAGCACACAAACAGACAGGCATGCATCCACCTCATCATCCAATGGAAGCGCAGACAAACATAAGCACCACAAGACACACCACCGGCATGCACACAAACAACATCCAGCTGCAGACACAGCAACAGTCACGGCTTGCCCTGACACCCCCACCAACCCCAGCATCACAGACACAACACCTGGCACACCTGCAGACACCACACCAACATTCACTGATCAAGCCACCACACCTATGTTACCCACAGACATCACCCGAGCAGACCCTCAGACATCCACCCGTCACCACACCCGCAGACACCATAACCACTGACACACCTACATGCAGCATATCCACCCTACCTGCAGTAACCACCCCAACAGACAGCCACCCACCCACAACGGCACCCCCCAGCACCTCCACTTCCCTCAGCCCAAGACACAGAAACCCTCACTCACCCATTCAACCGACACCCACCCCACACAAGCACACCTCCCACAAACACGCACCCAAGACACCCAAACATCAGAGAACCACTCCCTCACTCTCCAGACCTAAACCCCCTTCTGCTGGCGGTCCTGTGTGTAAAAAAAAGTGTTCCTTTCTCACCTTGACCTTTTCTCTACTCTTCTTGCCCCTGTGACACCCGCAAAATATCAAGGCCTCCCCTACCCCCTGCCAGCACCCATGCCCCTCCCCTGCCACCCATCCCAAAAAGGTTCCCCCCTCCCAAAACTAAGCCAATACCTACCCCTCCCAAGCCCAAGCCCAAACCCACCCCTCCCCTGCATCCCGAATGCTCCCCCAATACTCCCTGAGGTGCCTGCCTGCCTCGATGATGCTCCTACCTGTGGAGGTTACATGGTAGGCAGGAGTCAAGTTGGGGCACCATTTTGTGCCTTTCATGCAAATATTGTAATTATGGGTTGGCCAATGGCCTTGGACTTTCATATTTTTAAAAAAATATATATATATTATAACTAACCAGTTGTATTTTTGGTTTCAACTTTGTTCTGCATTTCCTTTTTCTAGGTTTGAGTTATTCCTGGCTGACATTGGTTGTGTCAGTATTTTGTTGTGTGTTGCTTACTGCTTCATGTATTGTTTGAGCAGTGTGCAGTGCTGATGTCCCCCAGGGGTAGGGTGTGTATTGTGTGATAGGTATGTGTATGTAGCTGACCTGTTGGTGTCATGGTATAGTGTTGTGTTTGTAGTGGTATGTGTTTGTTGTAGGGATGTGCGATGTGGTCCTGTATGGTGTATGCCTTGTCTCCTGATGTGGCTATTGTGGCTATTGTGTTCATTTGGATTGTGTTGTGGAGTTTTTTCAGTGCAGACATGGAGTGTGTTTGGTTGTGCAAGTGTGCTTGGCTTTTGTGCACATGTGACTATTTAGGTGTGTCTCCCTCAGAGCTGGCTGGTGTCTTGAACGGTGTTTGGAGTAGTGTATGCTTTGTAGCCTTGCCCTTCACCCATATGTGTGCCTGTGCATTACATTTATTGTTGGTATTGGTTGTCTATGAGATCTAAATGGGGCCTGTTTGTGTAGGCATGTTTTTGTGGGCCTCCTTCCATGTATGGTTTTGCTGCTCCCATCGCTGCTGTGCCGGTGTTGTTGTGATGTGTTGCTTTGTGTGTTTTGTTTGTTTTTATCTGTGTGTATTGTGGATGGCATAATAGGTTTGACGTGCTGTGTGTGTGTGTGATGTGTGTGTTGTTTGCTGGGTTGTATGATGGTATTGTTGTGTGTATTCCATTGCACATGGATGTATATGTGTGTTGTATGTGTGTCTGGTCCCTGCAGAGTGTTGGGTGTGAGTGTGTGACATGTTATTGTATTTGTGCAATTGTTGTGTTGTCGTGACGAGTTTGTATGTTGTGAGGGAATCTGTGCGCCTGGGCCAGTGCTGTTTTGCAGTGCATAGATGTGTGGTATTTACGTGTGGTGTGTGTGTGTGCTGGCTGAAGTGTGCGTGATGTGGATATGTGGGTGTCCTTGAGGCAGTATGAGTGTGTGTGTCACTCTCCTGTTACGTGTGTGTGCAGCCCTTTGCACCCCCATACCTATGGTGTTTTATGTAACTGTACAAATTTATACATTTCACATATCTAACAATTGAGTGTGTATACTTACGGTTGTTGTCGTCCTCATCGGCGATGGTGCCGTTGTCTTTCGGTGAGCAGGAGCAGCGGGATAACGTCTAGTTCTGGATTTTTGCCTGGTTCTCCATGGTGGTTGAACCGCAGCGGTCACATTGGTGGTGTGCAACCTCCTAATAGGTCCGGCAGAAACATGGTCTCTGACGGACTGTTTGTGGCTCCAGACGACCTCCACGGTGTGTGCTGGTTGGCGGTGCCGGCGCACATCTGCTGGTCTTCTGTGTAAACCACCGCCAAACTCATAATTTGGCAGTCCGCTCCGCCTGTCTGTTGCCGGTTGGACAGCCACTGCCAACATGGTGGTCACGGGACCGCCAAACTCGTAATGAGGCCCTAAGACTTATCCAAGTGCTAATATGGTGGAGAGAAGTCCCTGGTGAGCAGTGATGTTGCAGACAGAATACCAAGCCCTACAAACAAAAACTGCCATTGATTTGGTGGATCGCTTTCGGCTTTTTGGATGGAAGTGGAGGATATGCCCACTCACATTGAACAAACAAACTCTAGAGTTTTTCCTGAAATAGTACCAATGGGAGCACACTGGAGATGATCACAGTACCGCAAGTACCAGCAAAGCCGTTGAATCGGCTTTAAAGCTAAAAGATCGAGATATGCAGATTTGGTTTATCTTCTTTTTTATGGCTGAGTAATACTCCCCACTGCATCTTGTGCTATATTGAAGTTATTTAAAAATAGGAAAAAATCTCTTTGTAAGAAATATTGTTGAGAAATATCATGTATAAAGTATCATGAATATCATACACCTTCTGAATTATCAATGTTTTACAGATACACACTTCTGATAGAATACTTTTATCATATTGAAAACAAATGCAAGTGTTGCAGAATTAACATTTAGGCCTTAGATGAAAAATAATGCTTTTAAATCCAAAGAGAGGCAATACGCTGCCACATGTACACATATTAGCTAACTGGGCTAACTGACCTAGGTTATGAATGTGAAATGTTTAATTTCTGACAAGCTGACATGTTTGGAAACTAAGTTAGTTTTGACCTTCCCTTTAAGCATATTTTTCATAGTGTACAATAACTGTATTAAATGTTTTAGCTTAACTCTGCAAAATGTTTCTCATCCTACAAAGACCCTGTAGAGTGAATGAATAAGTAGCATGTTTTAGTGAGATAATGTAGAAGCTTAAACATGAAACTGCAGTTTGCTTAAGGAAAGTAAATGATGGGAACTCTCATGGATTTATAAAATGAAGTTGGTAAAAATGATTCACTTGAACATTGCTGTCTGTGGACTATTGTATTCCTGGTGAGAAGACGACAAAGTGTTCCTCTTCCCATGAAGACGTCAAAAGCTGTGTGGCTGACTGGAGAAAAAAGAAGAAACATATTGCAAAAGGCTTAAATTGCTATGTTTATAAAGATATGTGTTCCTAGAGTAGGCTGTCTCAATCATTTCCTTACAGCCATTTGCCCGAATCTGTGCTGCTCTAAGACTCTATTGATTTTCTTGAACAACTCTTTATGAGAAGTTCTGCTTTGACTGATAATTGAGATTTGACTCTGAACCTTTATACTTTAACCTCTCTGTTTAGAGCTCTTCTTTTGTTTTGTTTTTTTCCTTTTTTTGTTTTTTAATTATCTTTGGAAAAGGAAGAGAGATAATTACATTCATACATCATTGCCAATAAACATACAGTTCGCGAAAAAAAAAAAAAATATGATTACATCTTCTCATTCGGCTGGAAAGGGACACTTTCCTCATTTATCATCCAGACAAAACCTCAGATTGAGCCTTCATTCATTGGCCGAAAGCCAATTCCGAAATTGTCCCCAAATAGCTTTCCCTTTCTTCCTAGCCAATCTCCCTTTCCATTCATACAGGGCAATTTCCAGATGACACACAGATAATAACCGGCCCAGCCACTGCTGCCACAACGGTGGTTGCGGGTTCAGCCATGCAGAGGAAATACATAATCGATAAACCGCCATGGCAAGGAAAATAAACGCTCTCTGTCGTCCCCTTATTTGCTCAGCGACCCCCTAAGACCATGATCTCCGGGGTAAGGACCACGTCATACCCCGATATTTCTTTTATCACGAGCTGCATGCCATCTCTCAATGTAGTTAATTCCATGCACGTGGCAAACATATGAACTATATCTGTTCCGTGGACCCCACACCTTGGACAATTAATTCCTCGTGAGCCCCCCACTTAACAAGGTGGGCCGGTGTATAGTACAGGTCGAACATGGTCTTATAATGTTGTGCTTGTAGAGGCGAAGAGAGTAGCATAGTGTGTCCTAATTCAAGTGATTTGAGAAAATTAGCACTTCCATTAACCAGTTTGCCGTTCCACCTTTCACTATGCTTCCCCAAATCATCAGGTTGTTCTGCCATCAATAAGGAATAAATTAATTTGATAGTCATATTAGATTCCCCCAGAATACCTTTTAACAGTAGGTTACTTTTAAACCCCTGTGGCCCCCCGTTTTCTTGCCCAAAAAGTCTCGTACCTGTAGATATTTAAAAAAATCCCTTTGTTCTGAACCGTACTGTTCTTGAAGACTCATAAACGCCTTCATTCCAGAATCGTCGAAAAAGTATCCTAACCTCTATGCCTTTGGAGGCCCATTTTGCCATATAGCTATCCTTAAATATTTCCGGAAGCGACGGGTTATTCTTAATTAGGGTATAATAGTTAAATCTTCCAAGCCTGTTCTTTATACGCCATGGCCGCCAGCATTTATAGACCGCCTCTAATACCTTGTATCGAGCTTTCTTATAGTACCCAGGTTCATGGTAGGTTAACAAACATCCATTGGCGGCGGATCCCACGAGCAGCTCATAAATATTGGGAGCATCCTCAACCTCATTCTTCCCTGCTCTTCCCCCCATAATGGGCGCATATAAAAAAATGCTGCTGCCATTTGATATAGCTTCATATTAGGCAAGACCCACCCCCTCCTTTTCCCAAGGTAGAGACATAAACTTACCTGATCTTCTACACTTGTCATATGCCCAAATAAATCTCATAACTACCCGGTCCATATCTTCAAACCGAGAATTTGTAAAGTTCAAGGGTATGGCCCGGAATATATACAATAATTTTGGGAGGAGAATCATTTTGACCATATTTCACCTCCCCATTATAGTCATATGCAAATTATTCCATCTATGCATATCGTTTTTAGCCTTCGCAAGTATTGGATCCAAATTCAGGTTGATGATTTCTCCTACTCTTGGTGAAATATTGATACCCAAGTAAACTGCATGCTCCACCCTCCGATTGTCCTGAGAATTTGTATATTGGTTAACCAACAACTGTTTTTTGGTTCTATTTAACAAATACCCAGAGAACATCCCGAACTTGGTCGTCACCTCTTCGATTTCTTTCAGTGCTGAATCCGGATTGGAAGTTATAATGGGCTAGGACTTTTGTGTCCCATCCATGCCTACACACCGGCATAATCTTCCTATTCCCTTCAAGCTGTCTGAGCAGGGGATCTATGTATAAGGCGAACAACAGCGGAGAGCATGGGCATCCCTGCCTAGTACCTCGCCCTACTTGGATACATTCAGACTGCCCTCCCATTAGTTGTATTCTCACTCCTGGAGACTTATACATAGCTTTTATTGCCAGGATGAACTTTTCCCGAAAGCCATAGTTCTCCATAACCTGCCAAAGATATTTCCAATTAACTTGATCGAATGCTTTCTCTGCATCTAAGAGGGCGACAGCCATGGGCTCCTCTGCAACTTCTGTTGCGTCGAAAAGCGTGATAACTCTTTGAATATGTTCTACCGTATCTCTACCAGGGACAAATCCATGTTGTCGAGGTGTTACCAATTACTTAATCACCAGGGATAATCGGGCAGCGAATATTTTTGACTAGTCTTTAGCATCACTATTAATTAATGTTATCGGACGATATGAGGCCGGGCTCTGTGGGGCCTTCCCTTTCTTTAAAAAGACTACTATGTTGGCCATTCCCCATGATGGCGGGGTTTCTCCACTGTTCTGTACCTGAATAAACAGCTCTATCATCAGTGGAAATAGCAGTGTTTTGAAATTTTGGAGAACTCTAGAGGAATCGCATCAGGGCCAGAAGCTTTCCCGGTGGCCAGTTCGCTTAATGACTTGTCTATTTCTAAACTACCAGTCTGTCCCTCCAATTGCAGATAATCCTCTTCTGATACTTTATTAAACCTGATGGGGCTTAAAAATTCCTGCATCTCTGTCGCTGAGAATCCAGTTGTATCACTATAAAGCTCAGTATAATATCCCTGGAACACCTAATTCCATCCACGTCTAACACTGTTTGTCCCTGTTGATCTTGAATATCTCTGATGACGCCGGCTGCTGCTTTATGGCTTGCCCTTACCGCCAACAGGTGCCCAGTTCTTTCTCCAAACTCATAGTTTTCAGAGCGTTGCGCAAGATATTTTCCCACTACTCTTTCTGCGGTAACTTCATTTATTGCTGCCCTTGCTATAGCAATCCGCTCCTGGATATTCTTTGTATCTTCCCCCCTTTCTATGGCTGCATTCAACTGTATTTCTAAATCTCTAAGCTTTTGAATGCGAGTCCCTTACTTTACTTTGAGCACTTTTTTGTTTCTTCAGGCTAAAGCTCAGAGTCGCCCCCCGTACTCCTGCTTTCAAAGCATCCCAGACTATCTCTATAGGGGCAGACCCTAAATTAATCTCTAAGAATTCCGCTATCCAGTTCCTCATGTAGTCACAGTATTCGAAGTCCTTAAGAAGCCCTCTTTCAAAGGTCCACCTCCTGGTTTTGTACTCAAGACCATTTAACTCCAAGTCCAATACCAATGGATTATGATCTGACATAATCCGTGGATATAATTCCATACTAGCTTGTGTTAACAATTCAGGAGATGTCAAGAAAAAATTTAATCGAGCAAATTTCACATGAGGGGCAGAGAAATAAGTGTACCCAGGATCTAAATCACATAGCTTAACCCAAGCATCCACCAATCCTAACTCTTTCTGCAAACCAACCATTGCCTTAAATACACGAGGCTTTCGTCCCTGATATTTCTTAGCTACAGGCGCTAAGAGATCCTGCAAGCCATCCCAAGAGCCATTAAAATTAAAATCCCCGCATAGAATATACGGGGAGGCCAACCAGTTAGTTCTACAGCCATGGTGTCCATTACAACTGGGTCATCAGTTACCGCCCCATATACAGAACATAGCGTAAAACTACCTCTACCATAGAAGCATTCTACAATTGCCCATCTCCCATTCCTGTCAGCCTTCTGTCTGGCAAATTTTACTCTATTACTCCGGTCCAGTATCGCCACCCCTTTAGTTTTCACATCTTGTTTTGAGCATACTATCATTCTCATACCAAGTGACCCTTTATATATTCCGCATGAGTCTCTTGTAAGCAATAAATATACGCCCTAAGGGTTTTAAGATCTTCCATAAATTTCCTTCTTTTTTGGGGATCATTTAAACCACAAATATTACTAGAAGCTATTCGAAGTCTAGTCATTTTTATCCCCTTTTTCTTTTTGCCCTCCTCCCCCTTCCCAGCCTTTTCTCCCTCCCAGTCTTTTTTGTTTGATTTCCATCCTGGCTGTATGAAGTCTCACATATACTTCCCTTCTCCTCTCCCTCTCTTGTCCTTATATTCTTCTCAATTCTCTTTATCCCTTCCTTTCCCATTTTTCCCCCCTTTCCCCCTCTTCCACCCTCCCTGCCCTCCCCCTTCCCATCCCCACACCGCTCCCATCCGCCCCCCTCACTCCCCGCAAGGGCTGGTTGGGGGTCCCTTCCTCCCAGCCAGCCCTCCCCCTTCCTGTAGAGCAATCAGACCACCTTTGGCCCAAATGTTGGCGTTACGTAGATATGGGGTGCCCGCCCACCACCAAATTCATTGCCATCTTAACCCACATCATTTTAGCCCCATCAAATATTCCTTTGCTTGAATCTCTGACGTAAACCATCTCACTTTCCCATTCATAACCGTTTTTAGGCGAGCGGGGGCCATCAAATAGGCTTCCCCTCCATTGTCAAAAAATGGTTTGATCAGCTGTCGGAGCCGCCATCTACGCTCCACATTTGTATGACAAAAATCTGGTTGAGTGAAAAAAGTGACCCCTTCCATATTATGCGGGGCGTTAGGGCGAGATTTATCAAAAATAACCTGCCTCAGCAAATAGTTACCAAAAAACACCAGAATTAATATTTTGAGGATATTTTGAGTCAGCTGAATGTGCTCCCTCCCTCCAGGTTGAGGGAAATCTATGGATGCGCTGAATCTCGTTATCCCAGTCCCAATGATTCAATTCGGGAAATGCCCCCTGTATTAGCTTAATCATGTAAGCCCAGATGCCATTCCCTTTATGCACAAAAAACACAGATTATTTCTTCTCTGTCGGTTCTCAAAGTCTTCCAGCTTCCACATTATGTCAGTCAATTGGCCCTCCTGCGTGGCATTCTGTTGCTTCAGAATATCGACATCCTCTTCGACTACTACTATCCTCTCATCCATTGAGCCTAATTTGGCTTCTATCTCAGTACATGATTTTGCTACTTTACGAACTGCTCCTTGCAGCCACTTTGTGGCTACCCTGGCTCGGCGACTTTCAATCTGAGTTTCTGTTTGAAATTCTTTAATTGAGTTAAATATCGATTGTAGCATCCCAGAATCAGTGCTCGCCGCGCATGTATCACTCTTCATACCCCCATTACTTCCTTACATGTCATTATCCACCAACTGTTGACCACCCATAGCAGATATATCTGTTTTACGTGTTGTATCCGTTAGACTAATGTCGGAGTAGTCCCATTTTAAAGTCTTACAAACGCTTGATGGGGAAAATTCGGTGCCCTCCTGCGACCCAGACCTTGTTTTTGTGCACTTACGCTGCCGCCGCCTCTGCCGTACTGTGGGTTCACTACTTGATGATACATTTCCCCTCTCAGAGGATATACTGCTACCAGATTCGCTAAGGCTATGCTCATCACCACTACTGAAATCGGATTCCTCTGTCAGAGAGTAAAATTTGTCCCCACTATCTTTTGCCCAGTCCAAGATTTTCATCTCTTTTTCATTTTCCTTGTCACGCCCTCCTGGGTTTTGCAATATATTTTGCCCAGCTACGATATCCTGTGTAGGTTTTATATTACTTACATCTTCTACTTGCGTTAGGTTCGCATGCTGCTGCGCTAGGGGCCACTCCTGACTGATGGGAGGATCCTTTCCTTCCTTCTTACCATCGCGCAGCTGTCTAAGCCCACTAATCCACCGTCACCGGGTTGGGCTGCTGTTGTAGAGGGGTCCTTCATTTCCATAAGAATCTTTTCACTGAGGGCCCCCACGGGTGCACTTTCTGTGGCAGTCTGACCTTCTCCAGAGGTGGGGGTTGTAAGCGTAGTTCCACTTTCTTGCGTCCCTCCTGCAAGAAAAGACGTGATAGTAGCCTGGTTTTTACTTTTCCTCCTAGTCTCCAAGAGGGGGGCGATGTTATCGTCAACCTTTACGTCTTTCCCTTGACTAGTTTGTCTACCCATTGTCAATATAGGCCGTCTGTTCGCCGCAGCCGGGTCCTGACCGTGAAATTTTAGGCGCCGTCTGTCTTATCTCCAGAGTTCCAAGCCATTTTTGGTGCCATACTTATTTTCAATGGTGGGGGGAGTGCTCTCACAAATCCAGCTAGCCCTACTATTACTACTATCACGTCGTGTATCACGTCGTGTATCACTCTTTTAATAACACCCCTTGCAGGCTGATAGGGGGTGCAAGAGATATCAGTACTAACCTTGGTAATCAATAGCATTTGGGGTCACCCAGTACTTGTTAAAATTGTACCCCATAGAGCTTTTAATCTTCAATTTTCTTTTGTTATAGTTTACGTGTTCAAAAATTCAATATGGTAAGTGCCCTCAGTGTCCACACAGCCTTATATTTATATTTAGATCTGTTAGGGTCTTTGCACGAAGAAGAAGAAAAACAAAAAAGAATCCTGCTAGCATTTTCTCAAAAGTCTAGACCAGTCATTTCAAGCCACTTTCCCCCCTTTTCTTACTTGGGCTTTTTTTTTGGGCAGAATCAAGAGTGAAGAGCAGGTCAGGCGTTGGGGTTATTTCTCAGATGCTCCTCTTCATGGCTTCTCCTGCATTGTTCCAAAAATTAGAGGGCAGCGTGTGGTCGCCCCCCATGGCTTTCGTTGATCAGACCGTTCTGCCTGCTCCGTTCGCGAAGCCAAAACGGGGTGCTCTTCTGCACCGCACTATGCCCGCGGGGTCACTCCCAGCACATCCTTTCTTGCCGCCTTGAGCCGAGGCATAACGCAAGTGATCCGTGAAAGGAGTGAGCTTCTCTCCGACCTCTCCGTGTTCGCGTCCGTTTTGCGGCGCCGGCTGGCTGGCGTCCGATATCTGGGGTGGGCGTGGCAGACGAGCCTACCCCCTCTCTATCCGACGGCCATCTTGCTCCCTCTGTTTAGAGCTCTTCATGGGTTTTGACTGACACAATTTTCTCGTTCTCCCTAAAGCCATCCTTAATTTTAGGATAGGGTTTATTTCCTTTATGGACACACTTAATGCACTTATTCTCAGATATTGATTGCTTATTTTGATTAATTGGTTAACGATTGATATTGATGATATCATAAGCTGATCTCACTAAAGATACACTATTAAAAAAATGATAAAGCTTTTGAACTCAAACCAACTCTCATTATAGACTGAAAAACAAAAACATATGATTAATTGATGTACAGCTCTTGGTTAATCTCATCTAACGTCAAAGGTCCATTGGTCTGATGCTGGGATATCTCCCTGATGAGTTGGTAAGCTTCACCTTGTAAACCTATATTTAACTGAGATCCCCACTCTGGCACTTATATTGGCAAAACCATGATCCTCTAGGCAAGCATACTGCCAAATCTACAGCTCTGAAAGGCAACTACACCGGCGGTAATCAACAAACCTTGCACATTACAGACAAGCAAAAATGTTCAGAAAATCTCCTTTGCTCCTATTACAACTTCCTTTGTCACTTTTTAGCGAGACAAAACAACCAGGACCACATAGTGCATATAAGACATGATCAAAATATTGTAAATTATCAAACAGTGCCAAAACCTTCACTGTGGGCTGTGCATGCTATGTATAACCTGGCTGTTTTACTTGCTTCTGGGTGAGGCACACATAATGTGTATCCGGATTGCTTTACTGTGGTTCTCTTTCTTCTGGGGGGACAACATATAGTAAGTACCTTGGCAGAATCAACTGAACTACATCATGTTGGCCTAACACACCAAGTATGCAGTTGAATTAAAAAAAAAAAAACATTTTATTTTACAGAATGCTGGCTTTAGCAAAGTCACCAGAAGAAATCTAAAAGAAAACTACCAACATTTAAGAAACAATTTTGAGAGTGGCTGATGCCATTCACCAGTTGTTTAACAAAAAACTGTCTGTTATCGAACATCTCATAAAAAACGTATGCCATATAAAATGACTCATTCATTTCTGTGAGGATTTGGGGTGTACTATATGGCATGGATGGTAGTCAAATAGGTTCTTGGGTCCCGTCATGTACACTTACTCAACCTTAAGCTCAACGCTGGGTAGCTGTGACTGCGAGCAGTAAGGCTTAGCAAAGGAACAACGTGAAAGCATTTAACACCACCAAACAACAGAATAAGAAAGTCATATGACCCAAAAGAAACAGGACATCATGTTATAAAAATAGATTCGATTTTTATAAATCTTTAAAGACCTTTATCATCAAAATTTACTGGAGGGTTCCAGAGATATAGAATTTTGAAAGAATAAATAACTTTAGCAATAACTGCAAACAAGCATTGGTCAACAAAAACTTTAGAAACTTTTGAAAATGAATTATTAATTGTTTAGTGCTCAATAATAAGCGTTAATTGTTTAATATAATACATTTCTATTGTTTGACATTGTTATTTTTTGTTAACATGCTTTAAAATGTAATTTATAGTTATTTTTGAGATAATGTGTATATTGGAGGAATGAGTGGGTAGTGTTTTTAAAAAGTAGTTACATTAAAATTAGGTAAAATATTTTTTTATCATGTCAGATTTCAATACTTATATGTGCGAGTGTTTAATCAGGTAGTTGATGGGTCCCATTTAGATTAAAATGTATTTATTTGATAAATTAAAACACATTTTTGTGCAATTGTGACATTTGTTAATTTTTGTAAATTACTGTTTTTAATGTTTTACACTTCAAAGATGTGTAAAGTTTTATCTAAATGTATGCAGTAGTTTTTAATGTGCAGCAATATTATTTGAGTTAGTGTTTCTGCCGGGCCTCGACAAAGTAATGGAAGTAGTGTACCACAGTGCAGGCGCAACTAAAGAGCTCAAAGAATCACTAAGAGTACAGGCACTAGAAGACCACCCCCAAGGAGAACGAGTGATCGCTTGGAAGCATTTGTGTGATTCTTTAATAAACACATTTTCCATCAAAAAACGTCTCCCAATTGCGGTCATAGAGTCAAAAAACAAAGTCAAGAGTCACAAAGAAGAAAAGCCATGGTTCAACAGGACATTGCGCAATTTGAAAAATCATGTCTCTAGAGAATCAAAAAAAGTCCTGAAGGACGTACACTGGGGGGAGGAAATCTGATGACACAAGGCTTTCTGAATTAAGAGCCAAATATAAGAAAAACTGCTGGATGGCAAAACAGAGTTATCACGAGGATCTGTGGACCAAGCTGCTCATGTCCAACAAACAGAAAAATAACAAAAAGTTCTGGGAACTAATAAACAGACTAACTAAGGGACAAAATCGACACACGAATGCAGGTATCGATGCAGCCACATGGGAAGCCCACGTACAGACAATGTTCTCACTCCCAGAGCACCATGCGAAGGAGGAGGCCTCACAGATAGCCAATGGCTCAAGTAAGATTAATTTTGGCTTCAGAGTGACAACGCAAACAGACTTAACTCTAAACGGAAACGAAGGAAAGCATGCACTAATGACCATTGACATAGAAATGCTGACAAGCCTTATTAGGAAACTAAAAATGGAAGGGGCAGCTGGTCAGAACGGCATTCCAAATGCCTTGTTTAGAGGATGCCCTTCATTCTGGGCGTATTATTTGGCGCTGCTTTTTAACGAGCTCCAAGGCACTACGGGTCTCCCAGATGCATGGAAAGGCAGCATTATTCACCCTACATACAAAGCAGGTAACCCCGCAAATCCTTCAAACTACAGGCTAATAGCATTGACAGACGTGGAAGCAAAACTGTACGCATCCTGCCTACTGCAACAACTAGCAGAATGGATTCATGACAGACAGTTAATTCCACAATGCCAGACAGGTTTCAGAGCTGGTATGGGTGCTTCCACCAACCTGGCAACCCTGGCCCTGCTGGGAAACAAAGCCAGGCTTAAGAAAAGAAGGCTACTAGCGTGCTTTATTGATCTAAAGGCAGCTTTTGATTGCGTACCAAGAACCCGCCTATGGGAGAAATTGAAAGGGTGGGGCTTACCATGCAGCCTCCTTGGCGCAATGATGGACTTGTACACAAGTACTTGGGCGCAAGTAAAAATTGGAGAGGGGAGCCACCTCACCAACAGAATATTAAGAGCAAAAGAACTCAAACAAGGGTGTGTATTGGCTCCCACGCTGTTTAACTTATATCTTGCAGGCCTAGCCGAGGCTCTAGCTCCCGTAAATAGCCACCCACCAGTATTGGCCAAGAAAGGAATTGCATGGCTACAGTATGGAGACGACATAGTTCCACTCAGCCAAACACCTGTTGGGCTACAACATAGATGCATTTTACACATACATAACAATGCAAGGCCTAGAATTGAATTTGAGTAAAACTAAGGTTGTCCGCCTAGTTGACAGGAAGTTTAAATCTGCTTCATGGTTCATAAACGGATCCCGGGTGGAGGATGCACCCACATATAAGTACTTGGGATTCACTATGGACCGCCTCATGACTTTCAAGCCGCAGCTTGCTGTCGCTCAAGCAAAAGCCCTCTCATTGACCTATGGTTTTAAAGTTCTAAAACAAAAACTGAGCTGCCCTTCATACTCCCACCTGCTTTCTGTCATGGCAGCGCAGCTAATGCCCACCATCACTTATGGCGCCGAAATTATGCTGGGGAAGGAGGCAGTTTTTTTCAATCAAGTCCAGACGAAGGCCTACAAAACATTTTTTCGGATACCACGACCAGCATCTCCAGCTCATGTTCATTTAGAATTGGGTCTGAAAAACTATGAATTTCAGAGTAGATGTGCCTTCATTAAACTATGCTGGAGGTTGCGTGCAGCTGAGACTGGTACTCTAAACAACCAATGTTGGATGGAAATTGAGGAGCAACCGCGACACAATGATAAAAGCACCTGGGGTCATCACTTAAATAACTGCATTAAAGCACTAGGTTTGCTAGAAGCCTGGGACCAGAACCTGGACAAAAAGGAGTTTTTTCGGAAGGCAAACGCTGTCACTAAGAAGAAATCTTTAAATTCTGACAAACAAAAACTGGCAAGCAGACAGCACGCCTGGACTATAATAACATCGTACAAAACTTTACGGGCACAGGAATACCTAGCTGCAACCTTCAACCAGTCGCTGAAACATCAGTTCATGCTTTTCCGCTTTGGGTTGATGGAAACGAAGGATATGGTCCCTTCATGGAGACAGCAGGATCTGACACATTCCTGTTGACTGTGTGGGTACAGACAAGAGTCACTAAAACACATTTTTTGTGCGTGCCTGGCTTTGCTAGGCCTCAGGATATTATATCTAAAAAACATTTTTAATACACTGAACATACGCTCATGCAGACCGGCCATTATAAGCTGGCTCAGCGGACTTTCAATCCCGCTTTCCTGTCGAGGGACCAAATTCATGGTACAGGCTCAGAAAGAATTCATGAATAAAGTTGAAGCCGAGTGTGCAAGGGCCATTATTTTATGATTAGTAAAGCTCCGAAAGTTTAATTCCAGCCAGGTAACAGCCCTAGGTACTACTTAGGATTCTCACTCAGCTTCACTCATTCACTATTATAGTGTTCGTAAGGGAGTAAGAAAGTCCTAAAGTTAAGTTCTAGACCAAGGTTGGAATTAAGTGGAGAACATTTTAGCTATGCACAACTTTTTACCATGATATGTTTTAGTTTCAAATAAGCTTTTATGTTTTTATTATGGGTTTCTATTAACATAATGAGTAGGCAAAGTATCTGTATTATTATTATGCATTTTGGAATTGTGATGGTTTTAATTAACCGAGTCAATAAACTTAAACTTGAAACTTGAAGTGTTTCTGAATCCCCTCCCAAACACAAACACACCATATATGCACTTTCCCTAATGTGTGTTAGACTGGAGTTATAATAGTAAGGTTGACCCCTCTACCCTAATGTATGCACTTTCCCCAGTGCTTGTTAGAGTGGCATTAGGGTAGTACATCTGACACTTCCAAGTATGCACAAACTCTGACTTTTGTTAGAATGGAGTAGAATGGTAAAACTGATTCCTCTCACAATGTATGCACTTTTCTCCATAGTTGTCAGGATGGAGTTAGAATAGTAAACTCCCTCACCCCTCAAGTATACATTTGTCCCTGTGTTTATTAGACTGGAATTAGAATAACAAATCTGACCCTGTGAAATGTATGCATTTTCTCCAATGTTTGATAGACTCGAGCTTGAACAGTAAAATATCCCACCCCTTCATTTTCCATGATATTTGTTCGAGATAGTAAATTTGACTGTATCCAATATATGCATTTCCTCTAATATTTGTTAGATTGGAGTTAAACTACTAAATGTTCCCCACTCCCAACAAATGCATGCATTTTGCCCAACGTTGTTAGACTTTAGTTAAAATAATAAAACTGAAGATACCCATTGTTTGCATATTCCCCAGTATTTGTTTAACTGAAGTTATAATTGTAAATAAGACCCCCCAAAAGTAAACATTGTCCCAATGTTTCTTAGTCTAAAGTTAGAACAGTAAATTAGACCCCCACCCAGTGAGTGCACATTCCCAATATTTGTTGCACTTGAGTTTATGCATTTCCCCAGGTTGTTAGGCTGGAGCTAAAATAGAAAATCCTACCCTCTTAATCCATGCCCTTTCCTATGATTGTTACAGTGGAGTTGAATTGGTAAATTTTATTCCCCTATCCACCCATAATGTATGCATTTTTCCAATGTTTATAGGATTGTAGGTAGGATAGTGAGTTGCAACTGGTTTTTATTTTTTATTTTTTTATGATTTTGGAGTTAGGTTACTATATAGGACTTTTGATTTTAGAAATTCTTTAAACATATTTTGAACATATGTAATTACAATTATATATTTAAATTATTTATATCCTTTAAGTATTTTCTATTGTGTTTTTTAATAAATATTCATAGTTTTTGTTATGTTTATTAGAATTTTAAAAACTATTAACGTTTTTTTACCAATTATTTATAATGATTCTATGAATTTAAAATATGTTTTTAGACTTTTTTAAATTAAAAAAAGAATAATATGTACATATGTTCATATCATGTTTTATTCATAAATTGCTAATAATAAATCCTTTGATTTAAAAATATATATTTGCATAAAACATTTATTGTCGCTTATAATTAGATAGCTGTTATTTTCTGTTCAATGATACTTTGTTGTATGTTATATGTATTTTAAATATTTTTATGTTTTTGTTGTATATTTTTAAATATAGTGATTTATAAAATAATTGTACTTATACTTTAAAGTATGATCATTGTAATTATAATTTAAAAAATATGCTTGCAATTGTAATGTAGAAATTTTGAACCACAACATTTTGGTAGCCAATATTTTTGTACTTTACATTATATGTATGTAAAGTCTAAAGTTGTGTAGTCAACATTTTGTCCGCAATCCTTTTGTACTGCAATACTTTTGTAGCCAATATTTTGTCATACAACCTTCTGGAATAACAGTGGAGCATAGCTCAAATACATGGGTGGCACAACATCAGAGATTGAATCATGATAGCAGGCCCTGTTATAACAATACATGCAACCAACTAACAGAGAGAGATATGTCATGAATTTGTATGAGAGCAGTGAGTGGTATACCCATGTTATCTTCACTCTGCCTATTTACCATCATTCTAAACTCTAGTCACAAATTGCTGGACCCCAATCTCCTATGAAATAGCTTGCAAAATATGTCTTTAGTGCAATTAGACTAGAATCAGTAGAGTGACATCATCCTAGCAGCAATCAGGGTACTCAACTTGTGAATTCTAGAGCGTAGATCCACCGAGATAGGTGCAAGAGAAATGTTATCCTATGCACCCCTTCCTGGATGTCCTGTACTAAAGGGCAAGGACAAAATGGGTCAATGAAGACTGTAAGAACATGGCTAAATCTTCGTCAAGCATTTGTGTAGTCTGAATCAAATCTATGCAGCCAGAATGCCCTGTAATACAGGTGGGGTGCATACCTGAGGTGTATACTGTGTAGTAGGAATACGTTTATAGTCACACCCACGATGGTGAACCAGTCTTTTGTAGTAAACATCCTTCTAGCATCCTAAACCCAGGAGTCGCCAGTTTGGTCTTGCACCTAAACTCTTGAGTATAGTGAAGACACCTCTACATAGAGATTAGCAGTGTGTGCAATTTGACAGAAAACCTAGGCCATTTCAACAAGTGTGTAAAGTTCAGCCAATGTTTCCTCTAGGTGTATCTAATTCTATAATATTGGAAAAGAGTATGTGTAGAGCCACCAGCCCTACCAAATATTCTGAACGTAGAACAAAGCTCACTGTCCATTAGAATGTCTTTCCACCAGTAGGTCTCAAAACACCTACAGCATCATTTTATAGCTTTGTCAAATGCAAACACATTGTTAAGGATTTGCCTAACCCTAAGACTCTAAGGCCAGATGTACATACAATGCATTTGGTAAAAGTAGTAGCAATTTGTGCATCAACTTTTACCAAATGCATTGGTATTTTGCAAACTGACCTATGTTCTAATAAGTCAGTTCACAAAATACCACATTTCTGGAGGTTGTAATTCGACCTACCTCATTGATGTTAATGAAGGAGGTTGTAAATTGTGACCCACTATGATTTGTTGCCATCACAGGGCTAGTGGAAAGTGCTTGGATTTGGTTTTAGAACACAATTTGTTTTTAAAAAAATGTTTTGGTCTTACTAGTATTTAGGCATGGCTTGACAGTGCATCTTTCATCAGACCTGATGTGATTAAGGAAGAGCTTTTAGGAGCACTATAGAAAGGGAGTGTGGCTCACCCAGATATGTTAGCCAAAGCTGTGTGATTTAGCAAAAAGAGTGCTTACTCTCCACACAGCTGTGATAATTAGTTTTTTTTCTTTTTTTCTTATTCATTTATTGGTTTTCATGTATTTAGTTTCAGATAATACAATACAGTATAATGTTTCGTTGTTTCAGGTTGTTGAAATATAAGTATGGTCTTAATATGTGGATAAAAGGAGAGAAAAATAAAGAAGAAACAGAACAATAACTGCTCATTTTGCCATCAATCTCTTCACATCTATTAGTTAAATTATTACATATATCAACCTGTGTGTTATAAATGGTCAATTCCGCCAACTGTGGAAGCGACTTACAGATTAATCATTGACGCACATATGAGAGGTAAAGAAAGGGTAAGAGGAGAAAGGAATGGGGGGAAAGGACAAGAAAAGTTACAAAATTAACAGCATTAACAATCACCATGCGAACATTTAGTTTTGCAGTTAACATGTAGTGTCATGAGTTCAGTGAGGGCCAGGACATGTTGTGTGGAACTAGTACTGAGGGTCAGGCTTAAGTGCACTTTTGTGCTAGCATCTTATCATGTGTGTGGGTTTGTAGTGGCTGTGTGTATTTGTCTTTGGTGACCATCTGGATCATGGTGGATGTAGGTCGTTTTTCGCTTCCACCTTTAGTATTAATGAGTCCCAGTACTCCGTTCCTGCGTTTACAATGCCCTGTGTTCGGAGCCATCTTCTGACCATATCAGAAGGTCCCTCAGCCATTGCGATAAGGATTGAGGGGCTTGAGATTTCCATGCCACGGCTATCCTGCGTTTAAATAGTATCAGTGCTAGGTCTATGAATCTGTGGAGGTGTTTGCTCCGTTTTGTTTTGGGTCTAATATTTAACAGGCAAGAGGACGGTGTCTCAGGTAGGTTATAGTCCGTTATTTCCGTGATTGTTGCAATGATTATGTGCCAGACATTACGTAGGTTTGGGCATTCCCATACCATGTGAAAAAATCCCGCTGGGGATGTAGCACATCTCGGGCAGGCTGGTACATGTGTGGGATACATACGGTGAAGCCGTTTTGGGTCTAGGTATGCTTAGTGTACGTAGTTGAATTGAGTGAATCTGAATCTGGCATTTCGGGAGACCTCCTTTACTGAGCGCAGTGCTGAGTTCCAATCTGGTGTAGACAGTGGTTGTGACAACGCAGTGTTCCATTTTTCATGTATTGTTTGTAGTGGGGCAATGACAGGTGCGCGAAGTGCTGCGTATATAGTGGTAACAATGCATTTAGTTGTTGTTGCCGATAAAATAGCATGTAAGGCGTGGGATGTTGGTGGTTCGGTATTCCTCGGACCCCATATGTGATGTATACCTTGTATTAAAGTGTAGTAGGTGATGAATTGCCCTGGAGCAATATCATATTCAGTTATCATGTCCTGGAAAGATTTAAGTGCACCGTCCAGGAAGAGGTGTTCTGTTCGTGTTATGCCCTTGTCTGCCCACAGTACTCTTGTTTGGGCTGGTATATTCTGTGGTACACCAGGTATGTCCCAAAGCGCTATTGCCGGGGAGTATGGTGGGGGTGAACCTTTGGGATGTAAGTATCGATGCCATGAAGCGTGTGCTGCTTTCATTAGTGGGTTTAGTTTGTGAGCTCCCTTTTTATTGTTGGTCAACCAAGTGTACAGTGCTGTATTGCCCAATTGGGCTAGTACCTCGCGTGTTTCCGGATGGGGCGGGGAGGACAACCATGTGGTTGGCCATTGCAGCTATGCTGCTGCATAATAGGATTCAAAGTGAGGGGCCCCGAGGCCTCCTTCGTGAAGCGGTCTTTGGACTACAGAAAGTGCCACTCTACGCTGTTTTCCTCCCCATATTAAATCCAGCAATAGGCTGTTCAACGTTCTAAAAAAGGCCCTCAGTACTGCAATAGGCAGAGCTGAGAAATAATAGAGCAATCGAGCTAGAATTAGCATCTTGGACACCGCTACTCTGCCCATTGGGGATAAAGGAAGTGATTGCCAGAAAGTGAGAGATGTACGGGAGGACGTTAGTGCTCTAGTTAAGTTGCCATCCTTGAGGTTGTTGGACGAGTGGTATATATGTATGCCTAGGTATTTGAAAGTATCATATTGCCACTGCAGATTTGTGTTGTTTACAAGAAGGCGTCTAGCAGGAGGGTATAGTACTAGAGGAAACACGCATGATTTAGGCCAATTGACCTGAAGACCTGATGCTGTCCCGAAAAGTGAGAGTAGGTGCTCTAGTTCAGGGAGCGTGGAGTGAACATCTCTGATGTATATAAGGGCGTCATCCGCATACAGGGACACCACATGGAATCTTTGAGAGTCCCATATTCCCCAGGCTTCAGCCTTGGTGCGCAGGTAACATTCTAGCGGTTCCATGGCCAGAGCAAATAGCAACGGCGATAATGGGCAGCCCTGACGTGTGCCTCGTTGTATGTTGAAACAGTTCGATATTACCCTGTTAGTCTTCACTCTAGCTAATGGATCACCGTACAGTGTCTTAACCCAGCGCACCAGACACGGCCCAAATCCCATTCTACCCAGGCAAGCAAATAGGAAGTCCCAACCTAATGTGTCAAAGGCCTTCTCTATATCCAGAGAGACCGCTACACATTGACTGTCCTCCGCTGATGTGTTGTGTATTAAGTGTATAAGGCGTCTGATGTTAATATGTGTGGTGTGGCCTGGTATGAAACCTGATTGATCCTGGTGTACTAAGGAGTTTATTACAGGTAGCAGGCGGTTAGCAAGTATCTTACCTAATATTTTGCAATCTAAGTTGAGTAATGATAAGGGTCAGTAGGATCTTACATCAGACGGATCACGCCCAGATTTGGGGAGGACAAATATGAGAGCTTCCCGCATTGAGAGTGGTAGGGAGCCCTGTTGAAATGCCTCTTGATAGACCTCTAATAGTCATGGAAAGAGTGTAGTGGGGTATGTGGCATAGTATTCGATGGGCAAGCCATCGGTACCTGGAGTCTTGCCGCGCGCCATCTGTTTGACCGCAGTTGCAATTTCGTCTAGTTGTATGGGTTCCTCTATGACATTGCGCTGTGTGTCTGATAATTTTGGGAGGGGTACCTCGTCTAGGAAGCTGCGTGCTCTCTCTGCGTTTAAATCCGCCGGTCGCTCATAGAGCCGTTGGTAGTACGTGTGGAAAGCGTCATTTATTGCGGGCTGTGATGTGGCCATATGTCCATCTGGCAACAGGATGGACATTGCTGGTGGTTTATGGTTTACTTCTCGGAGGAGCCAAGCAAGCACCCTACCCGAACGGTCCCCCTGAGCATGTTGTAGGGCAATGCATGTGCGATAGTCATAATGGCTTAGAGTGGATTCTGCTTTGTGCCTATTCCGTATAAGTTGGCGTAATTGTGTAGGGGATCCAGAGGGTTCCGTGGCATGAATTTCTTCTTGGTGCAATTCACGTTCTATCTTTATAAGGTCGCGTGTTAGCTGCTGTCGTATTCCCTAAGTTGTGGCCATACAGTGACCCCGGATAACCACTTTATGTGACTCCCACTCTATTGCGAGGGAAGAGGCGGTGTTAGCATTTGTTAAGAAATATTGCCGTATAGTGTCTAACAATGACTCACGAAAGGGAGGGTCTAATAAGGCCTCCGTTTGTAAACGCCAAGTGGGTATAGCGGTTCGTGGGGAGCCCCAATATAAGAGTGCTGTTAGTGGGTTGTGATCAGAGTGTGTTTTAGCCAGATATTCTGTATGGTTCAGGAGGGGACCGTTGCTGGTGGTACTGAATAGCATATTTATCCTGGTGTAGAGGTCATGTACTGAGGAGTAATATGAATATTCACGTTCTTGTGGGTGACTCGAACGCCACACATCAACCAACCTCATGTGTGTGCTCCAGGTTTGAAGATGGCGGGCGTTACGTAGACCAGGGGCAGCCGATATTGGGGGATGAGATCGATCTAGCTGAGGGTCCATAATGCAGTTAAAATCTCCGCCCCATATTGTCGGGGCAAGTGGATCATGGAATAAGGCAGGTGTGAGGGAATCTAGGAAGGGGATCTGGTTAGCGTTTGGGGCATAGACAGCTGCCAAGTTAATTGGTGTGCCATCCAGCTTGCCCTCCAATATTACATATCTACCTTCCTTGTCTATTGTCTGGGATGTGAGGGCAAAGGGAGTGCCAGGGGCCAGCCAAATTAGAACGCCTTTAGCAAAAGCTGACGTAACAGTACCATATATTTGACCTCACCAGCGAGATCTCACCTTCGTTAATTCTATTTCCGTGAGGTGTGTTTCCTTGAGCATTGCGATGTGTACACCATGTCGCTTAAGGTATGAGTGTATTTTATAACGTTTTGTATATGTTGCCATGCCTCTCACATTCCAGGTCAAGATTCTATATTGTGGGGGTTGGGCCGGTCTTTGTGTATGAGACATCATTCATACATTTTTTTACGGAAAGTATTGCCGACATTATAACACAGTTGCATCCTATGTTTACAAGAGTTTGTTTCTGCGTGGCTGGTTGAGGTGACTTTGCCCTATGTTTCAAGCTACGGTGACTTACAGGACTGCATATCAATGAGCATGGGAAAACATGTAAAAAACCAATAAGAAAAAACCCCAACGGCAAAAACATACCGTCCCGGGCCGCAGCTGTATAAGCTGCTGCCCAATATGTGCTAACTATTAACAAGTAACAGGTTTCTCTGTAACTCTGTGAACAACGCATCCAGAGGTACATTGTGGTGGGGTAGTGATAGTTTTTGATATGGATATGTCCCGCTGCAGGGCCCTGAGCAATTAATGTGATAAAGGAGGAGGGATCAATTCAGAAAGTGTACGCAGAGATGATCAAGATTTCTATGAGGAGGTGTATAAGGAGTGGTAAAGTACATTGTTCGGGTGGCCTGCGTTGATTATTAGATAATATCGTCTGCTGTGCGAGGCGTAATGTGGGGGGTTACATTGCTGCCAGTCTCCGAGGCCTCGGAACCAGAGTCCGCTCTCGATGTTTGTAAGTGCTCCGGGCGAAGGGTATTGAAGGAGTTCTTGCAGCAAAGTGTGGCTGCCGCTACTGCATTACCACGTTCGGCCACCGCTTGTTCCCGATTGGGCCGGGAGTTAGGTGGTTTTCTGCGACAGCGTCTCGGTTTCGGGGTGATCCATGTAGCCGCTTCTTTCTCTTCCTCAGTTGCTGTCGCCAGGCCCTTGGCATGAAGCCAAGTCCATACATCTCCGGGTGTTTGAAAGATGTGTGTTGTTTCTTGGTCTACGATCTTGAGTTTCGCTGGGTAAAGAAGGGCATATTTAATCTGTAAGGCGCAAAGGCATTGTTTAACTGCCATGAATGACCCTTTTTTCCATTGCTCCTCCATAGTGTGATCCAGATATGCCATTATTATTGTGTTTTCGAAATGCCAAGGACCTTTGGTGCGAAACAATTGTAGGATCAAGTCTTGATCCCGAAAATTCAAGAGGCGAGCTATGAGTGGGCGTGGATAGGCACCTGCCTTTGGTGGGCGGCCCGGAACTCGGTGGGCCCTCTCAATGGAGAACAGAGGTGGGGTGTCTTCCTGGAATATCGTGGATCTGAGCCATTTTTCCAGAAACTATTCTGCATTAGGTAATTCAGAGCGCTCTGGAAATCCAACAATACAGATGTTATTCCGTCTAGAACGGCCTTCCGCGTCTTCGGCTCTGCGGTGAAGGGTGTTGAGTTCCTCTTGCATGGATGTTAATCGCATTTGTATAGATTGAAAGGTTGGTGGTACAGTCTGTGTGATTTCCTCTGCCTGGGTAACTCGTTCTGCTAGTTTACGGTGATCCGCTCTCAGCAGGTTCACTTCTAGTGAGACTGTGTCAATCTTCTTTTCCAGCGAGGTTTTGGTGTCCAATATTGCATGCAGGATTTTTTCAAACTTTGCAGAGTGACTTTGCAGTGTGTTTTCCAATTGGCAAAACTGTTCAGTTTGAGATAGTGGCTCTGAGGAAGTTTAGTCATATGTAGCCCCAGTGTCACTTATTGCCTTATTGGGCCGCTGCTTCACCATGGTAGCAGTGAGAAGGGGGTGCAAATCTGCTAGCTGCAACCGTGATTATTGGACCGCTGTGAATGATATTTTCTTCGCAGCACTGATGAATTTGTAGAGTTCTGAGTAAAAGTTTTGCAGTTATATTCGGCCCAAGTGTGTTTTAGTGAACACTCAGTCATTCACTTGTAGGAGGATGTTTAAACGTTGGGTGCCGGGAGTCCTAGGTTGTAAGTGATGGCAAAGATAGTTGTCAATGCGTCTTATAGGCGAGTCCTAAAACTGCATTCATGGTTCACATAAGGTAGTCCTGGGGTTGCTTGCAGTTTTCGCACAATGATATTGCTGCTCGTTTTGTGGGATATAATGTTCCTGGGCAGCGGTCCGGTCAGCACCGGAGTTCAGTGGGCCTACACTCGGCCTCGGGGAGCGCCGTCGGTGGGATAGCAAAAGGAGGTATAAGCAACCCCTACTTACTCACGGTCTTATAAAGCGGTTGCTCCGCTGTATGCGCGTCTTCTTCGCTGCCGCTGCAGTGCACCTACCGCCTCGGCACCGGTGCAATCTTTGAAGAGGTGCGCTCTTTCTCTAGCGACTCGCGGCAGCGAGTGCCTTCGCCTCATGTCCTCGATCCGCACCCATCTGACTCTCCTGGCAAGGCGGGCGACCACAGCAATACAGGGGCCCTGTCCGTAGATCCGGAACACGGAGGCCGGCAGCTCCCCCGATTAGGCCGCCATTTTGTGGCTATCGGTCGTGGACGGCATTCGGAGGCTAGCGCGTCATAGCTCACCCCCACTGATCGCATCCGTTTACATCGCTGCGTTTGGGCAATGCCACAAGGGCTCGTTTCATGTATAAAGCTCCTTTAAAGTTGGTTTTTGCAGGATGTTGTACGGGCCCCGCGCGGAGCTCGTTTTAGTAGCGTCCTATGCGGCCTCCATCTTGGCCACGCCCCCCACCTGACCAGCTGTGATCATTAGTTTATCAAGCTGTGTAAGCCAGGGTGCTTTATCAAGTCAAGTTAGTGTTTTAAAGCAGAAGCTTGAATTAATAAAAAGATACTTGTAGAGCACAACTGTTGCTTCAAAGGAAGAGTCCTGGCCCTTACATATGTCAGGTTGGATCGGAAACACGTGTCACCAAACAGCACTGTCTTCAGCTGAGCTTTGAACAGGCTTTCACTCAAAATGGTTCAAAGAAAGGTTGGGAGGGCATTCCTGAGGCTGGGAGCCAGAGAAAAACCTGCCCCTAGATCTAGCTTTGTGATATTTTGTAATGCACAGTAAATTGAGACCACAGGAGAATATGGTTTAAGCTTGTCTTGGATGTAGCTGGGACCGTTCTGGTGGAGTGCTCTGTGTGTGATAATAAGTGTTTTTAATTTGATACTGGAAGAACCAAACATCAAAATTTCTGGTTTATCAGAATTGAGTTGTAGGCAGGTGTTATGCACCCTTTGAGCAATGAATGTAAGACAGCCCTGAAAATCCTCAATTACAGTATCATTGAGCTGAAGAAATACTAGCATTAGCTGTGTATCATCAACATGTGATACGATGTTCATACCCGTCATATTATGACGTTTCTGCTGGTCAGCCCAGTGTAAACAGTGTGGGGATTGGTCTCGGCTCCCTTAGTGAGCCGAGGCCAATGCCGTCGCACAGAGCACCCTTGGAATGCACACTTTCCGCAAAACTTGCCCTCGCCATCGTTCCCTGCATCCAACGAAAGACCTCCGGCTGCAGATCTTTCTCCTACCTCACCGCCAAGACCTGGAACACCCTCCCGACCAACCTGCGGCTGACCCAGGACCTACTCACCTAGTAGCAGCTCCCCCCCCCACCTCAGCGCCTTGAGACCCTCACGGGTATGTAGAGCGCTCTATAAATAGATTTATTGGTTGACTTGTGTGCATAGCAGACAATGCACATTCTAAGGGTGCTGATAGGAAGGCCCCTGCATTGGCTACAACATGGGCAATGCAGGGGCCCCGCTGTGGCCTCCAGCACTGCCTTTCCGCCAGCCTTTTCATGGCAGGGACCCTGCCATGGAAAGGCAGACGGAGAGGGAAGTCGTGATCAGTAGGGCGGTGCCGAACTCATCACCACTGTGGCTGACCACAACTTTGATGGCCGCCAATCTGTCAAGATCCCTGATCCCGGTGGAGGTGAAGGCGGTGGTCTCCTGGCAGTTCGACCGTCAGGATCATAATCTGGCGGTGGCACTGCCAGGAGTGTGGCAATCCAACTGCCACCACGAGTTTGGCAGTCTCAAGACTTTGGATTTAGCGACTCGCAAAACCAGGTTGCAACGCAAAAAAATCAAAATTTTCGCGATTTCTTATTTTTGGTCTGCGAATGCCTTTCATGCATCGCAGACCACTTTTTTGCACTCGCAAACGGGCGATTTTTGCAATTCGCACCGTTTGCGAGTGCAAACAAGTTTCATACATCTGGCCCTAAATTACTTAATAAAGTGTCATTTTACCTTAACCTTCCTGAACCCTAAACACTCTTGATACACCTTAATTGCTACCCTTCTATGAACCCTAGACAATCTTTACCACCCCTTAAATGTACCCATACCTGAAATCCTTATTTACTCCTAAACCCTTCCATTCCCTGCATTCTAGAAACCATTAACTGCCTCTTATCACTACACTTCCCTGAACCCTACAAATGCCTTATTTCTCCTTAACGCTCACCCAGGCACTCTGTCTGATGAAAACAAATGGAGCCAAAGGCAAAATAGTGGGGGGAAAATCTGAATTGAATTACCGATTCCCCAGTAATTCATCATTTCTAAGGGGACTAAGTATCAGTATCAGTATTATTTCTATCACCACCTCCCTCCCCGCAGTTATCAATACTCCCCAGTATCAGCAACTCTGAGGAGGAGTTTCCAGATGATATTAGGGAAATTATTATAAGGCCCTTCGTAGTGTGGAGCAACATGAAAAAGCTTATCTCTTTAAAAAAGTCAATTTGTGGGGCATCAGTGAGAGCACTTTCAGCATTCTGATAGAATACATGCTACTGGTTATGTATGGTGGAGCTTTGCTGCATTGCTATTTGAGAGAACTGGGCACCACACCACCAATAGAGTCATTTACAGAATGTTTAATTTATTTGCTGTTATATCATGATTTCGTAATAGATTTACCACAACCAGTAATCCTGACACTACTGCAAAAATAGAGATAAAAAGGAAAGCATTGTTTCTGTCTGTTTTTTGCAATTATTGGTGTAAAATCAGCATCATCATTTTGCTTGTGTCATGGTGCTTATAGGCTTATGTGTTACTTTTTTCTAAATTCAAAATAGCATTAAATGCACTGAAAACAACTCTTCACGCATTTTACCAGATTTTATTACAATTTTGACATACTTTAAACGACTCGCAAAGCAGCATGCCCATGAATTACAAAAATCGCCAAACATTTGTGCATGATTTTTTAAAACTTTTTTTGGTAATGGTGGCCTATCTGTGTATAGTAAAGTTTCCTTTTTAGGTGGCTTGACAGTACAGCTGTCTGCTTGACATATTTACTGTTCGTTAAAATATGCGCAGAGTGGGCTTTGGCTTGGCTCCCACAGAGGATTATTACACTCTCACCTCATGCTATCACCTGGTGATGCATCATTCAGATTTCCAGGAGGTGCTTCTATTAGAATGTATGAGGTACTATTGTAAACCTGAAAAATAAATCCAACTATGCTCTTTGCCACATTCGTTTCTTTTTCTCATATATTGTTCTGCAAAATGCATTCTACACAGAAGGCAATAGTTTTGCTATTTTCCCCGGCATTGACAAAGCCAGTAGGGCGGTCTTTAATGGGATAAACAACAATTGTACCTACAGTGCATCCAAGCAGCATTTGTGACTGCAAGTGTTTACATTTGTAGGTATATTAAAGACAGACCTTTTGGCTTTGCCAAATATTGTTTTATTAAATGTGATATCCATATATATATATCTGCACTTCATCCAATGTTTGGTGAAATACATTCATATAAAATAATAAATAGTAAATATGTACGCTTCCACCCAATTATATGATCTCATCTAAATATATGCAAGTGTAACTCTGGCCCTCAAATGCACTTTTCTCATTGTTAGCTGGATTGGAGTTAGAATACTAAGGGGGTCATTACGGCCAGGGGTAATGTAGCGTCCGTACCGCCAACAGGCTGGCGGTACGGAGGCCCTTATTACGACCGCGGCGGTAGCGCCGCGGTCGCACCGCCGGGGCCGGCGGTTTCCCCCCGTTTTAGCCCCGGTGGTGATAATCCGCCAGGGCAGCGCTGCCCTGGGGATTATGACACCCCTACCGCCAGCCTGTTTCTGGCGGTTTGCACTGCCAGGAAGAGGCTGGCGGTAAAGGGTGTCCTGGGGCCCCTGGGGGCCCCGGCCAGCTTTTCACTGTCTGCACAGCAGACAGTGAAAAGCGCGACGGGTGCTACTTTACCCGTCGCACGGGCGCAACACCGCCGGCTCCATTAGGAGCCGGCTCCTATATTGGGGCCTCATCCCCGCTGGGCCGGCGGACGCAAACTAGGTTTGCTCCCGCCGGCCCAGCGGGGATGTCGTAATGGGGTCCGCGGGAGTGCGGCCGCATTGGCGGCCGCACGCTGGTTACCACTTGGCAGGCGGCGGTAGCCGCCCGCCAAAGTCGTAATGACCCCCTAAATGTGATGCCCATAAATGTATGTACTTTCTCCAAAAATACTTGGATTGGAGTTAGAATAATAAACCTGATCCCTATAAAAATCTGCATTTTAGTCATTTTTATTTCGATTGGAATTGTAAATCTGCAGCCCAAATGCATACATTTCCTACAATGAGTTTTACTGGAATAAGAATATTAAATCTAACCCTCTTAAATTTAAGGTCTTTCCTAATGTTTGTAGGACTAGAGTTAGAATTGTATATCTAACAGCTGGAAGTAAGCTTTATTTTTTATATATTTTAATAATTTTAGTGCATTATTATGTATAATATTTTGTTTTATATTTATTTTGGATTTTTTGGTTTAGATTTTATATTTAGTTATGTTTAAGTCATTTAATAATTAATGATTTAGTATTTTTTAAATATTTATAACTCTTTAGTTGCTTCAGATATGTGTTTACAGTATACATGTGCATTTCTTTAAAATTATTGTTTAGGTTTTATTTTACATTTGTTTTACATTGCTAAAAAATTTAAAATGTATTTATTTGTGAACATATTTAATTATATTTTTAGATAAGTAAATACTAACAAAAATTCTATCATTTTTTAATTTTGTGTTTTATCAAGTAAAAAGTTATATTTTGTGATTACCTGTAAAAAAATACTTTTATTAAAGTCTAAATATCAACATAGGCCCTCATTATGAGGTTGGCGGTATTTTGGCAAGTCCGCCTCAGTGGTGGCCGCCAAAAGACCGTCAGTGTTGGCGGTATCCCGCCTGCCGTATTAAGAGTACACAAAGTATTCTGCCCAAAAAACAGCCACAAATCTGACACCACCAGGACAGAGGAGGGCGGGAAAGAGGTGGTTGCACCACATGTACTGCCACTCTGGCAACTTTCCACCCACCAGATTACAACCCACAAATCAGCACAGCAGTCCTTCCATGGCAGAAAACCATTGACGGTCCAAACCGCCATGCTCAGAACACACTTGTGTCAGAACACAACAACACATTGGACAGTTCGAAACCCCCACAACGGACACACATCATGCACACCTACCCACAGCACTATATAACACACACCCACACAACCTACAATCCTTTGCGCAACTAATGAATTACACAGAGCTCAAGAAAGCACAATTCAAACATAAGCACATATACACCATAGGCACTCATACACTTCACAACCACCACACACAGCACCCCCAACACCATACACACATCACAACTAAACACAAACACCACCACCTACCACCACTCACTGCCCCACCAAGTGCCTTACACTGCACCTCACACACACCCCCACCTAACACAACCACCATGTCATGTCAAAAGCACCCACCCTTCACCGATGAGGAGTTGCGGATCATGGTCCATAAAATCCTCAGGATAGAGCCACAACTCTTTGGAGCACAGGTACAGCAGTCCTCCATAGCCAGGAAATTGGAGTTATGGCAGCGAATAGTCGACACGGTCAACTCAGTGGCCACCGATCCACGCACAAGGGAGGACATCAGGAAGAGGTGGAACGACCTTAGGGGGAAGGTGCATTCCATGGCGTCCAAGCACCACCTGGCAGTAATGAAGACTGGCGATGGGCCCCCACCTCCTCCCCCAAAGTTCACATCATGAGAGGAGAGGGTCTGAGACATCCTGCATCCTGAGGGCCTGACTGGTATATCTGGAGGACTGGACTCTGGTGAGTAACTAACACTCCCCTGCCAGTAAGTCGTCCTGTCCAGCATGCTTCCTCACCACCCAATCACTCCCCAAATCACAACATCTCACACTACAAACCCACCTACTCACCTAAAGCCCCTTTCCTACATACCACACTGCCACCCACTCCCAATGCCTATACACTCCCTGCCAAGTGTACGGATAGCACTGCCAATACCAATCACTACGACTCCCACAATGCAGTAGCCCATCCACCACAAAACCTGCATTGTGGATGTCATATCACACCTCTTGCATGTATGACAATTGCAATAGCTACAGCAACTGGATGCCCCGACTGAGGACCACTACATGGCATTGACAGGAATGCAATGGCACTACACAATGGTAAACTAACCCAGACACAGCACTGTGACCAATCCAAAGGGGCACTAATCCAGACACACTACCCTGAAATGGACCAATCCTTCCCATGACAGTAAGGAGGTATACTCCATGAACAACAGGCACAGACAGGACAAACAACTTTGCATACACACATAACCACCTCCCATGTGTACACATTGCTGCAATGTGCAGCCATTCCCACACACATACCTAGCAATGCCCATAAGCTAACAGGGAAAATCTGTTGTGTGAGCCATCACAGAGGAACACAACCAACCCACTGAGCTAAAGTGACCAGGCCTGATGCAAACAAGCCCAAGGAGCATGGTATACATGTCTCAATCCACCATCCACAAGATGTTAGCAGTGCTGCGCCTGTCAATGCCATTGCTGGGAATCAAGCCAAGCCACTGTATGCATCAGACTATCAGACAACCATACACATCTACAACATGTAACTCTTTCTCACTCCATCCACAGGTACCCCTGCCACAGCAACAACAGAGAGGTTACCAGAGACTGCCAGCCCTCCTCAGGATGAAGGCCCCAGTGAGGACAACACCGCTGGATGTCTGGACAGAGACAACCTACCTGGCCCATCTGGGACCGATGGTCAGTCTACCACTCCCTGCCTCACCCTGCCCACAAGAACCCCCCCACCTTGTGGTAACAACAACTCAGCCAATGCTTCGTCCCCTAATCTGTGTCCCAAGGACTGGTCAATCAATAGTGTGCCCCACAGTACAGGGACCTGAGTCGATCCCTCATACCCAAGACAATGATGGTCCTGGTAAATCTGTGAGTGGGCACACCATGCCAGGAGCACAGGCATATGGGGGAAGGGGGCATCGGAGGGGACCTGTGGGCCAGAGGACGGGGCACCCAAGGTAGGCATCTGACCAGGAACCCACCTCCCAAGTCCTGCAAGCATATCAACTATCCCAGGACAGGATGGGCAAGATCATAACCATGAAGGGGGAAAACCAGAGGCTGCAGAGTGAATATCACCAGGAGGTCATTCAGCAGTGGCAGGCACACAATGCCACCATGGCCTCCATTGCAGGGTTGCTCAGGGACCTCACCACCATCATGAGTGCTTCTTCCACCCACCAGCAGGCCCCTTCCACTGCTCACATCACACCTGAGCCTTCTACATCTGCAGCTGCTAGTGGAATGGAGACCCGGCCAGAGGGTTCACAGGCCTCAGGCACCTCTCCCTCTGTAGCTAGAGAACCCCCCGAAAACGTGGATGTCCATCCAGACATCCGGCTGGAGAGGATGGAAGTGACTTTTACCTGATAGCTTTCCCTTGTGTGCCACTGAGACACCCTGTTGACTGCTCAATGCCTAAACTCCATTTTCCCATGGCCCATGGACACAAGACCTGTGCTACCTACAGCTGTGCCGCATACTCTCAGGATTTCTTCTACCATGACCCCACTCATTACCTGTATGTCACTGTACATGGCACCTTTCGTGCTAAAATCCACAATGTGCACAGTAACCAAACTATACAGAACATGCATGCCTCAAGTAATAGGTATGTGTGTCAAAGATAAACAGTGCACAGTCAATAGCTGGAATGACATGAGAACAGGAGTATGCAGAACACATTGCACAATAATGGCCTGTCCATGAGAGATGTTATGCATCCAAACTGCAGAGAGACTGTGAGAGAGAAAACATTACAACTCTGCACCTTACATGCAGTCACCTCCCACAATACACACATGGGGAAATTAACACATTACACCACAAATGATGTACTAAATCAGGAGGACCATAGATGAAAAACAAGTGTTGAAATACCACACATGCAAATACACAGACAACATACCTGTATGTTACTGGAAGTACTGATTGATGAACTCAGCCCTTGACTCAGCTCCACCTTCTTCATCTGCCTCCTCATCACTTTCCATTTCTTCGTCACCGGCCACAGGTCCAGCTGCCTCCTCCTCATTAGCTAGAAAGGGTATCTGGCGTCTCAGAGTGAGATTGTGGAGCACGCAGCAGGCTCCTATGATCTGTCATACCTTTTGGGGAGTGTAAAGGAGGGCACCTCCAGAGACGTGCAGGCACCTGAATCTGGCATTCAGGAGGGCAAATGACCTTTCAATTACATGCCTCGTCCTTCCGTGGGCCTCATTAAAATGGTTTTCCCCTTCAGTGGCAGGGTACCTCACTGGTGTCAACAGCCAGGGAAGGTTAAGATAGCCAGAGTCACCTGTGTGCACAGAGGTGGGACCTGTTGTTTTGCTTGAATCTTTTTATTGTTTTAGCTTTAAATGCAAAGTCACAATACAATACAGAATGACATGGAGGGCATTTGCATTTCAGGCGGCTTCACCATTCAACTATGCTTCAAGGTGGAGAGTCAGCATAACTGTAGTGCAGTAACAGAGTGATAACAAAGAACAGATAACAACTTGGAGTCTATTTCGAGTGCCCCCACCCCAGTCACCTCCCCACCCAGTCCCAGCTTACCCCACGCGTCCATCATCTATTTCAGTCTACTTGCAGGAGGTGCATCTCTCCCACTGATCCCTGTCAAGGCAGTCCCCCCAAGCCAACATTAAGACGGCGCCAAGCAGTATAATGATTGCAGCATTCAGCCCCTATGTAGGGACATGTCAATCAGTGGACAGCTATGCATCAATGGCCACAGTGGTACCCAAGTTTGATGATTGCCTCATCTCCTTCAGTTTATGAAGCATCGCATCCCAACTAATGGCCAAGGGGTACTGCCGGATGTCCATGTTGTCCTCCCTACACAGCGCCATTCCCTCCCCCTCCGCCCACACCACAAAGGAGTTCCCCCATGCCGTTAATGTAGGTGGGGCTGTGGCTTTCCAACCCCTGGTAATGTGATGTCTAGCAGCTAGGAGCCCAAGGTCAATAAATATCGATGAGGCTTTGTGTCTCTTGGTCCTGAGGTATAGCCCCAGCAGACAAGCTTCCCATGTGGACAGGAATACAGGAATGGGTGAGACTTGCAGTCTGACAGTTGTGTTGCTATGCCACACCAGTAGGCACCAAGAGAGGGACAGGAAAAAAGCATGTGAAGTAAGTCCACTTCCGCCAGCGCACAACAGGGTATGCTGCATTTAACTGCTGGTAGTATTTGTTTAGGATGGCCGGCGCAAGATAGGCTCTGTGAAGAATGTAAAACTGGATGAGGCAGAACGTAGAGTTACGGGGGATGTTAGTGTGGCTGGACAGTATTGCAGCCCATGTTGTGTCGGAACAAGGCCCAGTTATATCTAAACAATTATGGGCCATGTGTGAACGGAGGGCATCAGTAAACCATCACACTAGGGGGGTCATTCCAACCCTGGCGGTCAATGACCGCCGGGTTGGAGGACCGCGGGAGCACCGCCGACAGGCCGGCGGTGCTCCCAAGGGCATTCCGACCGCGGCGGTAAAGCCGCGGTCGGACCGGCAACACTGGCGGTCTCCCGCCAGTGTACCGCCGCCCTTTGGAATCCGACCCCCCTTACCGCCATCCAGTTCCCGGCGGTCCGCGGTCCCGGCGGTAGGGGGGGTCGCGGGGCCCCTGGGATGGGCACTGGCATGGGCACTGCAGGGGCCCCCGTAAGAGGGCCCCTACAAGTATTTCACTGTCTGCTTGGCAGACAGTGAAATACGCGACGGGTGCAACAGCACCCGTCGCACCTTCCCACTCCGCCGGCTCGATTACGAGCCGGCATCCTCGTGGGAAGGGAGTTTTTCCCTGGGCTGGCGGGCGGTCTTTTGGCGACCGCCCGCCAGTCCAGGGAAAAACTTAGAATACCCTCCGCGGTCTTTTGACCGCGGAGCGGTATTTCGGAGGGGGGAAGTCTGGCGGGCGGCCTCCGCCGCCCGCCAGACTTGGAATGACCCCCCAGGTGTCTACCTTGCCCCATGACGTGCACACATTGCAGTAGTAGGTGTATTGGGGGTTCAGTTGTTATGTCCCCCCAGTGCCTCTTCAACGTTGCTATCAGGGAGCTGTGCAGCAAGAATTGCCCCGCCGACAGGCCTGTCTCCGCTGCCAGCGTGAGGAATGGAATAAGTTTGCCCTCTTCATAAAGGTTGCCTAATGTTTGGATCTCTGCTGCTCGCCAGAGTCCCAGCTCAGTGCTGCTAGTGTAGTGCAAGCCACGTGGCGTACCCAGCAAGGCCACAGCAGGTGTGTAGGGGGTGCTGGAGCGTGTGAGGTACAGGCTTCTGCAGTAGCATCGATGTGCCACGTCCAGCAAGGGCGCTTCAGGCTGCTTTGCTCTTGTAAGAGGGTGAAAAAGGTGTACGATTTTGGGCAGTGTCGAGGGTAGCGCTTTTGTCGCCGCGTCCGCCAGTTGTCCGCCACCTAGCCATCACGCCACCCATTGAAGCTGGGAGGCTAGATAGTACTGCTCCATATTGGGAACCATCAGGCTTCCCCTATCCAGGAGCAAGTACATCTTACGCAGTGCCACTCTGCCGCGGCCCTTACAAAAGAAATTCTCTGGTTCTAGTCTCCAGCTCCTGAAAGAATTTTGTCAGGACATAGTAGGGTAAATTAGTGAAATAATAGAGCAGCCGTAGGAGAACTACCATTTTTAGGAGGGTTATTCTCCCCATCACCCAGAGGGACTGAGTAAGCCAGGATTTCATCTGGGTTCTAATGGAGGTCACCGCCTGTTTAAGGTTGCCATCATGCAAGTCATTGTCCGCATGAAATATGTTAATCCCCAGGTAACGGAACAAAGTAGGCTGCCAAGGGGTAGGCACTCCGGACAAGTAGAGACCAGGGCCAGGTGTGTCAGGTGCAAAAGGAAAAAGACAGGACTTTGCCTAGTTGGCCCGCAGGCCAGAAAGTGCGGAAAAGTTTTGTAGGATATCCGTAATGTCAGCTGGGTTGTTCGTAATGTCCCTGAAATATAAAAGAAGGTCGTCCACGTATAAGGAGACAACATGGGAGCCATCTCCTAATGGGATGCCCCAGGCTAGCCCCCTCCTGGGAAGTTTGACTGCCAATGGCTCCATGGCAAGGGAGAATAATAACGGGGAGAGGGGACAACCCTGCCGGGTCCCTCTGCCCACTTCAATGGGATCAGAGATGTTTGCAATAATCTTAACCCTGAGCTGTGGTCGTGTGTACAGCAGTCTTGTGAGGTGCAGGAAGTGGGGACCAGGTCCGAAGCGAATGCCTCGAACAGATAGGGCCACTCCAGGGAGTCTAAGGCTTTTTCGAGGTCAAGCACTAGGCAGCCCACCCGGGGCCAGTCCTGAGTCGAGTGCTTCATGACCCTGAATAGACGCCTGATATTCAAGGACGTGTTACGGCCTGGCACAAATCTATTTTGGTCCAGATGTACCAGTTGGGGTACTAGGGGCATTAATCCTGACGCCAAAGTTTTGGCCACAATTTTGTAATCAGTGTTTAACATAGCAAGGGGTCTGTAAAAGCCCAGCATCAGCAGATCTTTACCACGTTTAGGGAGTGAAACCAACAGCACCTCCCACTGTGATACCGGCAGGGCCGCAGTTCTTAGCACCTCCTCATATAGGACGAGAAGGCGAGGGGCGATGGCAAAGGAGAACGCTCTATAGAATTCTGACGGAAGGCCATCAGGGCTTGGCGTTTTACCCGTAGTCAGCTCACGGATACTGTCTTGTAGTTCAAGGAGTGCTAGAGGTGCATCTAACTCCTCACATTGCTCATCGATCAGACAGGGAAGTGTGATCAGGGAGAAGAATTAATTATAGTCAGCTGCTGTAGCCACCACAGAGGAGCGATATAACGCCGTGTAGTGTTGGGTGAACTCGGCATGTATCTCTCCTGGAGTATGGAGCAGTATGCCCAGCACCGAGCGCAACTCCCTCACAGGGCCATGATCCTGGTCCTGTCTAACCGACCGCTCAGCAACAGCATGTGTGCAGGCCAAATGCGCTGCATTTCCAGTAGTGACACATACTCCGCCTGAGCAGTTGCTAACTCTGAAGCAGCCATGAGGACTGTACGACCCTCTGTTCGTATGTTAGCAGGGATTTTTCCACCCGAACCAGGTCCTGCTCAACAAATCTGCACAGGCTCCACTGCACACCCAAACAATGCCCTCGTATAAAGAACTTGAACGCTTCCCATTCAGTGAGAGTTGACGAGGCGGAGCTGGCATTGAGTTCAAAATACTCAGAGATTGCTTTGTCTAGGGATACCCTGAACACAGTGTCCTCTAGTAGCTCAGGACGCAGGCGCCATGTGGGGATTACAGGGAGAGATATGTCCCATTCCAGCAGCAGGAGCTGTGGGTTGTGATCAGAATGAGTGTGGCCTAGGTAATCCATCCTCAAGATCGTGGAGTCCAGGTTGGGAGTACATAGAAATCTGTCAAGTCTCACATGAAGCTGATGTGCGGCCAAGAAGAATGAGTAGATTCTAGCATCTGGATGACGCTGGCGCCAAATATCCGGCAGCCGCCAGCCGCCAGTGTCCAAGCTACTCTCGCACAGCACGTGCAGCGGTCACTGTGGGTGCAGCAGACAGCGGGGAAAGGAGCGGTCCAACCAGAGGTCCAGGACACTATTAAAGTCTTCTCCCAGCAGCCAGGGGAGGTCACTCCATCTAGAGAGAGGACCAGAGAGTCTGCTGAGAAAAGAAGCCTTGTCCACATTTGGTGCATAAATGGATCCCAATAATGTCATCCTGCCTGCAGTCGTCCGTGCACATAATGCCCCTCAGTAGCAATTTCATAGGCATCAGCCACAAACGGAGTGCCCGTGCAAACCCAGATCAAGGCCCCTCTGGCATAGGAAGAGTAGTTAGTCGCAAACAGCTGCCCTAGCCAGTGCCTCCACAACAGGTGGGTTGCCTGTAAGAGTGCTATATGAATTAAGGCCCTCATTATGACATTGGCAGTAAATCCTGCTTACCGCCACTCTGACGGCCGCCAACATACTGCCACGGTGACGGATATCTGTTCTCCATATTCCGACACACACACACCAATCCAACAGAATACTGCCACATACACAAATCCGCCAGACCAAAGGTCAGTGGTAAAGTGGCAGTTCCAACACCCATACCGTTCCGCCAACAGAACAACACCCATCACATTATGACCCATGAATCACCACAACAGACATTCAATGACGGTAAACCATTGGCGGTACATACCGCCGCGCTCAGAATGGACACCCACATACAAAACAACACCACATTGACCAATACTAAAAACACACACCTGACACTCAGACACACACCACACCCACACACCCACACCACTAAAAAACTCACACCCACATTACCCAAAATCCCTTACGAACACCAATTGCTAACATGAGACTGAGAAGAAGAGCAGAGACAACTAGACACACACACCACTCACACCCATACACCCCTCACGAACTCCACATCACACACCCCACCATATTACCCAACACACCCTCACCAACACACATCACACAACACCCATGGCACCACAAAGGCACCTCCGTTTCACTGAGGAGGAGTTAAGGGTCATGGTGGAGGAAATTGTCAGGGTAGAGACATAGCTGTTTGAAGCACAGGTACAGCAGATTTCCATTGCAAGGAAGATGGAGCTATGGCAGAGAACCGTGGACAGGGTCAATGCCGTGGGACAGCACCCAAGAACAAGGGATGACATCAGGAAGAGGTGGAATGACCTATGGGGGAAGGTACGTTCCATAGCAGCAAGGCACCAGCTCGCCATACAGAGGACTGGCGGTGAACCACCACCTCCTCCCCCACAGCTCACAGCATGGGAGGAGCAAGTACTGGCATTTCTGCATCCTGAGGGACTCACTGGAGTTGCCGGAGGACTGGACACTGGTGAGTCAACATTTATTACTTATCACCCCCCCAATACCTGCATGCCATCTCACACCCACACCCTCACTCCCATCACTCCACTCCAACCCACACACTGCACCTACACATCTGACTAACCCCAATGCTAAGCCCTGCATGCCATACCAATCCATGGACACCCCTCCCATCCCTGCATGAGCACCCACCACTAAAGCATGCACAGCATAGGGAAACTAACATACCCACAATACATCACCATACACAAGCAAAAGCTGGCAGGGCAACACCAACGATAGAGGGGAAGCCAGGGATGTACAAATGTCATAGACTTGAAGCATAATACATCACTTACATCCCTACAGGTACCCCAGCCAATGTCAGTGGAGAGGAGGTGCCACCACTATCCAGTCCCCCAACGGAAGAGACCCCCAGTGATGCCAGTAACTCTGGACTTCCGGACCTGGAGGACCTACCTGGCCCATCAGGGACCACTGGAGAGCCGGTCACCCAAGCACAATCACAGACCACCACAGAGCCTCCCCCATCAGGATCCAACACCACAGCACCCACCAGGGGTACCCACACCTCTGTCCCCAGGACACGCCAATCAGCAGTGTGCCGACCTGTACAGGGACCCAAGGCCACACCTCATACCCAAGACAATCAGGGGCCTGGGGTCAGTGGGCACACCGTTCAGGGGACCGGGCACAGGCCAACTTAGAAACTGGGAGGACTGCTGTGTGCCAGGGGGAGGACAGGATCAGGGAACCGACTCTCCAGGAGGCACTCTCCGAGATCCTGGGAGCCTACCAACATTCCCAGGACACGATGGGCCAGATCCTTGACAATGTGCAGGAGAACAGGCGGCTGCAGGAGGGACAGTATCAGGGGATCAGGGAGGACTTGCAGGCCATTAACAACACCCTGATCTCCATAGCAGGGGTGCTGGCAGACATGGCCAACATCATGAGGGAGGCAAAAGTACACCAGCCGACCCCTACCACTAGCCAGTCAACTGAACAGCCCGCCACTTCTGCTGCCGCTAGTGGGCAGGAGGCCCCACCACAAGACCCATAGGCAACCAGCACCCCTCCCCTGCAGAAGGTAAACCACCCCGCAAACGTTCCCTGTGAACCAGACAGAAGCCAGAGACACTTGCCTAGACCACCGCCAGGAAATGAGACTCTCCTGATTGCCCCCCTTGTGTCACACTCAGTCACTGTGTCCACCTTGAACTGCCATTGCTCCCCTTCTATGTCCCCATGGACAATGCACCTGTGCTACAAACTGACTGGAACAATACCCTGGACTTTCCTCCATCATCACCCCATTCCATTGCACTTTCCCCTCAATTTCTTAGCACTACAATAAACACCCTTGGACAAAACTCTACTACTAGTATTTCATGTATTGAAAATTTGTATTGATGGAAACAGCTACATCCATTGCAAATGAATAGTACATTGTGAGAGTATAGATATAATGACCTGTAGCTGGCTGTAGTCAGCACATCAGGACATTGTTGTCATATCAGCAACATCTTTAAAATGATAATCCATAGGTGACAGTAAGTAGAGGTAAAAAGTGGGTAATGCCATCATGCCACAGCCACACAGAATACACCAATAGTCATGGAAATGTGAAGTTGCACTGTCTCGCCTGTGTGTCATTGGAAGTACTGACGGATAACTGTTGTTCTGTTGTACACATCCTCATCCTCTGCCTCCTCATCCTCACTGTCCTCAGGGTCCACTGCAGCCACAGGGGCATTTCCATTCTCCTCCTCCTGCAGAAAAGGTACATGGAATCTGAGGGCCAGGCTGTGCAACATGCAGCATGCCACTACTATCTGGCAGACTTTCTCGGGTGAGTAGCACAGGGATCCACCTGTCAGATGGAGGCACCTGAACCTGGCCTTCAGGAGGCCGAAGGTCCTCTCAGTGATCCTTCTGGTTTGTCCATGTGCCTCATTATAACGTTCCTCAGCTCTTATCCTCGCATTCCTCTCAGGGGTCAGCAGCCGCAATAGGTTTGGGTAGCCAGATTCACCTGCAAATAGTGAGGGACAACATTTAGCCACACACTATCCTATGAGGTTAACGTCAGAGGCATACACTAACATACACCGGGTGGGGACCAAGGCTCACCTATAAGCCACACCCTGTGCCTCTGTAGTTGGGCCATCACATTTGGGATGCTGCTATTCCTCAGGACAAAGGCATTATGCACCGACCCAGGATATTTAGCAGTGACGTGGGAGATGTACTGGTCCGCCAAGCACACCATCTGCACATTCATGGAGTGGAAACTCTTACGATTCTTGTACACCTGTTCATTCTAGCAAGGGAGGGGGAAAACACAATATGTGTCCCGTCAATCGCCCCAATAATATTGGGGATATGTCCCATTGCATAGAATCCGTCCTTCACAGTGGCCAGATCTTCCACCTGGGGGAAAGCTATGTAGCTGCAAATGTGTTTAACCAGGGCAGACAACACTCTTGCCAGCACGATTTTGAGAACATTGGCTGTGACATTCCTGCTGCTAAGCCCACTGTCACTTGGAAAGAACTAGTTGCAGGAAATGGAGAACCGATAGCACTTGCACAAGAGGGGGGATTCCAGTCAGATGACGGATAGATGAGATCAGGTCTGGCTCCAACTGAGCACACAGCTCTGTGATTGTGGCCCTGTCCAGTCTATAGATGAGTGTAATGTGCCTGTCCTCCAGTGTAGCTAAGTCGACCAGGGGTCTGTACACGGGGGTATGTCTCCATCTCCTATTGATCCGCAGCAGGCTATCTAAGGGACACGAGTGAGTAGGCTGTCACATTTGGAACAACTAAACCACAAAGCGGAAGCGCTGTGTGATCTCTGGAGGCGGGGCAGGAGCCCTTTAAAACTTGTTCGCGCTCCCGCCGTCGCGGGAAGCGCTGTGTGATCTCTGGAGGCGGGGCAGGAGCCCTTTAAAACTTGTTCGCGCTCCCGCCGTCGCGGGAAGCGCTGTGTGATCTCTGGAGGCGGGGCAGGAGCCCTTTAAAACTTGTTCGCGCTCCCGCCGTCGCGGGAAGCGCTGTGTGATCTCTGGAGGCGGGGCAGGAGCCCTTTAAAACTTGTTCGCGCTCCCGCCGCGCGGGACGCGCGCGGGCAGCGCCCGGGCGAAGCCCGGGCCAAGGGCGGGCCCGTCCTGCGCCCGTCAGCGGCTGACAGAGGCTGGGCTGGGCCTCCCCCCTAACATCTATCTCCCAAGAAGGCCATATTGCACTCAGTCCCTTTTGCTAGTTCCTACTCTGTCTCCCCAGTCAGCTGCTCCATTTAATCTGACACCTTATCATTTAACCCTGCACCTACACTAACACCAGATGGGCAAAAGGAAAGCAATAGAGGCAGGGGCCGGGGCAGTACTAAAAGCCAAGCGAAAAAGGCATAAGCATGCTGCTAGCAATTGCGTTATGGATAGAATCGACTCTCTCCTGGGCGAATGCAACGGAATACTAACTAGCCCCCAGGGAAACATTTCTATTGCAACTGGGGAGGGGCCCACTTCAACTAGCAGGAAGGAAGGTTCCATGAAAATCGCTGAGATTTTCATGAAACGTGGGCAACAAGTTACTGTCACTACAGGGGCGGGTGAAAGTAGGAACGTTATCACCCATGCGGCCCCCTCCCTAGCAGAAGACCTACCACTTGCCATCAACGATTCCATCCAGCTCAGTAACCGCTTCAATCCCCTAACCAACCTCCCTGAATCACGCGACGACATCAACCCAGACACCCTGGCAGATGGGCCAGCAGCAACCAACACGCACTCTCCTCATGTAACCCCACAGCATATCGAATACATACAAGCTCTAAGGAAGGAAGTCACAGAACTCAAGCATATGGTTAACTCATTACTTGCAATAGTAAAACAGCTAACCCACGCAAATAACACGACCACCAGTAACCTTGTCCAAAATCCAATCCTATCAGGCATCACAACAAACTCGCCCAACTCCTCTGCTTCTAGCCACGCTGGCCCTCACCCTACCAAAGAAAAGACCATGAACTCCCACCAGTCTCCCCTCTTCCACAATTTAGGCATAGGAAATTCACTAGACATCTATCATAATACCCTCAAACCCATGAGCAACACCGCCTCAAAATACTCTACGCAACCTGCCACTGACCAGTCCCATTTAGGTAATATAGTTCTAATGGTTAACGTTCCCAAGTTAACCACATTGGCGCGCAAGGAAGGGGTAGACTCTATCAAAAACAAGGCAATCCACTGGATTCGCCATGTTAGAGGCTGCCGATCCATAATACGTGAGGACCTAATTTCCGTAGTACGACGGCCAGACCCGGGAACTCACTTTGATATCCTAAAACTGACACTCAAGAACAGGACCATGGCGAACAATCTGGTGGCCCTAGACGCAAGAACAAGCCCACCTGCACACTCACGCATCCAGTTTAAACAGCCCAGGTCACCCACGCTCCACGAGGAACGCCCGAGTTACCACCCGGCAGAAAACCTATCCCCTCTTGGTAAACATGATTGACTCACAGCCCCACCTAAAATCTATGCAGGCAAACCTTGCAACCTTCCAACATCCATCACCCCCAGATCCTCCTTTTACCCCACCACTGTCTGTCCATGTATTCACCCCCCTACCCATGATACCGCGACCATTTCCGGCTCACCGAGCAATCATGACAACGATGCTCCACCCATCTTGCAGGCACATTGCCCACCAAACCTAGAGCTGCTGTCTAGGCCCGCAAGAATCTCCTTGATCAGGATCAGGCCTGTTCCAACAGAGGAACATCACCAACCACCACAAACCTCACGGGCAAACATTGGCATCAACCCATCCCTGCTCCCCCAGCCACATCTGCCAAACCAACCCCTGACAGCCAACCTCAAAAACCCCGGGCATTTCGGTAGGACAACTCAGTCACAATCTGGGGTACGACTTGTCTCATGGAACGTGGCAGGTCTGAAACCTATTCTTCCCCTTCCATCCTTCTCCTCATTTATTGACGAACATGACATATGTCTCCTACAGGAAACATGGTCACTCGACCCACTCTTCCGAACAGGCTACTCAAATTTCCACATCCCCGCTGTGGCCAGCACGAGAGGCAGGCCCTCAGGGGGTCTGACCATCTGGATCAAAACATCACTTAGCTGCCATATATCACAGCTACCTACCGCCTCTCCCGACCTGCTAGGCCTTCGTCTATCCTTTGGGCCTGACTCTGTGGTGAACATCTTTAATATCTACGCTCGAGGGGTCAGGGGGGGTCAAGTCTCCAAAACCCTCTGCGCCCTCGTAGCCCTCTTACAAAATTATCCCCGCCATCATAAAACCATTGTGGCTGGGGACTTCAACGTCACATTCGAACCCCTTGACTGGGACGATCTCAGGTCCACCCGCGAGGAAGATCAAGTCTGGTCTATCCCCGCCCTGTCCATTGCACCCATCAAAAGGTGGACGTCGGTTGCGATTCAGGTAAAATCATTGACCATGGAGTTTGGACTCAGGGCGCTAAATGGCAGAACTAATTCAGACACCAACGGTAGTCACACATACAACAAAACGAACCACACCAGCAGAATCGATTATTGCCTATTCGATATAAGATTATGGCCTCTAGTCATCGATATGACAATCATCGAAAGGACCGAAAGTGATCACAACCCTCTTTCTGTCCACACATTAGCCCTAGGTAACCTCCCAGCCACGTCTAACCCCGCAGCAGTAGCACCCGAGGGTATTAACCTGGCCAACAACAAAAGACACCTAAAATGGGTCAATATTGTGGCCCGGCCCGCACTCATCAATGCTGCCAACAACACCCTAAAATCCACACTAAGGGACCTAGAGGCAGGTTCTGCAACACCCCACCAGGAAATTAGCTCAATCCACACCTCCTGCTTTAGGGATATTGCAACCCACTTCTCAGCACCCCCAGCCCACGACGACAAACGACCCAAAGCCAGGCACCGCTGGTTCAACAAAACGTGCCGGTCCCTAAACAAGCGCCTAGTTCAAGCCATTAAATCCAAGGACCCCATCGCCATCCGCGTAGCTAGGAAGTCCTATAAATCTGCAATATGCATAGCCAAGCGTGATCAAGATAGCAAATGGTGGACATCACTCAGCGACGCTGTGCGCGAGAGAAATTATAGTCTGTTCTGGTCCCTGGCAGCGCGAGGCCCCGAAACCAGTGGTTTGGACATCACAACCAATATTGCCCCAAGAGACTGGATAGCCCACTTTAGTAGTCTGTACTCCCCTGATCATGATAGCCCCACCTCTGTTTGTACGGGCCCCCTCCTATTTCACTCGTTAGCACCAACCACCGCAGCACCCCTGTTGTTCTCCCAAAGTGATATAACTTACTCTCTAAGCACTCTAAAACGCGGCAGGGCCCCTGGTTCAGACTGCGTCCCAGCAGACCTATTCTCAACAGACCTAGCATCCTGGTCAAGATATCTCACCATTCTAGCCAACGCAATAGCATCTGGGGCGCCAATTCCCGACTCTTGGAAAGCGGCCATTGTTATTCCAATCTTTAAAAAGGGCGACAGATCTCTTCCCTGTAACTATAGACCCATTAGTCTAATTGACTGTGTCCAAAAAGTCTTCTGCCACTGCCTCCTAGGGAAGATAGAAGAATGGATAATTGACCACGATATCCTTAGCCCCCTCCAAGCCGGTTTCCGAAAGAAGATTTCCACCACTGATCAAGCCCTCAGATTCCTATTATTATATTGGAAAACAGTGTTCATCGGTAAAGGCAGCCTTTATGTAGCTTTCGTGGATCTCAAATCTGCTTTTGACCTAGTACCTCGCAACAAACTGTGGGTCACTCTCTCTCGGATGGGAATCCCGGAACACATCCTTGCCATTTTGATACGACTCCACGAGGACAACTACGCACAAGTCAGGTGGGGCAACAAGGGCCAACTTACCGATAGAATCCACGTCTCTAGGGGTGTGCGGCAAGGTTGCATACTTGCCCCGACCCTCTTTTCCCTGTACATCAACGAAATTGTCCCCTCCCTCCTCAGTCTGCAGGCTGACGCACCTTCACTTGGCACACAAAAAATCCCAGTCTTACTCTTTGCCGATGACACTCTCTTGATATCTAAGACCCCTAGTGGTCTAAGGAAACTCCTTGCGTGCTTCGAGCATTTCTGTTCATCCCAGGGACTCGAAATCAACGCAACGAAAACCAAACTAATGACCCTTAATCCCCACAGATCTTTCAAAGGGAAATTTACTCTAGAGGGCTCCTCACTCGAGAAGGTGGGCATTTTTAGCTACCTGGGCATAACACTCACTGACAACATGTCCTGGAAGCCACACATAGGAAAACAAGCCCTTAAATTAAGACAAACAACTGGGGCTCTACTAAAAAACTTCCACCTCTCACACACAAAACCAATTCGCCCAGCATTACAATTATACGAAGCCCAGGCAGTTTCCTCAGCGCTCTACGGGGCTGAACTTTGGGGTTATACCAAAACCCAAGACCTAACCACCGCTGAAAACAACTTCTTAAGAAACCTTGTGTCCCTTCCGCTAAGCACCCCACTGTTCCCTCTTTTCAAGGACCTCGGCATCAAACGCATTGGTCACAAAGCCCGCCTGCGACCTCTGCTGTACTGGCGGCGTCTCTGGACCACTCCGGAACTTGTCATCTTCACCGAAGCTCTACAGGTCATCCTAAAAGCCGATCACCTGCACAGAATCCCCTGGCTACGATCCATCAAGGATTTACTCCACTCTATCGGGCTCGATGATCTCTGGAACTCACCAGCCACGTCAGTCTTTCCCTCGAAAAGCGAACTAAAGAAACTTTACTGGCAAAGGGCCAACAACGAAGACACTCGGGCTGCACTCCACACTACATTATCTTGTGACTTTGCCAACCTAAAAGAGTCATGCAAGTACGAAACTTTTTGGGACCTAATCACGGCCCCAAGGGAAAGGAAACTGTACTTCCAGCTCCGCATTGGAACACTCCCATTAAGACTTTTCACCAGCAGCTGGTCACACAACGAATCCACCGCATGCCCTGCTTGCAAAGCCCCCGTGGAGAATCTCCCTCACCTCCTTTTTGCATGCCCCGCGTATACTGCCCCCCATAGGAAATGGCTGGCCCCGGCATGCAGACTACTGGGAGCACGCTGCTCTGCGCTAGCTCTGCGAATCCTTAGATCAGACACCAGACCAACGCTAGTGATCGCTATCGCCAAATTCCTCGGAGCTAGTTGGCTTATTAGAGGGAAAACTCTCCTGGACAAAGACTCCAAATAAGACTGTCCCAACATCCTGCAGAGTGCATTTCACTTCATTTCATTTTTTCTAATTTCATTCCATTTTATTCTATCTCATTTTTATTCCATTTTAATTTTTATTTATATTTCATTCCCTTTTATCACCATATTTACCTGCAATTTTATTTTATCATGTGCATTTATTTGTATTTATTACTGCTCGCGCTTTTTTGGCTCTTGTAGCCGCAATAAAGCTTCTTTGAATTGAATTGAACTAAACCACAAAAGTAGTCCACATCGTGCACTTATGTATTGGGACAGTGTAAATTTTGAAGTATGTGCCTATTTAACCTGTGGCGCAGCAATTCTCGATATGCCTGTTCACCCCCCCTGAAATGGCGACCGCCTGTCCTGTGTGGAGGGACAGGTAGAAGTGAGGTAATTCAGCCGACATTGGGCGTCGTGGCGGTAGGCGGTTGTGCACCGCCATGCAATTCCTCATTGGATAATATTGGGCCCTATGGAGTACAGTGGCCAATGGGGATGTCCGCTGGCGGTGACGGTGTACACCGCCGCAGACGTGACTGCCATTTTCTATCTGATTCCTCACTTGTTTCCTGACCTTCAACAGGAGAAGACCTACACTGCGTGTGCTGCTGTGACCTGTGTCTGGAACCTACCATGGTCATTGTGACCGGGGAAAGGGCCCCAGCCTTCACTTCGGAGGAGTTGGAGTGACTGGTGGATGGGGTCCTACCCCAGTACGGACTGCTGTATGGGCCTCCAGACCAACAGGTCAGTACACTGTGGGCACGATGCATGTGGCATGGATGCATGGAGATGTGTGTGAAGGCATTGTGTAGGGGGAGATTATCTGTTGGCGGTGTACAAATAGTGAGCTGGGCTATGTATATAGCAATGGTGATGGAAATGGGTATGGTGGGCCATGTGTGTGACAGGCTGGACAGTTACTGTAATGGTGTTCTCCTATCTTTATTGCCTCTGCAGGTCAGCGCCCATCAAAAGAAGGGATTATGGCGTGCCATCGCCAAGGACGTGCGGACCTAGGGGGTTTATGGCAAGCGAAGCACCCACTGTCAGAAACGGTGGGAGGACCTGAGATGCTGGACATGGAAGACTGCGGAGGCCCAGCTGGGGATGGCCTCCCAATGAGGAAGGGGTGCCCGTCGAACCCTGACCCCCTGATGGCCCGCATACTGGCCGTGGCCTACCCTGAGCTGGATGGGCGCTTGAGGGAATCAGAGCAGCCACAAGGGGGTGAGTACAGTGGGTATCATTACATATTTGGGCTGGTGGGGTGGTATCCGGGTGGTGGTGGTATGTTAATGGGTGCCCCTAAGGCCAGACCAGACATTGCAGCGTGGGTCATCTCTAGGGTAATGGTTGCATGTCAAATACAGGTAACCTAGCTTGTTAGTTGTCACTTTCAGGCAGGGCATCGTGGGTCCCAGGTGTGCTGCAGTTGACGGTGTGTGCTCCTCATCACGCCTTGGTGACTAACCTTATCACTGGTAGTGCAATGCATATTGCTTAGGCCTGTTCCCTGTGTGTGAGTGCGCTGTGTACGCCAACGGTGGTGTTGGGGCAGTAATTGACCCAGTGTTTCCTTTGTCTCTCTCCTCCCCTTTTTTGTTCTGTCATCCTGTCCTTGTGTGCATTAGCATCCCACAGGACCCTGGAGGCAGAGTCCAACGATGCTGAGGGAACGAGTGGGACGGAGGGTGAGGGGAGCACCACGGCAGAGACAGGAGGAGATGGCACAGACTCAGATACCACCTCCGGTGGGAGCTCCCTGGTGGTGGCAGACACCTCTGTGACCCCCCCAGCTGCAGGTACAGCCGCCACCCCCGTACCAGCACTGCCCTCCCAGTAGCCTCTCAGCGAGTTGCCCGTGCCTGCTCACCCAGGAGGGTGGGCATCACCTTTGCCCAAGGCACCTTAGTCCATGCCCCAGAGAGCCCTGTTGCCCTGAGTGAGGAAGCTATTGACCTCCTGAGATCCATCTCTGTAGGGCAGTCAACCATTGTGAATGCCATCCAGGGGCTGGCCTCCCAGATGCAACAATGCAATGCATTCTTGGAGGGCATTCACTGTGGATTGGCGGCCCAACAGATATCGATTCAGGCTCTGGCCTCCTCTCTGATGGCAGCCATTGTCCCTGTTTCTATCGTCCCCCCTTCAGCTACCACTTCCCAGTCCCACTCCCCTCAACCCCAACCCATCCCAGGCACACATACAGGCAAGCATGCACACAAGGTAACATATAAGAGTGGCACAGGCAAACACAAGCACCACACTTCATCCCACAGGCACTCACACAAACACCATACAGTTGCAGATACAACAAAATCAACTGCCTTCACTGTCTCCCCCTCCTCCGCCTCCACCACCTCCTTTCCAGTCACGTCCATGTCCACACTCACACCTGCATGAACTACATCAACATCCACCACCAACATCACCACACCAAGCAGCACACACACCTCACTAGTAGACACACCCACAACATCCATGCATGTGTCCCCTGTGTCCTCTCCCACCGTGTCTGTCCCGCCCCCAAAGGACACAAACACAAGCATTCACACACCCAACAGCCACCCACCACACATCAGCATACTGCCTATGCACCTTCACCCAAGTCCAGCAGACATACACCTCCAACAACCACTCCCTCATCCTCCACTCCCATTTCTCCTCCCTCCTCCCGCCCCACTGTCCCTAAAAAGCTTTTCCTTTCCCAATTTGACCTCTTCCCTACCCCTCCCCCTGTCCTGCACATATAGGCAGGGTACCAAGGACACAGCCCAGCACCTCAGCCAAACAGTCCACGGGGACAGTGGTAGTACCACCTACTCGTGGTGGTAAGGATACCAGACCACCATCACAGAAGGGGAAGGAGCCAGCACCACCAGGGAAGAGTGTGAAGGGGCCTGCACCACCAGGGAAGAGTGTAAAGGGGCCTGCACCACCAGGGAGGAGTGTGAAGGGGCCTGCACCACCTGCAAAGAAGGGGAAGGGGCCTGCACCACCTGTGAATAAGGTGAGGGAGCCTGCACCACCAGACAGAGAGGGGAACAGCCAGGAAGGGGTAGTGATCCACGCCCCATGTACAGGAGGAGACAAGGCACTCTACATCAGCGGAAGCTGTTAGGCTGACACCGCCACCACCTCCACCACCAGCTGTCACGGGGCCCCCACCGCCAGCTGTGGAAGTGCAGCCATCAGTGAGTGCAGAGGCTGCCCAGGAGGCTTCTCCAACCACCACCACAGTGCAGCCATCAGTGAGTGCAGAGGCTGCCCAGGAGGCTCCTCCAACCACCACCACAATGCAGCCATCAGACAGTGCAGAGGCTGCCCAGGAGCCTCCTCCAACCACCAGCACAGTGCAGCCATCGGACAGTGCATAGGCTGCACAGGAGTCTCTTCCAAACACCACCACAGTGCAGCCGTCACCGCCAGCAGACGCCATCTAGGCCACCCTCCAGAGGTTGCTGTGCGGGCTGCCCCCTCTGGGACCAGTGGGCAAGTCACCCACTTCAGAGACTGTGCCTTGCACTCCCCAGCACAAAGCAATGAGCATGGAGCCCGCTCCAGAACCAGTGGGCAAGTCACCCACTTCAGAGATTGGCCTTGCACTCGCCAGGACGAAGCAATGGGCATGTTGCCCCCTCCAGAAACAGTGGGCAAGTCACCGACTTCAGAGACTGTGGCCTTGCATTCCCCAGGACAAAGCAATGAGCATGGAGCCCCCTCCAGAACCAGTGGGCAAGTCACCCACTTTAGAGACTGTGGCCTTGCACTCCTCAGGACAAAGCAATGGGCATGTTGCCCCCTCCAGAAACAGTGGGCAAGTCACCGACTTCAGAGACTGTGGCCTTGCATTCCCCAGGACTAAGCAATGAGCATGGAGCCCCCTCCAGAACCAGTGGGCAGTCACCCACTTCAGAGACTGTGGCCTTGCACTCCCCAGGACAAAGCAATGGGCATGTTGCCCCCTCCAGAACCAGTGGGCAAGTCACCCACTTCAGAGACTGTGGTCTTGCACTCCCCAGGACAAAGCAATGGCCATGTTGCCCCCTCCAGAAACAATGAGCAAGTCACTCACTTCAGAGACTGTGGAGTGGGGATGTTCCCGTATTCGGCTGAAGTGCCTCGCCCACCCCATCCCCCTGAGGTGCCTTCCCACTTGCAAAATGATGCCCCTGCAGTGTTGTCTCCAGATGTGTCAGGATACAGGTTGGGCCTTGGACTGTGCCCTGTGGCCTTGTGTGCTCTCATGACTTTGGATTGGGCATTGGCCCTTTATGAACATTTGTATATATTTGGTTTGTGTGGTGGATTTTGCTATGCTAATACATTGTCGTTACTCCAGCATTGTGGTTCTTGTATTATTATGCCGTGTGTTGTGTGCCATTGGTTTACGTGTGCAGCTGGTTGTGTGTATGGTGTGTGTGTGTGTGTGTCAGGTGTGTGTTGTGCGTGTGTGTCACTGTCATTTTCCACCCACCCTCCCCGTGTGATAGGCGGCTGTACTCACTGTCGTCGTGGGCGTTGGTGTTCCAGGTGGAGCATGACGTAGAAGATCATCAGGAAAACTTGCAGTTCGGGTTCCATGGTGGCGTGGTTCTTCCCTGTGTCTCCAATGGTGAGTCCTTTCACTTTTGTGCTCTATTTCCGCCAGGCTTTTGTTGGCATTGGTACCGCCCATGAAAACATGGCGGTGTCGTGTGTCATAATATGGTGGGCGGTACTTTGTCTCCCGCCTGGCTGTTGTTGACTACCGCCGTGGTGGCTGTTGTTTCAATCGTGGCGGTTGGTGTGGTACATTGGCTGTCTATGGGAGTTATCACCGCCATGGTCATAATTTGGCGGAACTTACAGCCAGGCTATTGGTGGTATCACTGCCACTTTATCACTCACCGCCAGGTCATAATGAGGGCCCAAGTGTCTCCTAAGGTATGAGTATATGGAATATCTGCACGCTGGCATGTGAATTCTGCGCACATTCCATGTCAGGATGTTGGTGGAGGACATGCTGGGTGGTGTGTAAGAATTGCCCTAGACATCAGGGCCCGGGGGGGGGTTAGACTCGCAGGGCCGCTGGGCAGGGGACAGAGGAGAGGGGCAAAAGTGAGGGGACCCGAACTCCAACTAAAACTTAACTTGCGCAGTGCAGAACTGACTTCTATCTTAACAATGAAAGTGTAGAATACCATTGGAGCGGAGGGACAACTGGTATCCACCCAAACTAAGTAAAAAAACATGCCCGTTGGCATCACCAGTGTCAGCGGGAAGGACCCGCTAACAACAGGTAAGATGTGATGGGGGGAAGACCGGATGGCAACCAGTGAGCCCAAGAAGGTGGGGGCCCAAACATATTGAGGACTTGGGAGGCAAATGTATGTGTCGAATGGCGTCCAGCATGGCGCTAAACAGGTCACGCTGGAGCTCGCTATAACTGCCCAAGCAATTGCGAAAAGCAACGTGACACACCAGTGCCCCACCGGACCACATGAGGGGCAAGTACAACATGTAACATCACACTTCCAGCAAAACTCTCTGTACAACATCACCACATTCCTGACAATGGACTCCAGTGTCCAACCACATTTGGCAACGCTAGTCAGAGGATGTTGTCCGCAGTTTGAGGTGTTACAACAGGAAGAGCCGGTGAGCTGGCGTCCAAGAGCAAGTCAGCGAGGAAGCCATTTTCAGCGTCGGAATCCACCAGCTCCGGCTCTGGGTCCGGTGTGGTCGGTGATTCACTGATAGCCGCTGCTGTCTGTAGCACCTGCCGGCATTCCCGTATGATATGCTCTAAGTCAGGAGCATGACAAGCATCCAGACGGGGGGTTCTACATCACTTGCGTCTTCTCCGCCTGCGGGATTGAGAGTTTTCTTGTGTGGCCCTCTCTGAAGGTGCTTCTTGTTGGCCACTCAGAATTGTGGACTCCAACCACTCCCAAGAAGAAGTGTGTTTTTCCATGGTGCACTATGCGCAACTTGGCCGGGAAGGGAAGGGAGTATGATAGATGGAGGGCATGGAGTTTGCGCTTCACTGACAGGAGGGACGCTTGCTGCTTTTGCAGGAACATCATGACTTGCATATTGGCTATCTGAAGTGTCAAGAGCGACCACACCTCGTGCAAAATGCTGTCTCTGTCCGGGAAGTGTAACAGACGGATAAGGAACGGGTGAGGCCCTGTGCCTGGTGGTCTAGCCCTGGTCGGGACCTGGTGGGCACGCTCCACGGAGAAGAAAGATGTCAATGTGCCCCCAGGAACCAGCATTCTAAGCCAATTAGCGGCATAGGTGACCTCATCCGTGCCCTCCACGCCCTCTGGGAGACCCACGACGCGGAGATTGTTCCTCCTGGAACGTCCTTCAGCATCCTCTGCTCAGGGCTCTAATCAGTACATCCTGCATGGAGGTCTCCAGATGAGACATCTGAGGGGTGATTTCGTCGAGGCGAGTCTCCAGAAAATGGTTCTTGTCCACCAGTTTACGGTGATCAACACGGAGCAGAGTGGGATCGCTAGGTACTTTTTCAATCTTACCCTCGAGCGAGGTACGGGCCTGATCCAGTGAGGCTCCGATGCGTTCCACTGCCGCCAGCTCCGCATCCAGCTTGTCGTTATCAGTGTCCAGAGATTCACTCTTATGTGACGATTGTTTGGCTCCCGTACCCAGGGTTTAGATGTGCCAGGCTCATTGAGACACTGTAGGGTTCCACGTCCACAGTGACAGGCCAGCAGGCCCTGTCACCCAGGGGGGCCTGCTTGCGTACGCGGCGAGTAGGTCTCAGTGCGCACCAGCATGAACAGCCCCCCAAAGACTAATCCAGGAGGCGATCCCTCCTTCACATATGCATAAGGCCAACTGCCACGCCAGGGGCAATTAAGTTGTGAGTTTGCACGATTGTTGATGAGCGGCCTACACCAGAGCGATAGCAGAGCAAGCAGGTGGTAAGGCACAGTTCAAGCTTGACAGCAAAAGCGCGTTAGGCGGGTGGGTCGGTCAACCAGTGATATCCACAGTTCCAGGGGCCCGGTTATAAGAGAGCAATAGTAAGGCCACTGATAAAATGAGCATTCAAGCCACAGCCTCCGAGAGGCGCTCCTCAGCTGCCTCCAATCAGCAGGGTCTCTCCTGTGACATTGCAGCCCCACGCGATTCTAACTTAACTGGGGGCCCCTCACACATTCACCACCAGCATGGGGCCCCCAGCACGATCAAGTTTACAGCCAAGATGGGGGGGCATGAGGCAGCAGCTCAGCACCAACTCATGGCCCCAGTCTCCTCAGTAGTAGGCCAGTCAGCAAAGCAAGAGGCAGGGAGGAGGTAGGTAGGACAGAGTCTCACTTCGCATTGGTCCATCAACACACCTGTAAGGGCCTGCACACCGTGCAACGGCGGCGGAGGCAGCGCGGGGGAGAACCAGCGCACTCAGGTTTACACGTGTGGCCTTCCACCCTGCAATGTGTTCCACTAGCTCTTCACCCACTCCCGAGGGCAGGCAGGCCCCAGTCTAGTCAGTCCTGCCTGGGTCCGGCTGTCAAGGCAATGCGGGGTGCATCCTGTCCGTGCCACCCGCCCGTATCAATTGCAGGAGTGACCTCCTCTCCTGGATGACGCGCGTCTTCTCGCCGTGCGGGCCTGGGTCACGCCAGCATGGCTCCTGGCATCTCAAGCCGCCTCCCGAGCGGCACATCTGGCGCCACATCTGGCGCCACATAAGCTCCGGTCTCACGCTCCACGTGGCAGAGCGATCCGATCGCCTCCCAGTGAGAAAGAGGATCACAGGATCGGGGGCCCACCACAGAGCTCCATTAACTTGCGCCTACCATTTTGGCCGGCCAAGCCACGCCACCAGAAGTGGGACCTGTTACAGAATGGGTACAGCCTGAGGGAACATTGGGATGACAGGTGCCATAACAGGTACATACAACTAAATGCTTGCATACCTTTGAGCCAAACCCTCTCCCTCTGTAGATGTGTCATCATGTGTGGGACATTGCTGTTCTTCAGAATGTAGGAGTCATACACAGATCAAGGAGACTTGTCTGTCACTTGAGAGATGTATTGGTCTGCCACACACATCACCTTGAAGGAGTGGTAATTTTTCCTGTTCCTATACACCTGTTCATTGGCATTGGGAGGGACCAAAGGTACATGGGTGCCATCTATGGCACCTATCATACGAGGGATGTGTCCCACATCATAGAAGTCTGCCTTCACATGGGCTAGATTGCCTTGTTGGGGGAACCTGATGTAGCTGTCCAGGTGTTTCAAAAAAGCATACAGTACATCTTTCAACACAAGACTGAACATGGGCTGTGACATGCCTGCTGCTAAGCCCACTGTAATCTGAAAGGAGGAGCATGTGGCAAGAAAGTGTAGCACTGACAGAACTTGAACTGTGGGAGGGATAGCATTGGGTTTACTTATGGCAGGCAATAGATCTAACTCCAACTGGGTACATAGTTCCATGATGGTCTGACATTCAGACAATAGGTCTGAATTATGTGCCTCTCCTCCAGGGTTCCTCCAGGGTTCCGAGGTCACTAGCGGACGGTACGCTGGTGCATGTCAGGACAGGGTATCTAGGATGGAGAGGAGAAATAGCACAATATGAAATGCAAACCACACATGCTGGCAAAACACATCAAACTTGTACACAACTAACACTGTCCACATGGAGCACACTGCTGGGACATACCATATTGGGCATGCTGAAGAGGCATGGACTTCTCCCTTGATGCACATTGCTGCCCCTGATTAATAGTGTCTGACATACGTCACATGTGTCAAGTTCCATATGTGGTACACTGTCCTGTTCTGCACTGAGCCTGTATGTAGTTATGCCATATACCCATACAGTGACCCCGCCAATCAGCCAATGAATATCTAGTCATGCTGGTCATCAGACACCCAACCACGTAGGGTCACTGTGTCATGCATCTCACATGTATGTGCCAAAACATGATTGCACCACTTAGGCCTACCCCGCTATCTGCCGTATAAGGTGTATGGCACACTTATTTTACTGCATAATGGCATGATATGTGCGTAAAATGGCAGCCGCCTGACCTGCAGCTTTGGACAGGTGGTAGTGACCTAATTCCACCCGGGTATGTTGTCATGGCGGTAGGCGGTCGCCACCGCCGTGCAACTTCTCATTGGGTAACATTGCTGCCTATGGGAGACTGGGGCCAATGGCGATCATCTCTGGCAGTGAAGGTCCTGTACGCGGCAGCCGTGACTGCCATTTTCTGCTGCCTAGCTAACTTGACTCCTAACACTATAGCAAGCAAGACCTCCACTACGTGAGCTGCTGTGTACTGTCTCTGGGAGCCATCATGCCACATCCTGCAGGTGATAGGGCCCCCACCTTCACCCCGGAAGAACTAGAAAGGCTGGTGGATGAGGTCCTACCCCTGTATGGACAGCTTTATGGGGCACCAGAGGATCAGGTGAGCCCACTGCCATAGTCATGGTGAAAGGGGTGTGTGTGAGGGTGAATGGCGTATGTGTTCCAGTCAGGGAGTACATGCGTGCAGGGAGAATGGAGTATAGGCGTGTGAACCGCGAGGATGGGTTTGTGTGGGCATTTTGTGGGTCAGATGTTTATAGTCCACTGCTGTTGGTATGGTGCCAGTCTACTTAACTTTCTCCATCTGTCTGTGTCACCCATGCGGGTCAACGCCCATCAAAAGAAGGGGATTTGGTGTGCCATCACCAAGCAAGTGTGGACCCTGGTTGTCCATGCCCATCAGAGCACCCATTGTCGCCAGCGGTGGGAGGACCTGAAACACTGGGCCCGGAAAACCATGAAGGCCCAGCTGGGGATGTCCTCCCAACGAGGGAGGGGTGTCCGTCGGACCCATGGCCTGTATTTTGGCAGTGGCCTACCCAGAGGTGGATGTGTGTTTGAGGGCAGCACAGCAGCCACATGGGGGTGAGTACTGACTGTATCCTGGGACTTTGCTGGCCATTATTGGGATTGGGAGCCTAAGTGCTGCCAAAGTGGCATTGCAGATAATGTTAGAGGTGCATCAACATTTGGAAATGGGGAATAGGCACCCTTGCTGAGTATCTTTTGTAGTTGTGTCCCTATGCTCTACTGTTGGTGGATTTTCATCTCCCTGTTCCATACCTCTCAAAGTCTGTAATGTGTAGATGCACAAATGAGATGGACACATGTGTGACTCCATCCTGGCGCTACGATGGATGCGAGTATCAGTAGTCCCCTAAACATTGTGTATGACCAGCTCCAGCCATCTGCATCAGTGGCTCAGAGGTGTCAGTCCACTCCCATCTGTATAGGCAAACTGTACATGCAACTGTGCAACTCTCCTTCCATCCCTGGAACTATGTAGATCATGCACAAAAACTGGTATTGATAGACTGTGGGACTGGCATTACAGTTCCACCACTGCACTGCCCTTCACGAGACAGGAGTACTGTCCTGAGAGCTGACTGGGCATGTATAGGTGATGTATATGTGTAGGTAGGCAACCTGGAACACTGATACATGTAGATTAGAAGAGGTATGATTGCACAGTTCTAAAATTCCTGGGGGCTATACTTGTGGGTATGTATATGGGTTGGTACTGGTGGTGGCAAGTGCCCTGGGAGATCCCAGATGTGACACCATGGTGTGTAGATGGCATGCATAACGAAGCCTTAGCTTGTCCTCTGCTGCATTTCTGAATGACTGCCTACATCATGCCGAAACGGATAGTTAGGGGCACTTGTGATGGCCTGTGAGTCTTACAGCTTGGCTTGGCTATTAGGTTGTGGCAGATTGGAATGGTTTGGGTATTGCATTACACATCTGATGTGAACCATCTAGGTGTCTGACTGGTATTGGGCAAATGGCCTCACTATACTGAGTGGATAGCCTTCTGTAATGACAGGTAAGTGGTGTGTGATCAGTGTTTGGAGTTGACTACACTGTGATGGACATTTGACATTGGACATGGACTATTCAGGTGTTGTCATTGTAGGGGACTACAGTGTATTGTTGTGTAATCTGCACATTCAATGGGCCATAGGGGTATGGTGAGGTAAGATGTGCAATCATGCATGGTATTGATAGTGCATCAAGGGCATGCTGTGCCAGCTTAAGAGGGCATAGGTTGGCATCATGGGGGTGACTCTAGTAGTGGTATCCTAAGTAGGAATTGCTGTAGATGTGAGGTTGCCAGGCAGATTTGGGAAGTAGTGCCATGTCATGATGTAGGTAATGTGTCCTTGCAAATTAGATTACCTAGCCATGATATGTATAGTGACAGATGTACATGATTGGCTGTGTCAATGGGGGTGTATGTTATCCATTTTGCCCCTATTATGCTCTCTCCCTCCCTCCATCTCTATCTCTCATTGTGTGTATCAGCATCGTCTGGCGGAGGAGAAGGGGCACAGGCAAGTGGGGAAGCAACAGCCCACGGGACCCAGAAAGGTGGCACCACCGACACCAAAGGACCCAGTGGAATGGAGGGCGAGGGGAGTGCCACAGGGTAGAGCGGATCCAACACATCATCTTCAGAATCCTCCTTCAGTGGACACTCCCTGGTGGTGGTGGACCCAGCAGGGACCGCCCCAACATCATCTTTGTCCACGACCCCCCTTACTGGCACCGCCCTCCCAGTTACTCCCCACCCAGTTGCCCATGCCCGCTTACCCAGGAGCTGGGTATCTCCTTCGCCACAGGCACCTGTGCCCCTGCCCCAGTCAGCCCTGCTGGCCTCAGTGTGGAAGCTATTGACCTCCTAACATCCATCTCTGTGGGTCAGTCAACCATTGTGAATACCATCCAGGGACGGCAGCTCAGGTACAACAGAGCAATGCATTCCTGGAAGGCATTCACAGTGCCAAGGCTGGCCTCCATAGATCCTTTCAGGCTCTGGCCACCTCACTGATGGTAGCGAGTGTTCCTTTGTAAACCGTCACCCCTCCACCTACCACTTCCCAATCCCAAACTCCTCTCCCACACCCATCCAGAGCACACAATCACACAGGCATGCATCGACCTCAACAGACACGGTTGGCACTGACAAACACAAGCACCACAAGACACACAACAGGCAGCACACAGACAATACATACCTACAGACACAACAACATCCACTCCCTGCACAGACTACCCCACCACCCCCTCCTACCCACAGTCACCAAAATATCAGACCCTCAGACATCCACCCCATTCACCACATCCGCACTCACCACAACCACTGACACCCCCACATGCAGCACATGTACCATACCTGCAGACACCACCCCAACAGATAGTCACCCATCCAGCATGGCATCTCCCAGCACCTCCTCCCCCCTCCCAAAACATCTAAACGCCCGCACTCAGTCACCAAACAGACACCCAGCAGACACAAGCATTCCACCCAAGCACCTGCACCCCAGGACACATCTTACGACCCTTCCCTCTCCCTCCACTCCCAAAGCCCTTTCCAATGAACACCCCTGTGTACCTAAAAATGTTTTCTATATAAGTTTTCCCTACTCCTTACCCCTCTTCCACCCGGGGAGACCCCGGCTCCCTCTGTGCCCCTCCAAGTCCAGCCCTTCCACCTCAAAGTCCTCCCCTACCCCCCTGATATTGCCCATGTCCCTCCACCTGCAAAAACGTAAACGCCCCCAAAGGCCAAGGCCCCCCTCCCAAGGCCAGACCCAAGGACCCCTGCCCAAACCCAAACTCAAGGAACCCCCTCCCAAGTCCAAACCAAAATCCAAGGACCCCCCCCATCCCAAGCCTAAACCCCCCCTCAACATGCCCCCTTTGCCACTGAGATGCCTTCATGCCCCCTTGTTGTCCCTACCCTGTGGAAATCATTTTGTTGCCAGGAGTCAAGTCGGGGCACAATGGGGTGACTAATGTTTGTTTGGCATCCTCTAACATTGGACTTGCCTATGGGCAATTTGGTACATAGTTATTTATTTCTATTTTTTAGTTTACTTAATACATCTGGGCCAACTAGATGTTGGCATCCATCGAACACTACTTGTCCTACCTTTCTTTCTCCATGTCAGATTCATGTTTCTGATCCTTAGTTTGTGTGTGTGACGTGTGTGTGTGTTGGCTGTGCGTGCTGTTGTGCATGGCCTGCATGTGCGTGTGAGGCCCTGGCATCAGTCCCGCTGTGATGAGCATGTATTGTGTGTGATATGATTGTGTAGTCATTGTACAAGGATGGGAATTCATGTAGGAACTTGGAGGGTAGCTTCCAGGAGTCCATTCTGGGGGGGTGTCACTCAGGATGGGAGCCCAGGGACAATAGATGATTTAGTAACCCTGCCTTTAGCTCCTCACTATAAGGGTGGTAATGCCATCCATCCTAGACCTAGGCCTCTCCACTCTTCTTTAATTTCCTGGAAGATAGCGGGCTTACGGAACAAGATTGGTGATCCGGACTGGGGTTCTCTTATTGACTCCTGTAGTATTTGTCTTTTCCAGGAAACTTGGGCTACTACTAACATACAGAGACAAGGGTATATTTTATTCTGCAAAGAGGCCATTCCTTTACCTGCGGGGAGGGCAGGAGGAAGTCTTATTATGTGGGTAAAGATTTCCGAGGTTGGGGAAGTGAAGGAAATCTATGTAAATTCACCTGATATTTTGGCGTTCTCATTTAAATTAAAATGGGGCCCACCATTATTGTGTTTTAACTTATACAATAGGCCAGGTCCCTCTAGCAAAATCTCAGAAACAATATCTCTGCAAAATACACTTGTAGCTGATTTATTTTTCTCGCATTTTGTCATCATAGCCGGCGACTTCAACGCTTCCCTAGAGCCTAACTCCCTATTTGCAGAGCTAACTCAGGAAGAAGATGCAATATGGGGAATTCCATCCTTTTCCATGGCGAGAAGCCAGCCTAAATCTAGTCCAAGGGTGTTGCAGGTTATTGAATTAATGCTGCTATATGGCCTACAGCCAGGGAATGGGTGTTTCCCTTCAGATGTTCCAGCACGTTCCACCTTTTTTAGAGGGACCTATAGTAGCCTGATTGATTATCTGCTTATTGATGCTAGAATTTGGCACGGAATTAAGGACCTTAAAGTGGGAGATCAATGCTATAGTGATCATTTCCCCCTTTTGTTATAGTGGGTTGGGTGGTTTCCTGGTTCTGGGCCAAATAAGCAAGATCAGAGAGTTATGCCCTCCCTGGAGGTGGCTAGCAATCAGCGTGTATTAAGATGGGAGGTTTTCACGAACAAAGGAGTTTTAGTAGCTCAAATGTCTGATTTGGTTTCTGGGCATACAGTTGCCCTTGTATCTAACCCCTACCCCGCTGACCAAATCATGGCTAAACATGCTGAGCTCTTCGCTTCCTTGGAGGCCCTTTTTACCAGGGAAAACAGGGGAAGAGGGAGACGTAGAGTGCTTAAACTAAATCCATGGTTTAATAAGGCCTGTAGGAGGGCCAAGTGCGGCCTTTTGAAAGCAGTTAGACAACAGGATAGACCTGCTATAATGATGGCAAGGCGTGACTATGCTGCTGTAATCAAGTCTAGCGAGGCACAGTGGGTGGAGGATATATGGCAAGACTTGCTGGTAGCAGCCAAGGATTCAGATACAAAGCAATTCTGGTCCCTGGTTTCCCAAGAAGGATGAAATCGGAGCTCCAGGCCTGATTGCCACATCCCTGCAAAGACTTGGACCTCTTATTTTACTAAACTCTACAGCCAGGACTCTATTCCTCCAGCCGACATAGAGGTGGTATATACGGATACTTTTGATGGGGTAGGTGCTATTGCAGCATTTACTAGGAAAGAAACAGAGGTAGCTATTATGGCCCAAAAACCAGGGAAGGCTCCTGGGCTAGATGGGATACCATCTGACTTGTAGAAGTCTGATCTGACAATATGGGGCCCTTACATTAACAGAGTCTCAAATGCTATTTTGGAGAGCAACATCTTTCCCCACTCATGGAGGGGTGCAATAATTGTCCCCATCTATAGGAAAGGGGACAAATCGCCCCGGGGAAATTATAGACTGATTAGCCTCTTGGATACTCTTCAGAAAATCTTTTCCTTCCAGGTTTTGCGTAGGCTTAGAGCCTGGATGGAAGAGAACGGGGCCTTAAGCCATTTGTAGGTGGGCTTTAGGTGAGGGACGGCTACGGTGGACCAGGTCTTCCGCTTTCTTACAATTAAATGGAAGGTGGTGGACCTGGATGGTAGTAGACTGTTTGTCGCCTTTGTTGATCTCAGATCTGCTTTTGATCTGGTACCCCGTTCCAAGTTATGGGAGACCCTGGCAAAAATTGGAGTCCCGGGCCCCTTGCTAAATTTGATTAGGGAGCTGAACTCAGGGAGTTTTGCTAGAGTAAGGTGGGGGAAGGATGGAGAGCTATCTGATGAGTTTCTCATACAGAAAGGTGTTAGGCAGGGATGTGTTTTGGCTCCAACTTTTTTCTTACTTTTTATAAATGCCTGTATTCCGTATTTATTTGATAGCTTAAATGATGCTCCGAAATTGGGTGGTACCAAGACACTGTGGGGGTCATTCTGACGGCCAGGGTCGGCGGGAGCACCGCCGACAGGCCGGCGGTGCCCCGCAGGGCATTCTGACCGCGGCGGTAAAGCCGCGGTCAGACCGGCAACACTGGCGGTCTCCCGCCAGTGTACCGCCACCCGTTTGAATCCTCCAAGGCGGCGCAGCTAGCTGCGCCGCCGAGGGGATTCCGACCCCCCAGACCGCCATCCAGTTCCCGGCGGTCCGCCCGCCGGGAACCGGATGGAGGTAGGGGGGGTCGCGGGGCCCCTGGGGGCCCCTGCAGTGCCCATGCCACTGGCATGGGCACTGCAGGGGCCCCCGTAAGAGGGCCCCTACGAGTATTTCACTGTCTGCTTGGCAGACAGTGAAATACGCGACGGGTGCAACAGCACCCGTCGCACCTTCCCACTCCGCCGGCTCGATTACGAGCCGGCTTCATTGTGGGAAGGACGGTTTCCCCTGGGCTGGCGGGCGGCCTTTTGGAGGCCGCCCGCCAGCCCAGGGGAAACCTCAAAATACCCACCGCGGTCTTCCGACCGCGGTACGGTATTTTGGCGGCTCCCGCCGGGCGCGCGGTGACCGCGCCCGGCGGGAGTCAGAATGACCCCCTGTGTCTGTTGTTTGCCGATGATACTTTACTTTTATCCCAAACTGCCTCTGGATTATCTAGGCTTTTGGAGAAATTCTTGGAGTTTTTTAAGGATTATGGATTACAGATTACTTGCACCAAAACAAAATGTATGGTATTTGGCGACCCTAAATTTAGAGCAAAGAAGAATATAGTGCTGGATGGTGAGGTTCTCGAACGTGTTAGTGATTTTGACTATCTGGGAATTAGACTACAAAATTCCCACAAATGAACATCACATCTGTCAAAGGGTATTATGTCCCTTAAACAAAAGTCAGGGGGCATCTTGAGATTTGCTGCTAGAACGCCCACCTTTCCTATCACACCTGCAGTGGATATTTATAAAGTGCAGGCTAGAGCGGGCGCCTTGTATGGTGCTGAGCTGTGGGGCCATAGTAAACTTGAGGATATGGAAAGAGCAGAGAATCTCTTTATTAAGGCCCTATTAAAAGTTCCCTCGAGTTCTCCTACCATGCCTATCCGAGTGGATTTAAATTTGTATTCTATCGCCGATATTGCTGCCTTGAGACCTCTGCAATATTGGATTCGGATTTGGTCCACTGCAGTGCTAGATCCTTATAGGATATGGTGAGGAGCACTTCTAAGAGATTCCCAGGTGGGAAAAATCCCATGGTGCTAGTATGTAAAAAGAGGCTTCCTTAAACTTGGGCTGGGCTCCTATTGGACAGATCCTTTGCCTCTCCCAAAAATGCACCACAGATTGTGAAAGATGCATATTGGGTGAGTGTAAAAACATCTACTCTAGCAGCTGTTCCGTCGGGTAGCATGACTGACAACTTTTTATCATCCAAGTGTCATTATGAGTTTGAGCATTTTTTTAATATCATTTTACATCCTGCGGCACGTGCACTTTACCTAACATTCAGATTAGGCTCCCTACCAGTGCCTGATCTTACTTCCAGATGGAAGCAAACTGTTAGTTTGTCAGATCTTTGCCCGATGGGGTGCAATACTAGGGAAACAATCAGCCATCTTTTATTTTTTTGCCCCGCATATAAAAAGCAAAGGGCCCGCTGGATAAGACCTCTTTGTAACTCCATGGGAATTAGGGATCGCCATTCGGCTCTTAGGATTTGTAGTACCAGTACCCATGGGCCGGTGGTGTGTGCTGTGGTAAAGTTCTTAGCAGCCTCGTGGCGTATTAGAGCAAGCTTTTTATTGACATAACATTTACTTAAGGGTGGAGACTGTGTTTTAAACTGATCTAACATTGTTATTTTTAGATATTGATTATATATTTGTATCATATTAGATTTCTTTTTAATACAGGGAAAAATTCATTAGGTCTTAGGAATGTAAATTTTTTCGCTCTAGCTTTTACTGGGTTATTTGTCTGATCTAGAACAGAAGTTTGTTTAAGTATTTTTTGCCACAGCCTTACCAAGATTAAGGAAAACTAACTCACATGTATTCTCCTACAGAGCAATTTGGTGTCTGATTTGCACGTCCTGGGCCTTGGTAATGTGAAAATTTTCCTTTTGTATTTTTACATGTCGTATTCAGAAATATGGTTTTATGTATGTATTGTATTGCTTTTATGGTAGCTGCTGCCGAAATCTCAAATGATGATGATGATGATTGTATGGTCGCATGCGAATGTTTAGCTATATTGTGTATTGTTCATGGTGCAATGTGTTGCGTTGGTGTTGTGTGCCATTGTGTGGTTGTTGTGTGTACATTCATGTGTGTGGTGTGGCTATGTCCTATGGGTTGTGTGTGTTGTGGTAACACATTTGTTGTATGGGTGTGTGTTAGTTTTGGTTGTGTGGTGTTGTTATGTGTTGTGTGTATGTGTGTGATGTGGATGTGTGCAGTGAGAGTGGTTGGCGAAGCATCTCTGGACTTGCGGTTGTGATGTGGTTGTGTGAGTCGGTGGTGTTGTATATGAATGTGTTTAACAGTGGCGTTGTTGCGTGTATGCGGGTTGGTGTGTGTATGTCACATGTGTTTTGGCCGTGGTGTGTGTAGTTTGTGTGTGCTTGTGTGTAGTATGTGTGTGAGTGTGTGTATGTAGAGGTGTGTGTGTTCGTATGGGTGTGCGGGTACGTGTATGTGTGGCCGTCGCTGGGCGTCTCGGCTGTATCTGTTGTGTGTGAGTGTGTACTAAAGCCTTTCCCTCCAGTGTGTGCTGGGTGTGTACTTACAGTTGCTGTCTTCGTCACGGGATCTGACGTTGTTGTACGAGCAGGAGCAGTCGGAGGACTTCAAGTTCAGGTTCCATGGTGGCTCTGGTCAGCTCTGTATTCCTGAAAGTGAGTGTTTCCTTTTATATCATCCCTTTCTGCCAGGATTTTGGTGGCGGTGCGACCGCAGCGGAAACTCTGGCAGTATGCAGCCTCATAATATGTTCAGCAGAAACATGCTCCCTGCCGGTCTGAAGGTGCCTACGGCCGTCCGCAGCGGTCAGACCACATTGGGGGTACTGGCGGTGTATTGGCTGAATACCAGTTGGGAAGACTGTCATAGTTATAATATGGCGGTCTTCACCGCCAGGCTGTTGGCGGTATGACTGCCGCCACCAACATGGCGGTTCCGAGACCGCCAAACTCGTAATTACCACCATCATTTTAATTATGTTAAATATATTTTTTAATATAACCATTTATTACAAATTTAAATGCATTTAAATTAATGCAATTAATATTTATAAATTATATTATCAATATTCAAACGCTATGGGCTTGATTATGAGTTTGGCGACCTCCGAACTTCCGCTGGGGAGGTTGCCGCCATACTGGCTACCTCCTCGCCGGGCCCATTACGGCTTTCCCGTTGTGTTGACGGGCAGAAACCAAGGTTTTCTCTGGTCGACCTACTGTGAAAGCGGCGGTAGCATTGTTGCCAGCTTGTAATAGAGTCGACGGCAATGCACCAGCACCCTCGCTATGATCACTGTCTGCACAGGACCCCTGCACTGCCCATTCCTGATACACAGTGGCAGTTGGCCCCCTCCACCTGTTCTCCGCCAGCCTTTTCATGGCGGTTTCACCATGAAAAGGCTGACGGAGAATCAGGTCGTAATCAGCAAGGCATCAATGACTCCAGCGCCGCCCTGGCTGATTCCAACTTGGACCGCCATCAGCCCTTTGGCAACATTGCTCCCGGTGGAGACAGTGGTTGTTTTGCAGTCTGACCGCCAAACTCTTAATTTGGCAGTCAGGATCCCCTCCGCTAGGCTCACGGTCTCAAGATCACCAGCCTCGTAATGAGGCACTAAGTTTTTGTTTTTTATATTTTTGTGAATTCTAATGCCAATTTTAAAAGTCAACATTATTGTAATGTATATTTGGTAGCAGATGTTTTTAAACGTTCAATATTTAGTTAGGGCAATGTTTTAGAATCAACAAATGTTTTAATTAAAAGTCTAGGGCTAATGATATTTAGGTTGTCATAATTTTGACCTCAATTTTACTGCATGTCAATTTTGTAGTTAGTGCTCGGGACTATAACCCTGTCGCAACACCCAATTCCCGATTACACTCTGGGCCTTTTTTAGGTCTTGGTTTAACAGTGCAGCTGTCAAACAGACCCATTGCTAATAATATACAGAGAGTGTGCTTTGTGTCTGCCTCTAGCCACTGGCTTTCTTTGATCAACATATTTCACTAATTGGCTTGAACTATTGCAATAACATCCTGGCTCAGATGAGTCTTCATCTCTTAAACTGGTACTGCTACTGGCTGATTGAATATGACCTTCCACCTCTACTCAAGTGCTGTAAGGATGCAGGATGGAGCACGCTTCTCTCTAAACACCTGTATCCCACAATGTGCTACCCTAAAGCTCCTGCACATGCATGTCTTCAGAAGCGGAAGAGGATAGGGAGGTGTAGAGAGTTTGTTCATCATCTGGACAAAAGCTCTCAGAGGGACGCACTACATTAAACATCTGAGTAGAGGCAAGAAGGATTGCATGTCTGATGGAGCCACAGGACTCTCCCAAAACTTGATGTTGGTGTCTGCCATCTTGAATGCCCATAGTATGAGCTCTTCATGAACCATAGTGTCCTTACTAGGTAACTGTGATGCTTAGTTGATGCAGCTGGGATTTGCTACTGGAAGTTAGAATCATTGGAATCTGTCATCCGAACAAGTCGATGAAAAGACATCGACATCAAAGAAGTATTCTCCCACCACACTTGCAAAGGCTACAGCCTTACTTTTTGCTTTTTTCACAAGGCGTCATCCATTAGGCTAATGAACTCTACCTCGCCTTGCACTGTTTCTATATGGAGTTTTCTGTTTTTACTAAGAAGTTGGTAAGGAATGGTTTCATAACAGAAGTGAGCGGAAATGTGTTGGCACAGAATTATTATTTTTAGACAAGTATGGTATGAAGGTATTGATAATAACAAGGTATGATTGCCAAGGTTGTAGGAAAACTATACAACATTAACAAATGCAATTCATATTACACCCCTCAACATAGCAAGCAGGATCACAGAAGGCTTTGCATCCCACTGATGGCAGCATTGTATAGCAAATAGTATATAGCAACTGAGAGTGCTGGTCACAGTTTCTAGGATTGTCTGTTCTTAGTCATTAATTGTGATACTTCACCGTTCTTTGTAGGGGCGAATAGTGTTCATGGACACAATGGGTGTTGCCCTGCCACCCTCTGGGGAGAGGCAAGAATAGGGGAAATAAACACAGAGCAGCTAAAAAGAAATTACTGCTCGGAGACAGAGTGCTGAATCTCTTGGGTGAACTCTAGTGAACTTTGCAGATGTCCTACTGCAGAAGTGCCAGCCAAGCAAGGGTTTCTACAGCAGTGATATCAAAGTGACATCATATCAGAGGGTGTGTTGATTTTGAATACTATTGATCGGTTGCTTTTGGAACTCATTAACAGTGGCCCAGGAAGGAGTTAGCACCTCCATTTGCTTCAATGACAGGGGGTGGAGCAGTCCATGAGGACAAGGAGGGAGTGAGTGGCAACAATTTGTTGATCATCACATATGGGCAGGTTGTAGGAGGGAGCAAGGGGGCTGCCCTCCTGGCAGCAACACATGTTTAGTACTGCTTTTCGTTGCACTTTGAAAAAAAAATACGGAGCTGAGCATGACAGACTGCTTCCTTGTCTCAACTCCTTGGCTGCATAGAGGCCCAAGAGAAGTAAGGAACCAGCTGTGAAGAATTACACTAGTGGACTAAAAGGTAAGTATGCAGTTAAGCTTCTGCCTGCATCAGGGCCACAGTCACCCTACCACTCCCCACCCCACTCCACTCCCTGCTTTAGCAGCTACAGGCAGGGAGTGATTCTTGATGGTCCTCTTCAGTCTGCTAATCGGCAGACAAAGGCTCATAATCAACTTGGGGAGATTGAGTGAGTAAAAGGAAGGATGGGTGGATGGATAGGTGCATGGATGAATGAGTGAAAGGATGGATGAATGAATGGAAGAGTCAAAAGGTGGAAAGTGTGTATTAATGAAAAGGAGGGAGGATGGATGGATGAGTGATTGAAAGGGTGAATGGAAGGAGGAGTGAAAGGAAGGGTTGGTGGATGATGAGAGAGCACAGATGGATGGATGGAACAGTGAGTGAAAGGATGGATGGATGAGTGGAAGGGTAAATGGATGGATGAGTGAATAGATGGATGGAGTGAAATCATGGATGTATGAGTAAAAGGGAGGGTAAAAATTGATGAATGGATAGGCGAAACGGTGTATGAATGGAGGAGTGAAAGGATGGATCAATGGATGATAAGACAAAGGATGGAAGAATGAGTGAAAGGATGGATAGAAGAGTGGAAGTGTAAAAGGATGTATGAGTGGTCGATGGAGTGAAAATATGGATGAGTGAAAGGATGGATGGATGAAAGGATGGATGTAAAGATGGATGAGTGAAGCAATGGATGAATGAGTGAAAGGCAGGGTAGATGGATGTCTGGATGTAGGAAAGTACCATCTTGCCTGGCATGTTACCCCCATTTTTTCACTGTATATATGTTGTTTTAGTTGTATGTGTCACTGGGACCCTGTCAGCCAGGGCCCCAGTGCTCATAAGTGTGCCTGAATGTGTTACCTGTGTAGTGACTAACTGTCTCACTGAGGCTCTGCTAATCAGAACCTCAGTGGTTATGCTCTCTCATTTCCTTCAAATTGTCACTAACAGGCTAGTGACCAATTTTACCAATTTACATTGGCTTACTGGAACACCCTTATAATTCCCTAGTATATGGTACTGAGGTACCCAGGGTATTGGGGTTCCAGGAGATCCCTATGGGCTGCAGCATTTCTTTTGCCACCCATAGGGAGCTCTGACATTTCTTACACAGGCCTGCCACTGCAGCCTGAGTGAAATAACGTCCACGTTATTTCACAGCCATTTTACACTGCACTTAAGTAACTTATAAGTCACCTATATGTCTAACCTTTACCTGGTAAAGGTTAGGTGCAAAGTTACTTAGTGTGAGGGCACCCTGGCACTAGCCAAGGTGCCCCCACATTGTTCAGGGCCAATTCCCCGGACTTTGTGAGTGCGGGGACACCATTACACGCGTGCACTACATATAGGTCACTACCTATATGTAGCTTCACAATGGTAACTCTGAATATGGCCATGTAACATGTCTATGATCATGGAATTGCCCCCTCTATGCCATCCTGGCATAGTTGGCACAATCCCATGATCCCAGTGGTCTGTAGCACAGACCCTGGTACTGCCAAACTGCCTTTTCAGGGGTTTCACTGCAGCTGCTGCTGCTGCCAACCCCTCAGACAGGCTTCTGCCCTCCTGGGGTCCAGCCAGGCCTGGCCCAGGATGGCAGAACAAAGGACTTCCTCTGAGAGAGGGTGTTACACCCTCTCCCTTTGGAAAATGGTGTGAAGGCAGGGGAGAAGTAGCCTCCCCCAGCCTCTGGAAATGCTTTCATGGGCACATGTGGTGCCCATTTCTGCATAAGCCAGTCTACACCGGTTCAGGGACCCCTTAGCCCTCCTCTGGCGCGAAACTGGACAAAGGAAAGGGGAGTGACCACTCCCCTGACCTGTACCTCCCCTGGGAGGTGCCCAGAGCTCCTCCAGTGTGCTCCAGACCTCTGCCATCTTGGAAACAGAGGTGCTGCTGGCACACTGGACTGCCCTGAGTGGCCAGTGCCATCAGGTAACGTCAGAGACTCCTTCTGATAGGCTCCTTCAGGTGTTGCTAGCCTATCCTCTCTCCTAGAAAGCCAAACCCTCTTTTCTGGCTATTTAGGGTCTCTGTCTCTTGGGATTCTTTAGATAACGAATGCAAGAGCTCATCCGAGTTCCTCTGCATCTCTCTCTTCACCTTCTGCCAAGGAATCGACTGCTGACCGCGCTGGAAGCCTGCAAAACTGCAACAAAGTAGCAAAGACGACTACTGCAACTCTGTAACGCTGATCCTGCCGCCTTCTCGACTGTTTTCCTGGTGGTGCATGCTGTGGGGGTAGTCTGCCTCCTCTCTGCACTAGAAGCTCCGAAGAAATCTCCCGTGGGTCGACGGAATCTTCCCCCTGCAACCGCAGGCACCAAAGAACTGCATTACCGGTCCCCTGGGTCTCCTCTCAGCACGACGAGCGAGGTCCCTTGAATCAAGCAACTCTGTCCAAGTGACTCCCACAGTCCAGTGACTCTTCAGTCCAAGTTTGGTGGAGCTAAGTCCTTGCCTCCCCACGCCAGACTGCATTGCTGGGAACCGCGACTTTTGCAGCTACTCCGGCCTCCGTGCACTTCCGGCGGAAATCCTTTGTGCACAGTCCAGCCTGGGTCCACGGCACTCTAACCTGCATTGCACGACCTCCTAAGTTGTCCTCCGGCGACGTGGGACTCCTTTGTGCGACTTCGGGTGAGCACCATTTCACGCATCCTCATAGTGCCTGTTTCTGGCACTTCTGCGGGTGCTGCCTGCTGCTGAGAGGGCTCCTTATCTTGCTTGATGCCCCCTCTGTCCCCTGACGCAATTGGCGACATCCTGGTCCCTCCTGGGCCACAGCAGCATCCAAAAACCCTCACCACACGATTTGCAGCTAGCAAGGCTTGTTGGCGGTCTTTCGGCGGGAAAACACTTCTGCACGACTCTCCACGGCGTGAGGGATCCGTACTCCAAAGGGGAAGTCTCTAGCCCTTGTCGTTCCTGCAGAAACCTAAGCTTCTACTGTCCAGTAGCAGCTTCTTTGCACCCACAGCTGGCATTTCCTGGGCATCTGCCCATCTCCGACTTGCTTGTGACTTTTGGACTTGGTCCCCTTGTTCCACAGGTACCCTCAACTGGAAATCCATTGTTGTTGCATTGATGGTTTGTGTCTTTCCTGCAGAATTCCCCTATCACGACTTCTATGTCCTTTGGGGAACTTTAGTGCACTTTGCACTCACTTTTCAGGGTCTTGGGGTGGGCTATTTTTCTAACCCTTCCTATTTTCTAATAGTCCCAGCGACCCTCTACAAGGTCACATAGGTTTGGGGTCCATTCGTGGTTCGCATTCCACTTTTGGAGTATATGGTTTGTGTTGCCCCTATCCCTATGTGTCCCCATTGCATCCTATTGTAACTATACATTGTTTGCACTGTTTTCTAATACTATTACTGCATATTTTGGTATTGTGTACATATATCTTGTGTATATTTGCTATCCTCATACTGAGGATACTCCCTGAGATACTTTTGGCATATTGTCATAAAAATAAAGTACCTTTATTTTTAGTATAACTGTGTATTGTGTTTTCTTATGATATTGTGCATATGACACTTGTGGTACTGTAGGAGCTTCACTCGTCTCCTAGTTCAGCCTAAGCTGCTCTGCTAAGCTACCATTATCTATCAGCCTATGCTGCTAGACACCCCATACACTAATAAGGGATAACTGGGCCTGGTGCAAGGTGCAAGTACCCCTAGGTACTCACTACAAGCCAGTCCAGCCTCCTACACTGGATGAAAGAATGGATGAGTGGTCCAGTGAAAGCGTGGATTGATGGATATATGAATAGATGGATAGATGGATGAGCGAGTGAAAGGATGGTTGGCAGAGTGAAAGGGTAAATGGAGGGATGTATGAGTGGATGGGATGAAGGGTGGATAGATGGGTGTAAGGATGGATGGCTGAGTGAAAGTGTGGATAGATGGAGCAAAAGGTGGATGGATGAGTAAAAAGATGAATGGATGATTGAAAGGATGGATGAATAGATGAATGAAAGGTGCTGGATAAGTGAACGGGTGGATGATTAATTGAATGGATTGGTTTGATGGATGGGTGACCCTGGACCAGTCTCTGCTCTCCTTTGTGGCCTGGACAGCTACACCACATCCTCCTTGTTTTGTGGTTAATTTTTATTATACCAAGAGTGAATAATTATTCAATCTTGGTATAATAAAAATAAAATGCAGACCCGTTTTGGGTCCAGCAACAAACGGAGGCAGTGAGTGACATTGTTTGATTGCTGACACAGGTGCATGAAGGTGCCTGCGCCAGCCATCGGAGATACTGTTCAGAGCTGGTGAAATCCCAGCACAGTGAGCATGTATTTGTGACTATGTTCATGTGTTAAAGTGAGAGAGTCAGTGAAGGTGTGAGAGAGAATTAGTGAGAATGAGTGACAGTATGGATGAGTATTTGTGAGAATGAATATGAGTGAGTGAGGGAGAATAACAGAGTGTAACTGAGTGTTACTGTGTGTGAGACATAGTAAGACTGAGAAATTCGGAAGGAGTGAGAATGAATGGGACTGAGTGAAACAGTGGGTCAGAGCAGAATGAGTTAGACTGTGTGAATTAGTGAGAATGAGTGAGACTGAGTGAATCAAAGTGAGACAGTAAACTTAGGGAGCTATTTACAAGAGGCTTGCGCCACCGGAGCGTCACTTTTTTAGACGCTCTGGTGGTGCAGACCTGTCAATCATATCTATGAGGTGACACAAAGCCACCCTGCGTGGCCTTGCATTGACTCATAGATATGGAGCGAGGCAAGGCGGTGCAAAGTGCTGCGTTGCCTTACTCTGCATCAAGTAGGCGTCCCATCCATGTTGCAGTGGGTGTTCCCACGCAACACCTATGGATTTTGACGCTGCCCCGGATTTACAAAGTCACGTAAACCTGGGACAACGCCAAAACCATACGCTTCTCCAGAGCAGATGTAACCAGGATAAATGTGTCCCTTCCTGCACAAAAACAATCCTGCCAACACTGCAGACACCCTTGCACCATGGTGTGAGGGTGTCTGCGTTGGTGCTAAGCACCAAGTTGTGCACCAGCACTGGCTGAAAGGACAGGAATGCCCTGTATCTCATAGATATGGTGCATTCCTGCCCTTTGGATTTGGCGTACGGCAGTGTAGCAAAAAGACTTGCATCACTGCCCTATGCCAGATCTTTGTAAATGAGGCCATTAGTGCAAGAAAGTTTGAAAGAACTCTTCAAAAAGATACTATTTAGAATTCAAGCCCAGGATTACGCCCTATCACTTTTAAAGGTCACCAGCTGGCACTGGTTCTTTGTTTTGTCATGCATTCTGCATGTGAATGTATGGTTAATTATTTTCTGTTCTTTCAGCTAATGAAGAGAACCATGGAACTCTTCTGCACCCAGAGGATGGCTCACCACAGCTACCTTCGCACAAAGAAAGAGGACTTGTGAAGAATGAGGTGCCATTATATACTGTTGCGGACATTATGATTGGCTGGGAGCTAGACATGATTGTTATGATTGGTTAAAGATCACATATTATTGTTTTTACTGTTCTCATGGAATATGTAGTGTTTGTTATTTGGCCGCTGTGAGAAGTAAAGAAAGTTCAAAGCTGGATCTGTGTCTCTGTGTCCTTAATAGAACTGAAATTTTCCTTCATGATAGCTTGGACATTTATCAATATTTTACAAGTATTTTACATTTTTATTTTATATTAAATATTTTAAATATTTTTTTTAAAGAATAAACATGTCGCATAGGGAGCTCTTCACCACAGAGGCGGAGATCTCCACCTATAAATGAAAAGTTACTACAATCCTAAATACTGTTGTAAGAGGCCCCACATGTAAGCCTGCGCTTACGTGTAAATTTACACTCTGAAATGTTGAATAGGAAAAAGTAGAGATTTACATATAGGGCAGTAGTAGATTCACAATCTATATGTGCACATTTATCTTTAGAATCAGTCCCAGAGAGTGAGAATTACAGAGAGTGTCAACAGGCACGTTATATTCAATATCAGAATCTAATTTCTAAAGTCTACTCCATAGCTAGACTAAAGTCTTCTCTTGTTTTCAGATGTCAACATTTCTGTAGTACAGAGACCAGCAATGCAGCCTGAAGTGTGACAATATCCAGTGTCTCTGCTTCTCTCTCTTACTTGCACCGAAATGCATGAGGGGCTACTTACAATACAACTATAGTAATTAATCTCTGTCTACTCGTGCTGCAGATCTCAGGGAGACCAGGACAGTGTCTACATTGATCCACAAAGCCACTGTGGTTCATCATTTAAGGTTATAATTTTCAAACCAGAGATTCCAGGTGTCTATGAACTCCCCACCCCCTTCGTAGAACCGAGAATCCTCGTCCTGCCCCCTTACACCACTCCTGCTGTTCTTTTCTTTGTTGTTGGATTTCCGAACATAAAAGCAGCTCCAGCAATGTGGATAAAGGTGGCCAGAATATCAATGGATCCTGTGTGCAGAACCACGGATCCCATGATGAACATTCTGTACCAGCCAGCCAATCGGATTGCGTGGACCGATGTATCCGTTCTGTGGATGTAGCAAAGGCCAACAGGAAAAAGCTCCATCCTCCACTCAGATTTGAACATTTTTTAAAAAAAACAAATAGGCATGAATTATCCTCAGACCTCGTCTTGTGGATTTCTGTCAAATATATCACCAACATATACAAAAAAGTAACACTTAAAAGCCCACAGGACACATTTATGTACACAAATACCGAGGAAACCACTACACTAACCTACATTAAGCAATCGAAAGAGAGTGTTCGTGTTCTGTCTTCATGCAAAGTTGGATGTTTTACTGTTGTCTTCTGTATGAAATAAACAAATAAAACAGAAAATTCTTATTTTATTTCAAGCCAAAGATCTTTATCCTTCCTCTTCACTGATCCACACAAACAAATGAAATAGACTGAAAAGACCCTGCAGTATTCCTGCAGACTGATTAAAAGGCCCCCAAGTTATCAGCAAAACAAAAAGCGAGGCGCAACAGTAAAATCGCGGAATCAAGCAATCGTGTAATTGAAGTTAAGTGTTTTTATTTTAAAGTGCCTTTTATGATCTACTTATAACTTTGGAACCGTTTGACAAATCTTTCTTTATCAAGTGTGGCAGAAAATGAGTAGGTTCTGCTGACTTTGGTACCTCAAGTTTCATGCACGTGCAACGGGGGTGGGGGACAAATGTAAAGGGGAGTAGAGGTCAGAAAAGAAGCTTTTTATTTTAAGTTCCTGAGCTAGAGGGAATTACACTGACCATGGCATCAACATGGGGGTGCACCCAATCAGTATTTCTTGAAATAATTGCATTACAAAATATATATCGGAAGGGTTCTAAGGGGTCACGGTAAAACCACTTAGAAGGTTTATCCTCGAATTTAGAACCAAGGTTAATTGGAAAACAGAAATTGTGAAAAATAAGGAAGCCTCTTTGGACAAAGGACCGTTTACTCCCGTCAGCCATTGCAGGATCCACGGGTCCTCCGCTTAATCAATCAGTCGAGTTGTAGAGCGCGACTTGTCACCAGTGAGGGTATCCAGGCGCTGGCAGGGTCTCAGTCAAAGAGCCAGGTTTTCAGCATCCTGTGGAACTCCCGTAGAGTTGGGGAGGTCCTGCGGTGCAGGGGAGGACGTTCCAGGTTTTGGCTGGGAGGTAGGAGAAAGAGCATCCTCCTGCTCTACTGCGTTGTTTTGGGGGTGTGGACCAGTGCAAGGGAGGTGGAGCAGAGGTATCTGAAGGGGTTGTGCCCGTAGAGGTTTTGTTTTTGAGGTGGGGAGATGTGGGTGTGACGAGGAAGATCCAGGATGAGTCTTGCTGCGGTGTTCTGGATGGTCTGTGGTCTTTGAACTATGTGGGCCTCGATTCCCACATAGAGGGTGTTTCCGTAGCCCAGCCGACTAGTGAGAAGGGCTTGGGTGATGGTGCATTTCGCGTTTTGGGGAAGCCACTTCATAATTTTACGTGACATGTGCAGGATTGAAAAAAGGAGAAAGACACTGCGTTGACTTAGTACTTCATGGTGAGTTTGCTGTCCAGGATAATACCGAGATTCCTGGTGTGCTCGGCCGGGGTTGAAGTGGACCCTAGTTCTGAGAGCCACCAGGAGGCATCCCAAGGGGAGTCGTTTCTGCAAAGATCAACACTTCAGTCTTGTCTGTGTTGAACTTGAGGAAGTTATTCCTCATCCAATTGTGACGCTGGTCCTGCATTGGTAGAAGTTGGTTCTGGCAGCAGTTGCGTTTTCAGAGAGGGAGAGTATGAGTTGCGTGTTGTCGGCTTAGGATGTAATGTTGAGTCCGTGGGATCTGACTATGTTGGCCAGGGGAGGGACATGTAGGGGGCTGAGTGATGAGCCTTGAGGGACTCTGCATATGATTGGTTTGGGTTTTGAGGTGAAGCATTTGGAGGTGAAGCATGGTAGGTGGACTCGTGTTCTGTCGATGAGGAAGCAATCCATCTGAGGGCAGCTTTTTGGATGCCTATGTCATGAAGCCTGGCGATGAGCATACGGTGGGAGATGGTGCTGAAGGCTTCTGCGAGATCTAGGCTGATAAGTGTGGCTGTCTCTCCTTTGTCAAGGAGGGCCCACATGTCATCTGTGGTTGCGATCGAGGCTGTCTTGGTATTGTGGTTTCTGTGGAATCCAGATTGGAAGTCGCCCAGGAGATGACTGTGTTCCAGGTAGATGGTGAGTTGTTGGTTGATGGCTTTTTCAGTGACTTTGCCAGGAAAGGGAACAGGGAGATGGCTCTGTAGTTGTTGAGTTTGTCGGGCTCCGCTGCAGGTTTCTTTAGTAAGGGTTTGATTTCTGTTTGCTTCCAAATAAAATTGGAGTCACATACATGTTTGGTGAGCACACCCAACTAGCGACAGCAAGCTTCCACGAGGCGTGGAAATGCCCAGGATTTTTTAAATGATCGTTTTCATCATACCTACAGACTTGAAATGAAGCCCAAATAAGTTAAGTCTGAGCATCTTGTTTAAAAACAAAATAAAAAAGAAAGATGCACATTCATTTCTAACACTTTCAGAAAGAGTGAGGGAAACACCTCCACTCGTGAACCAGTTGACTCAGTGTGAAAATAAAAACCTGAGTGGGGGTCAAAAAAGAATAAGTGCCCCCATAATCCACTTCAGCCATCCCACACTCATTAGTAATGAAGACAAGGAAGTCTTCCTTCAAAACATGGATGCCAGGCTCTTCCCCCTATAGCCTGTCCAAGACCGGAAGGAGCGAATATGAAAATTCTCCCAGTTTGCTCAGGTTCAGGGAGTTCATTAGGAACCTCCCCATTTTCTCTGCTGGTAGAAAACCCTCTGTGGCCTGCATCTGTGGCCTGGGAGGAATGATGCCCCTCACCCTTCATAGCTTCTGGCCTGCTCAGAAGCATGAGCCTAGCAGGAAAAGCACCCCAGCAACCTTTTAGCCCATCCCCCCACAGCTTGAACCTAAGACTGGGGGCACACACAGAGGCATCTAGAACGCTCTTCCCCTATAGTACTTCAGTTGCACCCCAGACTTCCCCGTGGGTGCAGAAAATATGTCTGATCCTGCAGCTCTCCTCTCCCACCCTCCTCACGTCCTGGGTGGTAGTCGCAATACCACAATGAAAAGTGCGACAGCGAATGCCTGATGAGCGGCATGGGCCAGATGATGGCACCCCAGTCTCCCAATATCACTTGATACTCTTTGGCTCCCCATGTCCTCATAGGACCTCACTGACCAGGGGTATGGAAGACCACAGATGACAGCAGGAGGCTGACATTTGTATATTCTGCTCTCCTTCATAAGCAGTTACAATGGTGGAGGCAGGTGAGGTGAGCAGATGACAGCTGGCATGCTGCTACCCACTCCCCAATAGTGGCAGGAGCTGTGCAGACCAGCCATACTGCAGATCTGTGCTATAGAAAGGGAGTCAGGAACCACTGATGCTCATTACCACCTTGGAGTACACCGTACTGGACCAGTCCATAAGTGTAAAGCTGGGATCTCCAACCTTTTCTAGTATTGTAATAGAGGCCACCATATACAAGATTACCATCAGCAAGGATCTCATTGCATCAGGGTTGGTTGCCAGTAGTCATGTTAAAAAGGCTTTATCAATTTACAATTCATCTTCATGCATAACTGCTAACAGCCACAAACAAGATGCCAAGGTAATAACATTACTGAAACGTTTCCCAAATGCTCCGTGATTTATCACTCAAATATCAGTTTTAAATATATTTTGGAAATTCTACCAATTTTTCTCCAAACATTAGCTGATGAGTTCTAAAACTACACACACTTTGTCCGAAATATATGATTTTCAATTTTTGTAAGCATATATTATTTCAACCAAACAAAAGGTTCTAATTCAGTAGGCTGGACTGGGCACAGGAGAGCTACTTAAAGGTAGCTGGAGAGCTACCAGTAGCTCACAAGGTAGACGTTAGAGATGCCTGACGTAGAATTTAATCATGTGGAATAATAAATGTAATTCCAATTCTCTTTATTAATTAAAACACCGATTTTCATCTATTTGAACATTTACCAGGTAGGCCACGTGCCTCAAAGGAGACCCCTGGCCCATCCAAAGCCCTTTCACAAGCAAAAAGCCACCCTTTGTCTTTTGTGTAAAGCTTCATGCCGGGCCTGCAACCTGATCTCTTGGCCACATCACTGACATCTCAGGATAGCCCGCAATGACTGGACACCTTGAAGTGCATGAGGGAGACGTGCAGTGCTTAATTTGTAAATAAGAAGGTGCTGGTGCCCAAAACCCTCCTCTTAAATATGCGGCTGCTGCAATTTAAATGTGCGAACACGGAATATTGAGGCCCGAAGCCATCTCGGGCCTCTTTAATCCATTTAAAGCCACTCCCTGCCTCTTCAGCTCACTCTTGCAGCTTCTGCTTTATCTCATTGTGACGCTTTTTTGTTTTTCTCTTCCCCCATCTTTCCGAAACGTGCCTTTTGCTCACAGTAAATGCTTGAGACACATAACTAAGCGCCGGCCCTCAAAAATAAGTGCCGGTGCTGAGCACCGGAAACAACAAGCACAAATTAAGCACTGGAGATGTGAAATCTGCAAGGATGGGAGCTGCTGATTTCATGCATACGTTTACATGAGGTGTATCCAGCACAAGAGACTGCAAGCTTCCCTCACAAGGTATTCAAAAGGTGCAAGCACTGACCTGACAATCTGGAAAGGAATGTGCCTCCGAAGAAAGGTACATCACTATCACCCAGTTTGCGGCACTCAGTTTACCGCTTCGCATGGATGGAGGGCACAGCCTCTGTAAAAGAAAAGCGAACCACATTCTGACATCTGGTTAACGAAAAATATTCTATGCTTTCATCTAATTCACATGATATCCGTGTACTTAGAGATATACATGTACATAGGCATGTACATGTGCCAGTATAGTGACTTCTGCAGTGATCTGTGTGCAACTGGCAGGACGCGGGATAGAATGTCAGGAATGGCTTTTTAGCATTTCATCCTTCCGAGGTTGATAGAATGACTATCACCGATCAACAATCAGGAACACTTGTTATTTATAATAATGCAAGACAGCAAAACACACCGTAGAAAGCACCACATAAATAAAGGTTCTACATATATTTAATGAAAAAAAAAAAAAAAGGTATCAATGAAAGTTAAGCTTGCAGCTGGTGTATAGTACAGCGCGTAACACATTCTAAGAAATACTGAAAAAGATTAAGTAAGGTGTTTTTTTTTTTTAAGTAAAACACATCACAAGAACTATCAGTGTAATTATTCCTGGGTAATCCCAGAAGCCGTGTCTTGGAATGCTCGTGATAAATCAGATGTAGTCAAGGAACTGTATAGCACTATTTTGTGTTTTTTTAAAGACCGTAACTCTGTTATTTGAGCACCTTTGAGAAAATATGTGTTCAGCGCTGTCGTCTGCACCCTTTCCATCCCTAACTCCTGCTGAATTCTGCGAATGGCTGTCATTAGGCAGAGCCGTAGATCCACCAATGAGGAGTTGTCTTTCCATGTCATGTGCATGCAGCATGGGTTTTCTGAGTGAAGAAGGTTGGTTGGATGGTCAGTTTACTTGGTACAGCTAACCTTGAATACTGTAAATGTGATGTTGTGTCAAAACTGCATAAAGGTATATTTATGAATGTCGATTTATCGGTCTAAAGGTACATTTTGTTGCGGTTGTACAACTGTAGGGACAGATGTACATCGATGGTTCAAATGTACATTTGTAATTCTATCTATACTTGTTTCCCGGAATGTGGACGTTGTACTAGCCCCAAGGAATGCCATTTCATGTTGATTAGACAGCAAACAAAGTTGTGGAAACTTGCATTGTTGATGGGCTTTAGAGTACTGCCCACATCATGTGTTTTTTTAAACATGTTGAATATAAATGAGTTTTTTTTCTGTGCACACCCACGCCAGCCACAAGTCTTGACTTTATCTGAATATGCATTTCTTACAATTTATTAAGATGCATAAGGGCCCAGTAGATTATGGGGCCCACCTACATTAGGACTACTCACATACCAGAAAATGCGACTCACAAACCTGTGTTGCGAGATCACCCCCCCACCCCACCTCTCCTATTTCCTCTTTGTGGGGTTCCTTGCCCAAGTTGCACATGGTCTCTGTACACGTAGGTATATGTTTAGTAGTAAATGTGATAATGATCTTGGGGATTAACTGGAAATGGGGGAATAGTTCCAAATATAGGGGGGAGATTCGAGCGGGGCAAGGAGGGGCTTTGGGAAGACCAAGGAGTGGATTAGAGAGGGACATTCAAATACAAACACCCACCCACAAAAGAATACAGCCATTGACATCCACAAACTGCACTTCTAAAGTTACCAAAAAAAGGACCCAAAACAGGCTTGCTAGAGTAAGTCCAACACTACACATGGCACTCACAAGCACTGCAACAAACCCCCGTAGAAAACAATGGAGGCAGACACCTAAAATAACCCCCCATAGGAAATGTAAAAAAAAAATATATATATATATACACACACACAAACACACGCACTGTCTTAATATATATATATCAGTCATCCCTAAGGTAGTCCTCCTGAGCCCAGGAGGCAGGGTGCATCATATTAAAGGCGTGGACATATAAGTACAAGCTCATATTTCCCTAAATTAGCGTATTTCCATTAAGGGCTACTATAAGAGTTCAGGGGGCTATAGGATTTCAAGGGCTGGGCCAGAGGTTGCCAGTTCCATTATGGTCCCGCTGAAAGGTGTCATGTTTGGTATCAAACGACTTGTCTCATCAAACCCTACTTGTTCCCCATGTCTGATTTAATACGACATGCATCCGGATGGCTACCTTGGAGGTTGCCCCTCTGGTTGCCACAGCCTTTCCCGTGCCCTGGCAAACTGCGTGCAGCTGCTGCTGCCAAGACAGAAACCTGACCCCCTGCCAGAAGGTGTGAACACTCCCAGGAGTCAGAAACAAAGGCCTGCCTGGGTGGGAGGTGTCACCTCCCTCCCTGCCAAGATGGCTAGTGAAGTGGCACATCAAGAAGTTCAGCTTCAAAGAACACACCTCCTCTGATATGTAATTGGGCTACTTCTGGAGAAGGAAAAAGCCCCAGGCACATTCCTACCTGTGCAGGTGGGAAATTAGGTAGTCAGGAAGCATCCACCCCGAGAATGCTAGCTACACCCCTAGGGTGGGCTACCTGGGCTGTACAGCCAAAGAGGGGTTCTGCCATCTTTAAAAGTGGCAGAATAGAGGCTTTTAGGGGTAGAAAAGGTGCCACTCAGGGGTGGATTAGCTGATGTGGCTAGTAGCCCATTGACTACCAACACCCACATCCCTAATGCCCCTAAATCTAGGATCTAAGGAGCTCTCCAGGCACCAGATCCTCAGATCTGATGAACCTGCAACAAAGAAGAGACCTGTAACCGTGACTTCAGGACCTATACAAAGCAAAGACAGGATAACCTGTGCCTGCAGCAACCATCCTGCAACTGCATGACCACGACTCATCCTGAACCCCAGACCGGCTCCAAAGGAAAGAGCAACCACTCTGCAAGCCAATGGCAGCTCCAGAACTCCCTTATACTAAAGGTACTAGTCCCCTGTAGCCCGCGGGCAACTTGCACTCCCAGAACCAAAGAATCACTGGCCATCAACCCACTGAGGGATCGCCCAAAAGTAAATGGTCCACTGCATTGTGGGAAACATATTCCTGACCTTCAAAAAGTTTCATGTGGCTACAATTTTCCCCTAGAGCCCAGGATCTCAACATAACTAAAAGCTGAATTTGCTCCTGCCAAGGCTAGTTGGTGGCCAGTCGGGCTACCACTAACTTTGTACGACACTGCATCTTGAGGGAACCCCAAAACATCCTCAAGCCAATGCTCCAGTGGCCCTGTTGTTGAGATTTTGAACCACTTTCCTCACCAAAAGGGTCCAAGCAGCAAAATTAGCACGCACGGCTCCTGCGTTCAGCACCAAGGACAGCCAAAACAACTCTGCACCCAGAACCAAAGAGCCAGGTAAAAGTGTAGTGACACAAACCACGTTTACCCTCAGTTGCTTCCATCGAATTCGACCTGCAAGTGCCCGATTGTCACTAGTACTTTTCCCAATTGACCACAGCGTTAACGTTTTGCAAGAGTGAAATGCACTGATTTATTTCTCCTTTGAAAATCCATAACTCCGGTTATACTCATCCGATTGTCTCCTTTTGGTGTCTAAAATTATACAGAAATCTTTATTTTTATAAAGTGTTGTCAGATTTCTTTGGAGTCGTGTATCGTCCATGTTGGTGCTCTGAAGTGCTTAACACGTGTTCCTCTAGTGGAGCCTGACTGCTCAGTGCACACTACCAGGACTGAGCTAAGGATTTATTAGTGTGAATCCGAAGGACCCAGGCGTAACATGAGAGTATTACATAGTAAAGCCTAACCAGCTGCACTCCATAATACCCCCCTTTCCTACACTAGGGATTCATGAAACACAATACGCTGCCACCACTGCTTTATGTGCTGCACTCAAGATGAGGACAGCAGTTCTCTGTCCACTATGAGGGCACACCGGCAGCATCCATCAATGGTACAGGACAGATCCAGATCTCACACTGTCCGAGACAGACAGACAGGCCTAGGCTTCTGTGCATACACTATATTAGCACGACGTCACAGTGTCAGGATACCAGATTTCATCCAGTCAGGCACTCAGGGCAGGAAAATATACCCGAATACCAGGCCGGGGACATTCCCTTCCCAACAGGACTAAACTAATGTGTTTACTAAATATTAAATGCTTATAGTTAATGTTCAGTTGGTTGCGGAGTTTAAAAACATATCACGTTTATTTTCCAAAAAGGAAAATGTGGTGTTTGAGAACCTATTTTGCAATGGCAGCTTGTGTGGTGTGTTCTGCAAAAAAGAGAAAGTGGCCTTGAATTAAACTCCTGACCACACCCTTTGATTAAAGGTTTGAGTGTAAAGGAGGCAATGGTGAATTTTATATGGCAGCATAATACCTTGATGCCAGTGCTATTAAGGACATAGACATTTAATGTGTCACATCACAAGTGCTTTAGCTAAGCTATGCTATGGAGGCAAGCTCTGTGTATGACCTCTTTATGCAAAGTGAGAAAGTCACATATAGCTGTCTATGCCCAGTCTGTAATTAAACCACAGAAGCATCTTCATTTGCTAAATTTCAAAGAGTAACTCTAAGCATACTTTAAAAAAAACAAAAAACTCTAGAATCCACATGATAGCCTCCGGTCTTGTAATGAAATTACCTTGAGCATTGTTTGTCACTTGCCCTCCAGATAACCCACAACATTGTGGGAAATCCCTTGCTATTCTACACAGTATGTCACCAAGCAATTTCCCAAGCCCTGTCTTAGCGGCATTGGTGATTTGGACTAGTTTCAGCATCTACTTCACATGCAGAGGCCTGCATCTGGACAAATCCAGACTATGGCCCACATTACAACCTCAACGGTCTTTTGAAAAGTCTGCCGAGGCTGCGGGAGCCTGAATACCACCAGTGCTGGCGGTATTTCTGGCTCCCTATTATGACTTTTCCGCTGGGCCAGCGGACTGTAACAGTGTTACCGTCCACTGGCCCACCGGAAAAGTCACAACAACATTGCTGCCGGCTCGTAATAGAGCCGGCGGCAATGCTGATGTGCAGTGGGTGCGGTAGCACCCGTTGCTCATTTCACCACCCGAAATTTGGGCAGTGAAATGTGCGACGGGGCTATGCCTGGGGGTCCCTGCACTGCCCATGCCAAGTGCATGGGCAGGGCTGGGGCCCACAGGGGCACCCTGAGTCCCCCTTCCCGACAGTCTTTCCACGGCGGTGTTTACCGCCGTGGCCAAACTGGCAGTCGGGGACTCATAATCCCCAGGGCAGCGGTGCTTGCACCGCTGCCCTGGGGATTATGACTGCCAGGCGAAAGCCTGCCGGTATAGTGGAGGGGCCGGCGGTATGGCCGTGGCTATGGCGCTACGGTCATAATAGCTGGCGGAACAGCGCCAGCCTGTTGGTGGTGTTACCGCCAGCTTACCGCCCACCGCCAGGGTTGTAATGAGGGCCTATGTATACGATAGTTTCGCAAGGTAATTGACAATTGCATTGTAAATTTGGGATTATCTGGCCTTGGTTAGACCAGTGAGGTAAATTCCTCTTTGCCAATGAATTAAATCAGTGCTTTCTGTTTTTATTGCTTATTCTAAATGCTACTCCGGCTTCTGTTCTTTTGTTTTTCTTACTGCGTGTTGCTCTGTGTCCCTCCTTGGGGATGGTAGATTGGCTGCCTCCTTCCAGTGCATTGCAGTGGGATGCTCCTCTGGTTGGACCCTACAGAGTCTTCACAGTGACTGCAATTCCTCTGTGTGTGCTTGTGAAGTCCCTCTCCATCATTGTTTATGTGACTCTATAGATAGTCTTCGATGGCTGCCTGTATCGAGTGCATGCCTGTGGGAGGGTTGTTATGCTTGCCTCCGTAGAGCATTTACTATGGCTGTATTTCTTCTGTGCATGCCGTTGAGGTATATCCAGAGCCACAGGGATTATCCCCTGCAGAAGCTTATTCCACATACTTTTGAATTCACTAAATTTCCCACATAATCCCTCATTGGCTGCATACTCTGAGCTAGAAACATTTTGTTTTAGTAGAATGTGCCAACAGATCACAAGTTATTATTAATGCGGCAAAACATGTTGCCGTGCTGTCGTAAAAGTTGACTAATCAACTTTGAAATACTTATTGCTGTATTGGGGCGTTTTCCCGGGCAATGTTAATGTGCAAAAATGTAAATTAATAAAGTATTACTACTGTTAATAATGCCACATAATTTGCTTTTTGTTGCTGCATAAGTAAGCGAACACTGCTACCTAATTTTATCCTCTCCTGTTGCATAATTCCAATGGCCCTGAGTATGTCTTCTTCAGCCCTGTGAGGACCATGGAGGTCACACCTCATGGCTGCCTGTATCAAGAGCATCCCTGGGGGTTACACTTCCCCTATAACCATTACCCCATCTGGGATAGTAGTTAAGTCCTCATGTGCAGTGACAGCTCTAAAGCACACAGAAGCACAGCTACTCCATCATCTCGACTCAAAGCACGTCCCACGACTTTCATGCATTATACCTAAACACTTCCCACAAAGACCTGGCTGACACCCCACTCTTTGAACCCCACTCAACTATAAATAAATGCTGAGACTCCATCACACGCTTAGAAGCCGCCACCAGGGCTGGACGTGTGCACCACTGTGGCCACTCACGCCCCTTCAGTTCAGCACAGCTCTCACCAGGCAGAAGCGCACGTGTATCAAGCTCACCACACTCTGGGAGCTGATCTCGGCGCCTGGTGCATAAGTGCAAGTGTGGTAAAATACTGTAGGGTGGCTTCTCACAAGCACCGTCGCTCGAGGGGCTGTGTTATACCACCCTTGTCTGTGGAATAGAATGGGAGGCGGCAGTGGCACGGGCGTCTCTGAGATCACCATTCAGGGCAATCTGTGGGACAGAATGCAAGATGGCGGGTTTGGGATGGAGAGACCGACGACTGGACGAAGTAGGCGGGCACTGATCAGGATGCATTGCTGATCCCATCAAAGGATGGCGAATGGGTGCTGGAGCTCGAGCAGCAAAACACACAGCTGACCCAGGGAGGGGAATGAATGAATGAATAAATGAATAACTTAATGATGTGATTTATAAAATGCAACAGCTACTCAAAATGTGTATCCTGGCACTGTAACCAGAGTAAAGGGCGGGAGGGGGGGAGGCGGTAGGGATTACAGATTATAAAGATACGTCTTCAAGGATCTGTAAAAGGTAGATTCATTTTCTGTGTTTCTAAGCTGCATCTAGAGATATCAAGTGAGCCTAACAGGACCGACAGTTTCTGCTAGGAACAAGTAATCCATAGATGTTCATTCTTTGCCAACAAAAAGGGGGCACACTAGACTGTAATTGCTATGTTTGAGTGACACATGAGAATGATTAAAGATCACTGTTGCACCTGGCCCTTTTTTCAGGGTGATGCCCAATCTTTTTGCCTCCTTCCTCCTAATTTTTCTGACCAGTTTTTGTTGGCTTTAAGACTCTGGGCACTTTACCACTGCTAACCAGTGCTGAAGTGCATATGCGCTCTATGTAAATTGTATTGTTGAGTGGGTTATTCCTGATTGGCATATTTGATTTACCAGTAAGTCCCTAGTCAAGTGCATTAGAGGTGCCCAGGGCCTGTAAATCATATGCTACTAGTGGGCCTGCAGCACTGGTTGTGCCACGCACACAAGTAGCCCTGTAAACATGGCTCAGACCTGCCACTGCAGTGTCTGTGTGTGCAGTTTTAAACTGCCAATTCGACATGGCAAGTGTACCCACTTGCCAGGCCCACACCTTCCCTTTTGGTACATGTAAGGCACCCCTAAGGTAGGCCCTAGGTACCCCCATGGGTAGGGTGCAGCATATGTAAAAGGTAGGACATGTACTGGTGTGTTTTACATGTCCTAACAGTGAAATACTGCCAAATTCAGGTTTTACTGTTGCAAGGCCCATCTCCCTCATAGGTTAACATGGGGGCTGCCTTTAAATAACTTTAACGTGCAGATTCCCTTTGAGGGCAGATGGAAATATGGAGTTTGGGGTCTCTGAATGCAGAATTTAAAAATACATCTTTTAGTGAAGTTGTTTTCTAGATTGTGAGTTTGAAAATGCCACTTTTAGAAAGTAGGTATTTTCTTAGTTAAACCCTTCTGTGACTCTGCCTGTTTGTGGATTCCCCATCTAGGTCAGTTTGACAGTTAGGCTGTTCACACCTCTCCTCTAGACAGTGACACAAAGGGAGCTGGGGTATAGCCTGCATATCTTGATGAGCCATCTGAGCTCGAGTGGAGGGAGGAGTAGTTACACCTGAAATGACTGTGCCTGCCCTCACTCAATGCAGTCTCCAACCCCATGGTGTGTGTCTGGGGCCTGGCCTGACAAGGAAGGGTCTTGCAAACACTTGAGACTTTGCTTTGAAGTTGGCAAGCTTCAAAGCAGAAAGAGGTATAAGAAGAGAACCCAAACCCCAGACTTTTAGAATCTTTCTGGAATCAAGAGGAACCTCTGCCCAGAAGGAGAGCTGAAGGAGGAGTACTGTCCCTTTGCTGTATTGCTTTGCTGGACGGGCCTGCAGTTGCTGCTTCTGCCTGAAAAGAGTGCAAAGGTGCTGTATGTCCTGCTTGAGAAAGTTCTCCAAGGGCTTGGAGTAGAGCTTGACTCCTGTTGGAAGACTCAGGGACACCAAAGACTTCAGTTTCCTCTTCCATCAGCACTGGGAACTGTATGTTTTGTGCTGTTGAAGACGAAACACCACTGCCACACCGTCAATGATGCATCTGGCCTCCACTGGGACCTGCTGATGCCTCACAGAGCCTCACTGGGCCGCTTCGCACAACGACTCTGGTCTCACCGATGCCATCATAGGACGACTTCACCGAGCCGCTGCTTGCACCGTGACCTGTGGGCCCCGCACCACAGCATTGCCTGCTCACACTGCAGCCTGGGCATCGCCACCGTTCCTGCTGACACCAGCAGCACTGCATGCACCGTGGCCTGTAGGCACCGCTCCTGAGGTAAATGAAGCACCTTCCGTCCTGCACCGCAGCCCTGGTCTACCGACGCCAGCATCATCGACTCCAGTGTCGTCACCAGGCATCCCTGCCTGCACCATGGCCTGGGGACACCGCTCATGAGGGTCACGAACCACTGTCCCATCCAGCAACGATGTCATTGCTGTCTGCATCGTGACCTGGTGACACCACACATCGCACCGCCCCGCTTCACACCGCTGCCCTGGTCACACCGACGCCGCTGGATGCCATCACCGAGCCGCTGCCTGCACCGTGACCTGTGGGCACCGCACGTCGATTTGTACCGCAGCCCTGACGCCATCCATGCCAGCCCTCCTGACGTCATCAGCCCAGAATTCGATCTGCAGCGCATGTGACTTCAAGGGCCCAACGACCCCCGCACCAACTCCGGAACCAACACAGCGATGCCGCTCTCCGGAGCTCACTGCGAGGATCAAGATTCCCTGCAATTCCAAAGGTACTGGTTACGGGTCTCCCCGACACCGTAGCTGGCCCGCGGCTGTCCTGAACTGTTGGTTTTGTTGATCATGACTCCATGAGGGCCCAGGTGGAGCTATAGACTTCAAGGAACTGTATGTTTGAGTAAATCTTGCGGAATTCATATTTTTATTATTGTATGTTGGATGTTTATCGTAGTTGGTCTTGTTTTATAAATATTTAAATAGTTTTGAAAATATTTTGTGTAGGTTTTAAAACTTTGATTCAGCTGGTGCTGTTGTGTTATCATCCTAATTTAATGGTTACCTTGGTAACATAATGCCAGAAATGCAAAGTTAAATGAAGTGTAACGTTCAGGTTGTCCTGACATTCACTTCTGAACCCGCTGTCCTGGATGTAGCGTGTTGGTGGCGAGTGAGCGCGTGAGTGAGTTTGGGTGAATATTCAATTTTGATGACTTAGAAACACAACTAACAGCCAACACAGATCTAGATACAATTTATTCTGTTCCAAAACTTTATGAGTGGCTACAGGAAGCTTTTGATATCCTAATACCACTCAGAAAAACTAAATAGGACAAAAGAAAACCAGCACCTTGGAGAAACACAGAACTTAAAAAGATAAAGCAACAAATCAGAATGTTGCAGCGGACCTGGCTCAAAACAACAGTCAAGTCAAACTGCAGCTACACAAACTTAACAGAATATACAAATCATCAATCAAAAAAGCTAAAAAAAAAGGTACTACTCAGACAGAATTCAAAATGCTAAATTTGCAACCAAATAATTTTATGAAACTTCTCAATGATTTTTGAAAACCTACATGCATGGAAGGAAGTAATCCCACTACTCAAGATTTCACAAACAAACTGGCAACTCATAACACAACCAAGGCAGACACATTGGACTCCTATTTAAAAAAGAAGAAAACCATCAGCACCAACCCCTTTCCTAAAATAATCTCTAAGAATAAACCAACCCAGCCTTTACAGTCCTTCAAACAAATATCACAAGATGAATTTATGGATTTGGGCAAAGCAAGCAGACCTTCCAGTTGCACTTTTAACCCTTGCCCACCACACATCTTCAAGAACATTCTTTTATCTACTTCTGCTGCCACACTTGTAGGAGGAATCATCAACAACTCTTTAACTACAGGAACTTTTCCTGTAGACCTGAAAAAGGCATACATAAGACCGTTATTGAAGAAAACAAACCTAGACCTGCAAGACCCCAACAACTACAGACCAATCATAAATGGACCTTTCCTGGGCAAACTGATAGAGCAGCATTCACCCAGATGTCACAATTCATTGAAGACAATTCTATATTTCCAGGCTTCCAAACTGGATTCCGCCCAGGAAGAGGCACTGAATCGGCACTCATAGCAATCTGGGATGATCTTAAAAACACAGTTGACCGCAATGGAGTTGCTGCACTACTTCTCTTGGACCTCTCAGCTGCCTTTGATTCGGTTTGCCATAACACCCTAATTAAAAGACTCCACGAAGCCAGCATAGAAGGGACTGCTCTCAACTGGATTACATCCTATCTTCAAAAAAAAATAATAATATCTATTCTCCCACCTTCTCGTCCAAACCCTACCTCACAAAAGCAGGGGTCCCCCAAGGATCAATCATCTCACCTTTGCTTTTCAACATCTACATAATATCATTACCAGAACTGATCAATGATTTTCATCTCACATGCTACAACTATGCAGATGACACACAAATTAGAATGCCCCAAAAACATTAAAATCTCACTAATCTTCAGTTGCCTCAGAGCCGTTGATCAGGGGATGACTTGAAGGCATCTCAAACTAAATTCCTCCAAAACAGAAATACTCATATGTGGTGACTGAAAAATTATGACCCACTGTGCGCCTGGCCTGACGATCTCGGACCACCTCCTCAATTATCAAAGGAAGTTAAAAACCTTGGAATCACCATGGACTCCAAGTTAACTATGAATGCCCAAGTGGATAAATTAGCACAAAAAAGCTTCATCACCTTGAAGACTCTAAGACGCATCTTCCCCCACCACGGATTTCCACACAAGGTGCAAGCTACTATCTCGCTTGTACTATCCAAACTGGATTATGCCAATGGCCTCTACCATGGATCATCTCTATCTATTATGAAAAAACTACAACGTATTCAGAACACTGCAGCCAGGCTACTATTACATGTAAAGCCACAAGCCCACATCTCCCCTGCCCTGAGAGCACTACACTGGTTACCCATTGCCAGAAGATGCACCTTCAAGCTGCTTTGTCCCTGCTCTCGTTTTTATATCACACTTTGTCTACCCATCACCATATGTCATGTCTCTATCAATCTATCCTCCATCCCCACTGTGACTCATCCCAAACCCATTCTACTACTTTCATCTCCTAAATAACACTGCCTAAGCTCTTCCCTCCTCTTCCACATCTAACTCACCAAACCTCACTTTACTACCATGATCTCCCAAACAACCCTACTAAATTCTCCCTCACTTAGCTCACCTTTGACTCATCCAAAACCCCTCCTGCTACTATAATCTCCCTAACCCTTTCCACAGACTCTTCCCTCCTCCATCCCCCCTTTACTCATCCCAAGCCTAAATCCTATTACTATAAACTCCCAATTAACACTTCTGGATACTTCCCTCCTCTACCCCTCTGTTACCCCAGTCAATCCAACTAACACTCCCATATCCACGGCTCAAATTAACTGATAGTAATACTAAAACTACTCATATTTCCCTATACTAATACACCACTAATTCCTTTTGGGTTCCGGAGTAGCGTGTTACTCGCCGAAAAGCGATTTGACGCCTCATCAGGGGTAGTAAGCGCTATATAAATACTATTACAATACAATACAATATGAGTAATTACACTAGTAACCATTTCTACTGCACTTACTTATAAGGAACTATTACCAATTTAAAGGAGCCCTTTTAAGCAACGTAGAATGAAGAATGATTGAGAAAAAACAGTAAGGTTCTAAACTTAAGCCTTGGTGTTTGCTTGCAGTTCCTTCATTTCATACCATAGCTCACTGAGCTATATTACAAGGATTAAAACCTGTGACAAACAAGTAACACACAGATCTGTGCAACAAAAGCAGAAACTCAATGATCTGTCTACGTAAAATAAAACTATGTGGCCTGTGCGTTACACACTGTGCTTTGCAACAGGCACGTTAACCATCTATGCTATTTTGTGATCAGTCAAACCCATAACTAGTCTTTAGCAGGTGCATTAACCACTAGAAGTATCTGGTTACACAATGATCCCTACACTATGGCCCTCATTCTGACCTTGGCGGGCGGCGGAGGCCGCCCGCCAAAGTCCCGCCGTCAGGTTACCGTTCCGCGGTCGAAAGACCGCGGCGGTAATTCTGACTTTCCCGCTGGGCTGGCGGGCGGTCGCCTTCAGACCGCCAGCCAGCCCAGCGGGAAAGAGGCTTCCACGATGAAGCCGGCTCGGAATCGAGCCGGCGGAGTGGAAGCTGTGCGACGGGTGCAGTTGCACCCGTCGCGTATTTCACTGTCTGCGCAGCAGACAGTGAAATACATGTAGGGGCCCTCTTACGGGGGCCCCTGCAATGCCCATGCCAGTGGCATGGGCACTGCAGGGGCCCCCAGGGGCCCCGCGACCCACCCTACCGCCATCCGGATCTCGGCGGTCCGACCGCCGGGATCTGGATGGCGGTAGGGGGGGTCGGAATCCCCGCGGCGGTGCAGCAAGCTGCGCCGCCGCGGAGGATTCAATGGGGCCGCGGTACACTGGCGGGACCCCGCCAGTGGTGCCGGTCCGACCGCGGCTTTACCGCCGCGGTCGGAATCCCCATTGGAGCACCGCCGGCCTGTCGGCGGTGCTCCCGCGGTCCTCCGCCCTGGCGGTCAAAGACCGCCAGGGTCAGAATGACCACCTATGTGCCTTAACTAGCAGTTTATTCTAAAATGCAGTGCTTGTGCCCAATTAGGTAAGCCAGAACAGCTGGCAGTGTTGCTAATTCCTTTGGGGGAAAAGGTTTTAAAAATAAATGAGTAATTAGTCTCCGCTCTCAGGACTCCGCCCCCTTTCCGATCCCATCCACCCCACGGTGCTTTTTTCATTCCAAGCACTGCTGAAGAGACGTCCTGGTAAAGCAGGTTTAAACTGCTGCACGGTGCAAAGACATGCCAGACTCCACTCTGACTGTTAGTGAGGTCTGACCATTAACTTAAGGCGTGTTTGTGCGCGCGCAGAGGCCTCTGCGTAGTTATAGAATCAAGGTTCTGATTTAAGAAAGGTGGCGCTGCATCCACTGCTGGGCCACTATTCTTGTACCCCGTAGGGCCCCCCCTAACATCACCATGTGTGCACCGTATTTAATATACCATGCACCATAGCGGTTGTTAGGGAACTAGCATCAACATTTTTTATGCTAGTTTGACGCTTTGCATGATTAGCATCTAAAATTGTGAACACTGAGGCCCATTAAAAATAATGATGTGCCTCCTTTTAACGCCTGCTCTGTGCAGGCTTTAAAAATGCTGCAAAGCAATCCTTTAGATTTCTTTGTGCCATTTGTTTGCCCCCCTAACGGGGGAACGCCCCCCTGCATACATTGAGCCTGATTTAAGAGACCATTGCACCTCCTTGAGCCATATTAGCATCATTGTTTTTACGCTAATGTGGACCGAGGCCAAAATCACTACGCCAGATTTGCAAAGTGGCGCAATGCATGCATTGCGCCACTCTGTAACCCCTTGCGCCACATTATGCCTGCGCTAGGCATAATGTATGCAAGGGCGGCATTCCTCCGTTAGTGGAGCTGAAAAAATGGTGCATAGAAATCTAAAAGATTTCTTTACACCATTTTTTGCAGCATTTTAACGCCTGCACAGAGCAGGCGTGAAAAGGAGGCACACCATTATTTATAATGGGCCTCAATGTGCTTTGCAGGATTAGCGTCAAGATTTTTTACGCCAGTCCTGCAAAGCGCCAAACTAGCTTCAGAAATGTTGACGCTAGTTCCCTAACTACCACCATGGTGCACCGTATATTAAATACGGTGCACACATGATAGCGTTAAGGGGCGCTAAGGGGCGCAAGAATAGTGGCGCTGTAGTGGATACAGCGCCACTTTTCTTAAATCAGGCCCATTATGCCTGGCGCAGACATTATGTGGCGCAAGGGGTTACAAAGTGGCACAATGGATGCATTGCGCCACTTTGTAAATCTGGTGCTTCGATTTTGGCCTGATTGGGCTACATTAGCGTAAAAAAAAATACGCTAATGTGGCGCAATCAGGCGCTAGGCCCTCTTAAAGCAGGGCCCAGGTGCACAGGGGCAGAGCTGCGGAATGAATTGAACCTTCAACATCTCAGCAGACGGGCATGTGGAGTGAGATTACCAGCATAGCCCGATGTGTCTGCAGCAATGACTGTGAGCTTCAGTGTGTATGTGTGAGTACGCGTGGTGTGTGCGACTGCCCATGTATTCTAATGCATGCGTGTGGAAAGGAGCTACCCGTGTCCGGATCATTACCTGCCTGTGGTGTCTTAGAAGTGTGCACTGGCAGAGGGCGCGGGGACGCCCTGTGCACGCGCCGCCGCGCGCACGTCTCCACCCGTAAGTTTCACTTTCGAGAGCCTTTGCCGGGAAATGAAAACTTAGGGAGGAGGAGGAGGCTGTCACTGGGTCCCCTCCTCCCCGTGCACAGACTGGTTACCACCGCATCCCTGCACGCATTGGAGGCCAGAGGCGGCCGGAGCGGAGCTGGTGCAGGAGCGGGCAGCAGAGGCAGCAGCAACTCGGTAAGTGTCACGGCTGATGCGTGAGGGTATCACTCGACTGCCTGCGAATCCTTTAAACTCCATATGTTGGGCGTCACATATGCAATGTTACATTTTTTATGCTAAGCTGTCACGTATAGAGCAGTGTATCCATAGAAATGTGCGTCCCTGATGCCACAATGTCATATATGGAACTGACTATTCCAGATGTTAGTCAGGCTCACAGAACTGTGCATCACTGAAGTCAGAGTACACACGTACAGCTTCGTGTTCCCGATATCCAGCTGACATATAGAATTGTGCATTAATGATGCCACAGAGACACACGTCAAACTTTGTATTTCTGACGTCAGGCTGACGTATAGAAATGTGCGCTGCTGGTGTCAGCCTGGCACACAGGACTGTACATTACTAATATCAAAGTGGCGCACGAGAACGCTGTATTCTAAACGTGACTGACGTCTACAACTGTTCGCTTCTTATGTCAGCCTGGCACATGGAACTGTCAATTTCTGATGTCAGAGCCACACACGTACAGCTCTGGATTGCTGACGTCAGAATGACAGATACAGCTGCGCGCTGCCCATGTCACACTGTTGTCAGCCTGGCACATAGAACTGTACGTAAGACTTTGTATCCCTGACGCCAGACTGACATATAGACCTTTGCTCCGCTGACGTCAGGCTGTTATATACACAATTGTATTCCTGATGCCAGTCTGTCACTTATAGAACAGTGCATGCCCGAGGTCGGAATGGCATATGTAGAACAGATGTCAGACTTTCACATAAGGAACTGTGCACTGCCGATGTCTGACTGGCACGCAGAACCGTGCGTTCGTGATGCCAATCTCTCTCCTTTAGAACTGTGCATCCCTGACGTCAGAGTGTCGCATATAGAACCCTCTATCCGTCCCTGACGTCAGACACACTCTTGACCTAAGAACTGTGCAATCCTAGTGTTAGCCGGTCACATTTAGGGCTCTGCCTTCCGATAGTAGGCTGTCGACTATAGAACAGTGAGTGTATACAGCATTACTTATATCCGCTTCTCTCCTATAGAACTTCTTAAAGTTAGACTGTCGCTTTCAGAACTGTGCATTCCCAGTGTAACACCGTCACATATAGAAAGGTGCATTTAGACTGTCACATATAGGGCTGAATATTCCTATCGTAAAACTTTAACTATATGAACATATTATTTTTCCGAGTAGAATGTCACATATAGAAACATGTACTGTGTTCGTGGCAGTAGTTGTCACGTGGACTAGTCACCCCCATCAGTAGCTATATGTTGCAGACTTTCATATAGGAGGACTGTGTTTCTTTTTAGACCAACCTGTCCCGGATAGATCTGTAGATTCCTGAAGTTAGGTTGTAAAACAGATCATGTTTCAGCAAATTACACCTTCACCGATAGAGCTGCACATGCTAGCCGCGGACGGGGCTCCCGGCGTGAGGTGCAGGAGCTGTGCATCCCTAATATTAGACTGCCCCAAGGAGCTGTGTGCGTCTCCGGTGCTAGCCTCTCACACATGGAGCTGTGCATCCTTAATATTAGACTCCCCTAAAGGAGCTGTGTAATCCGGAGTTTAATATGTGCGTCCCCGGTGCTTGCCGCTCACACATGGAGCTGTGCATCCCTAATATTAGACTGCCCCAAAGGAGCTGTGTAGTCCGGAGTCTAATATGTGCGCCCCCGGTGCAATCCTCTCACACATGGAGCTGTGCATCCCTAATATTAGACTGCCATCAAGGAGCTGTGTAGTCCGGAGTTTAATATGTGCGTCCCCGGTGCTAGCCTCTCAAACATGGAGCTGTGCATCCCTAATATTAGACTGCCATCAAGAAGCTGTGTAGTCCGGAGTTTAATATGTGCGTCCCCGGTGCTAGCCTCTCACACGTGGAGCAGTGCATCCCTAATATTAGACCGCCCCAAGGAGCTGTGTGCGTGCCTGGTGGTAGACTCTCACACGTGGAGCTGTGCATCCCTAATATTAGACTGCCATCAAGGAGCTGTGTGCGTGCCTGGTGCTAGCCTCTCACACGTGGAGCTGTGCATCCCTAATATTAGACCGCCCCAAGAAGCTGTGTGCGTCCCCGGTGCTAGCCTCTCACACGTGCATCTGTGCATCCCTAATGTGACTCTCACAGGTGCACTCTTGATGTTAGAGTTTCACACGGGTGAAAGGATGGGATAATGAAGGGATAGGTGTATAGCGCTTTGAGCAGGAGAACGGCTGGGAAAGTAAAGGGATGGATAGTGAAAGAACAGGTGAATGGATGGCAGGGTAGGGGGTGAGTGGATGGATGAGTGAGTGAATGGATAGGCGGATGAACAGGGGAAAGTGTGGCGGGGTAAAGGGATGAATGAGTGATTGGATAGGAGGATGGACAGGTGAAAGGATGGACTGGAGAGGAGAAAGAATGGCTGAGTAAAAGGGTGGATGGATAGTTTAAGGACAGGTGAAAGGATGGCAGAGTAAATGCATGGGTGGATGATGGATGAGTGAGTGAATGGATAGGTGGATGGACAGGCGGAAGGGATGGATGGATGCGTGGGTGAAAAGATGAGTCAATAGATGGCAGAGTGGCTGGATGGATGGATGGCAGAGTGGATGGATGGATGGATGGATGGATGGATAGCAGGGTGGATGGATGGCTGGATGGATAGCAGGTTGGATGGATGGCTGGGTGATAGAGAGAACGTATGGATGACAGAGGTAGTGAAATGATGTACGGCAGAGTGGATGAATGGGTGGCACAGTGGATGCATTGGTGGATGCATGGCAAAGTGGATGGATGATAGAGTGGATGGGTGGAAGGCAGAGTGGGTGGATGGATTGATGGATGACAGCAGAGCGGATGGATAGAGTGGAAGGTGGCAGACTAGATGGATGGATGACAGAGTGGACGGATGGTGGATGAATGGATGGAATGGGAAAAGACTGAATGATGGATGAAAGAATGAATGGATGACAGAATGTAAAATGAAACAGTGGATATCAGCAGGTGGACAGAAGGATGAAAGAATTAATGGACAGATACATGGATGGTCTCACACATAAGGCTGATCTTCGACTCACAGGTGGATCTGTACTTTTCTAATGGTAGTCTCTCTCAGGTGTAGCTGTGCATTCTAGATGTTAGATTCTCACAGATGGAGCTACAGTTTTCTAATGTTAGCCTCTCACAGATGGAGCTGTGCATTCCATATATTAGATTCACACTGGTGGAGCTGTGCATTCTTGATCACTTATGACGTTACATTCCCGATCTTAGACTCACAGAGGGAGATATGCATTTTTCGTGTTAACCCCTCACAGCTGGATCTGTCCATTTCAAATGCTAAATTATCACAAGTGGAGCTGTGCATTCCTGATGCTAGAGTCGCACAGATGAGGCTGCATATCCTTATACTCAAAGATGGAGTTATACATGTCTCATGTTAACCTCTTCCAGTTCTTAGACTCACAGGCAGAGCTGTGCATTTCTGAGGTCAGCCTCTCACAGAGGGAGCTGCGCACTCCTGTTCTTAGACTCACAGGCAGAGCTGTGCATTTCTGAGGTTAGCCTCTCGTAGATGGAGCTGCACATTCCTGTTCGTAGACTCACAGGCAGAGCTGTACATTTCAGAAGTTAGCCTCTCGCAGAGAGAGCTGCACCGTCTAACATTAGTCTCACATGTGGAGTTGTCCGTTTCTGATTTTAGACTTCTAAATGGAGCTGTATATTTCTGATGTTACCCTTTTACAGATGGAGCTGTGCGTTTTTAAATGTTAGCTTCTCACAGATGGAGCTGACCGACGCTGATATTTGACTCTCACGTAAGCAGCTGTACATTTCAGATGTTACAATCTCAGACGGAAGTGCACTTTTCTGTTGTTACCTTTTTACAGATGGAGCTGTACGTTTCTGATGTTAGCTTCTCACAGATGGAACTGTGCATCTCTGATATTTGACGCACACGTGAGAAGCTGTACATTTCTGTTGTTAGACTGAAGGGCGCCTTTCTGTTAGACTTTCACAGACGCACATGTGCATTTCACATGTTAGACATCGATGGTGCCCCTTCGTTGCGATAGACTTTCACAGACGGAGCTGCACACTTCAGATGCCAGACTCTCACACCTGAGTGCACGTTCACGGGGCCAGACTTTCACAGATGTCACTCTCACACCTGAGCTCACGTTCACGGGGCAGACTTTCACAGATGTCGGACTCTGACAGATGAGTGAACGTTCACGGGAGCAGACTTTCACAGACGGAGGCACATATTTCAGATGTGAGACTCTCACACGTGAGTGCACCTTCACTGTGACAGACTTTCTCAGACGGAGCTGCACACTTCAGATGTCAGACTCTCGCAGATGAGTGCACGTTCACGGGGACAGACTTTCACAGACGGAGCTGCACATTCTAGACGCCAACTCGCACACGTGAATGCACGTTTACGGGGCCAGACTTTCACAGATGTCAGACTGTCACAGATGAGTGCACGTTCACTCGGACAGACTTTCACAGATGTGTGTGTGACAGCGTATGTGACAGCGTGTGAGACAGTGTGTGACAGTGTGTGACCATGTGTGACCATGTGTGACAGTGTGTGACCGTGTGGTGACAGAGTGTGTGACAGAGTGTGTGACAGTGTGTGTGACAGCGTGTGAGACAGTGTGTGACAGTGTGTGTGACAGCGTGTGTGACACCGTGTGACAGTGTGTGACAGTGTGTGACCGTGTGTGTGACAGCGTGTGGGCCAGTGTGTGATAGAGTGTGTGTGAGACAGTTTTGTGCCAGTGTGACCGTGTGGTGACAGTGTTTGTGACAGTCTGGTGCCAGTGTGTGTGACAGTGCGTGTGACTGTGTGACGGCGCTCTCCAGCGCGCGCCCGAAGGCTTCTCGCTCTGGAAAGAGCAGAGCCCTAATTACACAATTTTTTAAGCTGTGGAATAAATCAACGGGAGTGATCGCGTGTCAGACGCTGCAGGTGCGCAATAGCGACTGGACCTGTTCACACGAGCGCGAGGAGCCCTCTGCTCTGCCCGGGACTGCCCCATCCATGCTCGCTATCATTCGTATTACTATTACCACTAGTATTATTGGTATTGCTATTGTTCATATTTGTATTAATATTGCTGCTACTCTTATTATCATGACAATTATTTGTATTTTTATTACTATTACAACCATTAATATTATTATTCATATTTTTATTACTTTCACTATTAACACTATTGTTATCATTACTATTATTTGTATTTATATTACTATTACAACCATTATTAATATTATTCGTAGTTTTATTACTTTTACCACTAGTCAGTCAGTCAAACAAACTTTATTCGGCTGCGGTGCAACCATAAAAGAATAAATAAATACATAAAACGTCTTGCATATTACTACTGTAATTCGAAAACCGTCGTAGTCATAAGTGTACAATTTACATAAAAACATTTAAAGCATGCGTAAAAATAAACCTTCCTAACGTGCTTTGTGCGTCCCACGGCAACGCTGCAGTTCATACTTCGAGGGTACTTAAATACCAGTGAAGGAACAGAGACTTCATCGGGGTACACGGAACTCCTTGAAGGTGCAGCTGCCCCCAAAGAGCTCGCATAAAACACACTTCAGCATCCCTTAGCTGTTTAAGACAAGTAGTGACTGCGTGCAAAGGGTCATCACCATGGGTTTGATTAAAGGGATTACACATTTTTTTGAATTTTTCTGTTAAAAGCATGCTCTGTTTAGAAAAGTGACCACAAGGGCACGCAAGTGGATCTAAAATATTCTGAAAACCTAGTGGGAAACATAATAAATATTTTATGGTATCAGCCTGAAAACGAACCATTAAACAGCATTCCCACCTCCATCTCTTGCAACCTAAGTAGTTACTGAGGGTATTTAAAGGACTTATAGTTACTCAGGGTATTTACAGGATTCAGGTAGTTACTGAGGGTACTTACAGGATTCACATAGTTACTCAGGGTATTTATAGTATTCAGGTAGTTACTAGGGTATTTACAGTATGCACATAGTTACTCAGGGTATTTACAGGATTCAGGTAGTTACTGAGGGTATTTACAGGATTCGCATAGTTACTCAGGACATTTACAGGATTCAGGTAGTTACTGAGGGTATTTAGAGGACTCACATAGTTACTCAGGGTATTTACAGGTTTCAGGTAGTTATTGAGGGTATTTACAGTATTCACATAGTTACTCAGGGTATTTACAGGATTCAGGAGTTACTGAGGGTATTTACAGGATTCACATATTTACTCAGGGTATTTACAGTATTCAGGTAGTTTCTGAGGGTATTTACAGTATGCACATAGTTACTCAGGGTATTTACAGGATTCACATAGTTACTCAGGGTATTTACAGGATTCAGGTAGTTACTGAAGGTATTTACAGGACTCACATAGTTACTCAGGGTATTGACAGGATTCAGGTAGTTACTCAGGGTATTTACAGGACTCACATAGTTACTCAGGGTATGTACAGGATTCAGGTAGTGATTGAGGGTATTTACAGGACTCACATAGTTACTCAGGGTATTTACAGGAGTCAGGTAGTTACTCAGGGTATTTACAGGATTCCGGTAGTTACTGAGGGTATTTTCAGGATTCACATAGTTACTCAGGGTATTTACAGGATTCAGGTAGTTACTGAGGGTATTCACAGGATTCACATAGTTACTCAGGGTATTTACAGGATTCATGTAGTTACTGAGGGTATTCGCAGGACTCACGAACAAGCCGCTTGTAATAGATGCTTTTGAAGTTTCTATGCTTGGCCTTTTTTCTAGGACACAAGTTAGCAATAGATTTTGAGCTTCCCTCCCGCCCATAGCAACACGTTTCGACATTAGTAAGTGCCTGTGGTAAGCCGATAACATCGGAAGATAGTATTACAAATGGCAGCCACGGAATACTTAGGGCTTTGTCACATGCTAGGCGGTCTGTATTATATTTCTCGTTAGGAACGCCTCATCGTTTTTCCAAAGCCATAGCAGAGGGGTGTGTGTGGGGGGTGGATGCAGTCGCCTCAGTAACTCAGCCCTAACTCGTCATGACAAATAAAGTGTGGAGTGGAAGGGGGACATGTTGAAGCTTGCAGCAAGCGATTTTCCTCCACCTGTATGGCTGAGGGATCTCTGATGCCCCAAACTCCCGCCCACATGCAGCAACCAGAGCACATTGAGAGGAAGAGATTTGCAACATGGGAGCAAATGTTCAACCCTACCCCCGGGTGGAGATGGCAAACTAAAACGTGAGCCAACAGCCCTCTCTAGTAATCCTTCGATGAGCTATATTAGGTGACCAAGCACCAGTGGAACTAAAAATCACCCACAGATGAGAAAAAGTATTAGCACTGAGTAAGTGGCTTGTTCCCGCCAACATGCTTGGAAAGGGAATACTCTTTCGCCCAGTGGCCATAACAAAAAATTTGGAAAAGTTGGTTAACAAATCAAGGGTGCCCATAAATTCCACAAATGAACGGACCAACAACCGCAGGGCTCCAGGCGTGCGGGCAATAAAACTGCATCACCTGCAGATAACAAGACAGAGTGGGGAGCCACAAACCATGGGAATATCCTGTACACATGATGTTACATGTGTCCCAAGTTTATGAATGTACAGGATGAACAGCATGGGCACAAGTACACAACCCTGTCTCACCCCACGCTCAGTTTGAATTTCCCTAGAGAGTTTCCCGTTGTGGCCAAACCTCACTCTAGCCCTGGTGTTAACATGCATGGATGCCAGTAGGTGCACAAATGGCTCCTCCATCTCCAGTAATAATTGCCATAGCCTTGCTCGATTCACACACTCAGGCGCCATAGTAAGATCCATAAATGCTAAGTATATTGGGGTTTGCTTTACCACCGTATATTTGCCTAATAACAAGCTGATGTTCAGACACTGCTCCTGTGCTCCCATGTGTTTACGAAAGCCACATTGACATGCTTTAAAATGTTATTATACTCCGCCCACTCTATAATCCTGTTACATAAAACCCTCCCAAGGATTTTAGCTGGAATATCTATGAGAGAAATTGGCCGATAACAAGTGGGTGAGGATCAAACTCGTTTTCTAAAGATCAGTACAACGGTTGATAATGCCCAAGAATCTGGCAGGGATGCACGTTTTAAGTTGTTGTAAACACTGGTCAGCAGGGGCGCCAATATATCAATATTACTTTTTATCATGTCAATGGGTATGCCGCCCCGGCCAGGAGCCCTTCCCCCTGCACTCTCCTGCATTGCAGCAGAGACTTCCTCCAGGGACACAGTCACAGTGGAGTTAAGGGCAGCTATTCTACCAGCCTGGTTCCCTGCGGAGTAGATGTGTCAAGAATGTGCCTTCCATGCCTCACTGCTTACGTGACAACTAATTGGCATCCCCTTTCTATTGGCCTACCTCAAAGCTGAGACGGAGTTCCAGAACGACTTCCTATTCTTTGTGATTGCTGAGTACGCCAGTTATTCCACTGCAGACAGCTCACCTCCTCCCATCGCCTCTTTGTTAGTCTTATACCTTTCCTGCAAGCTAGTCACCATTGTTGGATCCCTTGGACGAGCGGTTCTAACCTTGCGTGGAGCTCAGGTAGCTGCCGAACACCCATGGTCAAACCATCTGGGGGCTAATTGGGCGGGATGTGTCAGCTTAATTTGTTTAGAGAGGTGATTTTTAATGTTTGAACATAGAGTCTCAAATAAGCAAACTACACTCCCTTTCCCATTAATACCATCATCAGATAAACTACAAACAATATGGCAACAATGATTTGGATTAGCTGCACATTTTTGAAAGTCTTTGACTATCAATACATGGTGGTCAAACACTATACCACATCTGTTGCCACCATGTGTAAGCTGGAATAAAAAAAAAACAGTTAGTATTCACAATAAGAAATAATAGTGGAGCACCCAAAATCTCTATAAGTAATTCATATAATAGTCAATGAGACCATCTGGAAAGAGGGATTAGATCAAAGTATAAACAGAAAAAACGGCATACACAATTCGAAAAAGAACCAATTGGGTGTTGATGTTCTCTAAATCGTTGACAACTTTAATAATAAATTAACTGTACATTAAAAATACAGTGTTTGGATTGTCCTATCCATGATAACATAAAAACACATAAAAAGCAATCCAAAAATGTAAATTCTTTCAATACTGCAAAAAAAATTAATATCCGTTACAATGGAAATACACTTATTAGTTAAGCCCAAGAGTTCATTCTCTGTAAATCTTCAACAATTTAAGGCAAACTTCAGCCCATGCAATGTTATAGCCGAGAGTCCGTTTGACAGTTGGGCCCTGATCTTCAATCTTTGTGAGTCTTCAACCACTCGAAGTGAGTTTCAGCCCATACATTGTTTTTGCCGACATGTGTTTTGTCCCGTTCTGGGACTTAATCAAGGCTGACAAAATATTAATATCAAACGAGAAGCACACGTCAAGTTGGCTCAGAAATACTTCCAATACCCGATTAGTATTTGATAGACTGCCACCTATTCAAATTACCTCTTGATCCAATGTCCCGTGGTATTCTTTTGTGCAAAATCACAGTGTCAAAGATATGTGACAGTGATTTCCATAGAGAAAAATACAGTCCAACACCCAATGATTTAAAAAACAATTATACAAACAAGGAAACCCATAGTGATCCCTTAGTGTATAGTACATGATTTGCTAGTTTTAGTTTTTAAAGATGGAAAGTCGAAAGCAAAAAGTACCTATAAAGTCCCATATAGGACAGCACATACTTTGCATGTGGATTGGTTAGCGGATCTTTTAAAGTCAGTTTTTTGCATTGACTAAGGTTTGACTATACATGTAGCACGCCGCCGCCGCTGCCGATGAGGGTCAGACAAGTCGTTAGCGAGAGGTAAGAGTAAAATGAATAATCATGTGAAGGTATTGCTTTGAAGTGATGTTCTTTTTCTTGTGTGATATTCTCTTATTTAATTAGCTAACGTAACTATGTTATCAAAACAAATCAAGATTTATTTGCTGTTGTGGTTACTACTAGCGAGCGAGTAGATTTATATTCTGAATTCTCTAATTGATAGTAATAATTGAGGCCAATGGCACACTTTGAAGCATTACGTGTATATGGATTAGTAGGTTTTTAAAGTTCTTTGTTCCCATCGACTTGGGTCTTGATTAGATACACAGTACGCTGTTGATGTTGTCTTTGAAGAATTAACAGTTGGATACAATAACAACTAAAAGGATAATGGAAATGTACAGTTACGAAGCAGAGTTACCTTTTTTGAATAGCTTCTGAAAATGGATTAGTCTACATAATCAATGAGATAGATACAAGGAATTGCTGCAAATTATTGCAACTTGGAAACTTTGATCAGGGAGAGAATAGTGGACATCGATGTGCCAAAGTAGGTTATTGAGAAGTGAGAAATAAACAACTAGGTTGGTATAAGTGTCACAAGTTGATACAAAGTTATCACAAAATAATGCGAGACACTTTACATAATGTTAGACATTATTTTACAGAGTTGGATTCCGTAAAATTGGAAATTTGGAGTTCTTTAGGAATCAAACGCAAGGTACATTTAGAAGCTTCACCATATGGGACTTTATGGGTACTTTTTGCTTCTGACTTTCCATATTTAGATACTAATGCTATCAAAGCATGTTCTATACACCAAGGGATCACTATGGGTTTCCTTGATTGTATAGTTGTTTTGTTAAATCATTGGATGTTGGACTGTATCTTTCTCTATGGAAATCACTGTCACATATCTTTGACACTGTGATTTTGCACAAAAGAATATCACGGGACATTGGATCAAGAGGTAATTTGAATAGTTGGCAGTCTATCAAATACTAATCGGGTATTGGAAGTATTTCTGAGAATACTGACATGTGCAATATATGATAGAATATTTTCTTCTCGTTTGATATTAATATTTTGTCAGCCTTGATAAAGTCCCAGAACGGGACAAAACACGTGTTGAGTGGTTGAAGACTCACAAAGATTGAAGATCAGGGCCCAACTGTCAAACAGACTCTCGGCTATAACATTGCATGGGCTGAAGTTTACCTTAAATGGTTGAAGATTTACAAAGAATGAACTCTTGGGTTGGGCTTAACTAATAAGTGGATTTACATAGTAACGGACATTAATTCTTTTTGCAGTATCGAAAGAATTTACATTTTGGGATTGCTTTTTATGTGTTTTTATGTTATCATAGATAGGACAATCCAAACACTGTATTTTGAATGTACAGTTAATTTATTATTAAAGTTGTCAATGATTAAGAGAACATCAACACCCAATTGGTTCTTTTTCTAATTGTGTATGCCGTATTTTCTATTTATACTTTGATCAAATTCCTCTTTCCAGATGGTCTCATTGGCTATTATATGAATGATTTATAGAGATTTTGGGTGCTCCACTATTATTTCTTATTTTGACCATCATCAGATAGACAGCCCAAAATTGTTGCTAAATTACTCTGGATTATTTTGGGCAAATCTTGTGTGAGGTTCGAGAGTTTCCAACAAACTCTCAGACTTTCCGTAGAAGCCTGCAGGTTACTAAGTTCAGGTTGAGTTTTGGGTTCCGCTCTCGGAGTCATGATCAAATCAATTTCTATAGGATTATGATCACCATATTCCATAGAGACAATAGACCCTGACAACAGCCTATCACATTGGTTAGCAGACAGAAAGATAGATGAGCAATTTCTGCCCCTGAAAGTTGGCAAGCCAATATCACCCACTCCCGCAACATCCAATATGTTGTGTAGATCCAGGGATGCTAGAAAGACCTCCAGCTCCTTGCCCCTCTGATCAGACTCCCCTCCCGTCCGTAGCTGGCTACTTCAAGTGGTGCTCAATATTTTTGCATTAAAATCCCCTGCTAAACGCAGCTAATCTGACCACCACTTGCCCGTTTCTGTCCAAATAATTAAATCAATAAAGCTGAACAATTCGGGGAACCTAGGATTTGGACTATTTAAAAAATCAATATTGTAAAAATTAACAAAATACATCATAAGATCCCGCGTGTAGCATCGCCTGGTACTTACATCCTGTGGTGTCTATGGTTTCAGCGTGGTCTCCTAAAGAAAGATTTACCCAAATGGTTAGGCCCCCTGAGACGCGACCTGAGCAGAATGGGATAGCCGGTGTATGAACACATAAATACCCATCAAACATGATAGAGGTGACGGCCCAAGTCTCCTGAAACATAATGACATCATACCCACGTACCAAGGATTGCCAGTCTGAGAGGAGCATTTTAAATTGCAATCCTGTGATGCTCCGGCTCAAAACTTTCCATGTGTGTCCCTCATCCTTAGTTATAGGTCCGGGTAAATTACTGGGCTGGGGGGCTAACAAAGTCATAGATTGTACAGATGAAGTCTCAGATGCCCTTTGTGCATACAATAATGGTATTAGTATTATTTTTATTATTATTACTACTATTACTACTACTAATATTATTCCTGTTATTGTTCCTATTATTATGCTACTGTGGTTGCATACCCTTTTTATAATAATATAACAAACAATACCATGGTAGAAGTTACCTTTGATATCATTATCACTGTTGTTATTATTTTTATTAATACTGCTCATAGTACTCTTGTTGGTGGTGGTATTATGAGTAGTATTAGGAATAATAATGATAATAACAATTACATATTTCTTCCTGACTGGATTTGCCTCAGAAGTCAGGCCAGTTCTATAAATATGCAGAATAATTCACATTAAATAAAGAAATTGCAACAATAAAAGTAGGAAAAATACAAAAATGCCACCACCTAAACATGACACGCATGTGCTTGCACTAAAACATAAGTGGCTTATTGGAGTGTAACTCTGCGTGGTATATATATAGTATAAGTAATATTCACCATTAAAGGACTAATGGATTTAATATAATTTTTTAACATTAAATATTTCATCTCCACTACCTTCATCAGAACCTTAATGATTAATAGACGTCTGCGTCTGACATAACTTATTCCAATTAAACGAGCAGACCTACACCCCTTATCGTTGTCTTGTCACCAAACCCACTGACGCCTCCAATATTCAGCATACCATTTCCACAGACAAAAATATTTAATGTCCGTCTTACTATTCAATCAAACTTATAAAATTACGGATGCCCCTGACACTTTGAAATACTGAGCGAGCATCAAGGGGCAGCTTTACTGACATTTTCACAGCGGAGCGCAGCACCCACAGAACCCTGTCTTTGAAGATAGGGCGCTTTTCTTCCTCTCCACCTGCGCTGCCACACTTTATGCACCAACCCACACACCCTGGCACCAGAGGGCAAGGGTGCGTCCGTTCTGCCAAGCATAGGTTTTGTGCTAGACAGCGACCTTTCTATTGTATAAACTATGCTTTAATACCTTTCCCACTTTAGTTGTGGATTGTACAGTGCAGCACACATGCAAAGTTGGAAAAATGTGAAGAGGGGCTGCTTGGAAACACCCACATATCACCTGTGGTACGCCCCCTAGACGCAAAGTTGATCAAAGCAGTGCGGAATGCTACTTTGCCTTACTTTAGGCAACTTTCCAAAGCAATTCGTGATTTGTGTGGAAAGTCAATCCCACCACAACGCTTTGCGTCAGGTTTGTTACAAAGTAACGCAAGCCCAGCGCAAAGTGTTAGTAAATCTGGGCCCAAGTTTCATTTGAAATTAAGGTGTTCTCATCAGAACCTTTAATTTCAATTGTGCCATCCTTATAGATGTTAAATTGCCACTCCTGGTGGGGCTAAGTGTCAGTCTTAACCCTGGCCCTGAGGAAACGATGGCAAGCAGCTCCACGTTAAGGGACCACCACAGCAGGATACTGAAAAGTACGAGCTGAAGCAGATGTTCATGTCCTGAAGGAGCCTCTGGCTTATAGGCTCAGTCTTTGAGATTTGGGCAGCAGGTGATTAGACTGAATTTGCAATACAGGACTCTTTTTTAAGATTGTCATAATTAGGAAGTATCAATGTCATGCCTTCTGAGCTATGCATCCTGGTTGTTGCATTCTGCATCCAAATTGCCTGGGTATCTTGTAACCTGTCTGCCTCTCTTTGTACACATATTTCAGAAGATCTTGAAAATGTAACCCTGAAGGTCTTCTATATCATACCCCACTCCCCCATGAAGGTCCAGGTACTTGCAGAGTCCAGATTTCATTTGTACCTCATTTGCTGGGCTTCCGGTAAAGTGATTAATGTTGGGTGACCCTGCAGGATCTAGCGTATAGGGAGTTTGTTCAGATGTCCCTGGCCCAGAAAACCTAAAGGGAAGGGTTGAGTGCACTGCAGTTGTCAAAAATGAGAAGGTGGGTCCTGAAATACATGAACAATCATTCACTGGACAATCCTTCCAAATGCCTCGCAAGCTCAAGAGCATGGGACTGCAGGAAGGCTTAATGGGGCTTTTTGTGGTCCAGAATCACTTTATAATATTTTTTTCCTTCCTGCTTTTAAACCTTCGTTCTTTATGCGTTCTTTATGAAACACACAAGGAATGCCAGATTTTCTCTCTGATTTATTGGTGAGTAAGATGGAAGTTCGTGCGAAGCACTGGTTAGGTCGATTCTCTGGAAACTGGGAGGATCAGGGCATCCTAGCAGGACTGTACTGCAAATCAGTCCTGAAAATGCTTTCAATGCTAGAGGGATTGTGGAGCATCCTCCCAAATACTTTTTTTTAATTGGCAACCAACAGTACAGTTTTCCACACAAACTAGCTAAAAATAAAGAACTCTACAGGCGGTTCTGAGGGGGCACTCATGAAATATTCCAGTTTCATGGTATGCTAAAAATATCTGATGTGCTCCAGGGGTTCATCACTTTACAACTTTTAATTCAGCTGCTGATCTTTTAAGATGGCTGGACATAAAAGGCAGACTGTATTAGATGGTAGCACAAAACTATCCACCAGAATTAATGACCATTGCTGGGTTTTACTCCCAAATGTGGCTCCTCTCGTTTTAGTGAATTCATCTTTGCCTCCTTGGAAGATAACCCAAAATATTGCAGATATTCCACCACCACCTTTGCAGTGGTAGTAAGTCACCATTATAGTGAGCAGAAAATTCGCTGGCCAAACTCAAAATCAAGCTGTTAGGTATCCATCACTGCCTTTGCTCTTACAAAGTGGTTTCCAAAACAGTTTGCAATGCAGATAAGCTTATGCTGAGTAACCCATTTTGGAATTGGAGGATTTATTGCCTCAGTAGGAGTATGGTAGTGCAGTAAGTCAGTCCGTGACCCAGATGTTCACAGAAGAGTAAACATTCAAGAATTTACCTTACACTGGGTTCACATATAAATATCAACTATCTGGACTCCCACAAGGGACAAACCCACCTATGTGAATACCAGAGAAACTCGTTGGACTAAGTTTGATCCCAATTGACATATTTTAACACAGAAGATGGATTACACATTTGGTAACCACAGTGGATAGAAGAAAGCTAATAGTGTCCTTCAAGATTTGCTACTAAATACTCATTGAAAAGACGGAGCCTGGTGATGTTTAACTGTTTCACAGGCAGAGCCTCAGAAGATATCCGTTCTGTCAACCTCATATGCTAATACTCTTTTAAATAGCATGTGGCTAACACCTTCTCTATGTCGCTCATATTCACTTTCAAAATGAGTGCAGGATCCAGTTTTGGAGCTTGCTCACTTTTGCTATTTGTTCTGTAATTCCTGTATGTCTTTTTTTAGGAGAATTAGATGAGGGAGATTGTCATTCAATTGCCCTAAAGTCCAAACTTGTGGTTCCCCTGTTCTTTTTAGAGTTGGGGGAAGCACCAAGTTTCTGGTTGCAGGACAAGTACTTATTGCTCAATGGAGTTTTCAGACGGGAGTTACTCAGATGAAGGTGGCACGGCAGGACTAGAATTTGCAGCACTTGAGCTAACAAAATTAGATCTTGCTCGACTGGAACAGCAATAATGAAGCTAGCAGGACAGATGCTAGCAGTCTTAAAGCTTCTGGAGTCGAGCGAAAAACACCCGAGGAGAACAGACAAGCTTAAAAAGCAACTACGATGGCGTAATGAGAGCAAAGTCTGGATCATAGTTTGGAGCCATGATGGATTGGTATGTAGACAATGTATTCTGGGACAGAAAACACTACTGAACGGTAACCACCATCTTGTTGACCTGCAAGGTTTACACAAACATGCTGCATGAAACAAAGAGCCATCTGCTACCCTGTAGTGCTCAGATTGGAACGGGTGCACAACACAAGTGCTCTGTTCTGAGCTTCAAATTCATTGCATGACTACTAGAGTTCTACGGCGAAGCTCGAGTGCTTTAGAAAACAAAGAGTGCTCAGGGCTGAGTTGCAAATGAGGTGTGAGGAACCTCAAGTGCTAAGGACTCACTAAAGATTGGGGTTGAAGAAGGAAACATGAAGGTGAGGATGAGCATGCTTCTGTGCTGGGCTTCACCATGGGGAAAACCAACAAATGCACAGGATTTACCATGAAAGTGACGTAGTAGACTTTAATGTTTGTCTACGCCAAACAGGAATTTAAGCTATTTTCTGATGAACACCACATTTTTATCTCATGTATGTTGGCAGCGCAGGTCATTGCCATGCTCCTATAAACAAAGCATTGTCAGTGTCACTAAGTGTTGTTATGTGTTATTATAATGGTGTTGGTTCTACAGTAAATATCTAATATGAAAACTGTCATGAAACTAGACTCTTTCTACCAGGGACCACTTTTGCATAATCTGATCTCCTGGAATTCCCAGGTGTATGTTCATACTCCAGAAATATGGGATAAACCACTGAAATGCCTTTGAGTTTCATGGTGTCACCACATATCGTGGAGCTGCTGGCCAAGCACTTCATTCTGCTATACTTATGAGGTGGGTGTTTACACCTATTATTACCTTGGTCCCAGGGGCACTGCAGCCATGGCTGTTGTGTATTGTCCATGTAAAGGCATTTCACATTGACAAAGCTTGTTTTACTGCTGGTAACCCTGTCTAATTCACTAAGGTGATCACAATAGTTACCTTGCATACCATGGCCACTAATGTAATCTACTCTGATGTGGTCACTGTTACAACACTAATAATATTAGTAGCTCAGGGTTATTTTCATTGGTCAAAAGCAGATCTTATTACAGAAAAGGTTGACAACTCTTGTATCTAGGATATCGACTCGGCTATGAGCCAACAGAAAGCATTTTTGAGTACACAGTAAAAAAGAGCGGCACAGTCAATTTCAGGATTTTCTATATCTTGAAGAGTTGTGGCAGAATGTATTGCTTATATTGTAATTTGTACAAATAATGTAGAATGTGGGAGTAAATGAGGTGACTTATAGATTTACTTAGAGTTTGTCAGGAACAAAAAATCCTCCCATTTGTGAAGAAAGTGCTGAACGTAGCGGAGAACCAATGGGTGAATTTCTTCCTCAGCAGTGATAGTATAGTAAAGGACATTTCATCAGTGGATTCTTCACCGGATTTGACACTTCTTTCACAAATCAGAAGTCTGTTTGTTAGCTCCAACTCTAATCAGCCTGTGTATCTATTTCTGGAAAGACTCACACAGATCAATGACTAATTTAGCCCTCTTTTTCACTAGCTACAGAAAATGGATGGCCATGAAGATGAACCAGTCTACACCCTCTATGCCTCAATGAGCTGGCCAATGACCCAAAGAGACCTACTTTCCACACAAGGTAAAGAAGACTACAGTGGGTCAAAGTCTGAGGATAGCAACCTCTATGTGAATGGTAACAGAAATGGTGACGCTGCACTCAAATGCTGTGAATCGCGATGGCTGTATACCTCAGGGCCCTTCAAAAATGGTAAGCCCTGTAATTCCAATCATGTTTGAGTACCATTATTTTACTCGTTCACTCACCCATTGGTAATTCCTCAGGCTTGCATTCCAGTTTATCTTTTTTTTCCAGCTATGTCACTCCAGACAGAGAAGGACTCAATCTCCATCTCACAAATATAAAGTACAAGAGGCACTCATTATAACATGAAAAATAATAGTACTCATGAGTCAGTATACATAGGTAATGTTTTGTCATATATTTCTGAAAATTAATAGGATTATTTCCAACATAATCCCCAATTACAGTATCACTGTCCAAATCCAAACAGTATAATTAATGGATCTGTTGTTCCAAGATTGCTATGATCCAAAGTCCAAGTCCAGATTTCTGTAATCAAAGTTCAATCATATTCTTCAAAAGATGATATAGCTTATTATTTAAACTTTAGCAGCCGCATCCAAATTGATAGCCAGTCCAGATTTTCATGTCCATACACTGGTGGAGGTCTCTCCTTTTTAATTAGGAAATATGGATACACATATAATAATAGGTACCTATATAATTTACAGCCCTGATGAAGTCATTGGGAAACTCCCGGATGAAACACACGTTGGCTATCAATTTGGATGCGGCTGCTAAAATGTAAATAATAAGCTATATCATCCTTTGAAGAATATGATTGAACCTTGATTTGAGAAAATCTGGACTGGCTATCAATTTGGATGCGGCTGCTAAAGTTTAAATAATAAGCTATTTGGATTTGGACAGTGATACTGTAATTGGGGATTATGTTGGAAATAATCCTATTAATTTTCAGAAATATATGACTAAACATTACCTATGTATACTGACTTATGAGTACTATTATTTTTCATGTTATAATGAGTGCCTCTTGTACTTTATATTTACAATATTGCTTTTAGCATCTATCAAGACTTTTTGGGTGTGGTCTTTCAAGAGTGCACCATTTCGAGATTCGACATTCTTCGTTGATATTCACCTCGCTACCCGGAGCGCCTAATTTTCTCCCAGTACAATACACCCACACGTAGTTAGTCCATCTCACAGATGATGCCCAACAAAGTCATATCTATCTGGAGTTGCTGGTGTACCTGTCTGGAGGGGACCTGGGATGATAGTGTGGGTTGAACTGTTCCTATTGGAGTAGGACCAAGTGATATGTGCATATGGCTGGTCACTAGCTAGAGTGTCATATTGTGGAAAATACAATATTGGAATGCATCCTGAGTAATTATCATTGGTAGTGACTAAATCAAGCGTTCCACAGATAACTTTTTTTATTTTAATCATGTAGTTAGCAGTACTGAATGCAGGAATGAAATGGGATTCATATCATTTGACCACCCTAACATATCATCTCTAAGTTATTCCCTAATTTTCCTTAGGAGCTGTTGGCCTGTACAATATGGGACTTACCTGCTGCCTAAATTCTCTACTGCAGACACTGTACATGAACAGGGAGTTCACAGATATACTTCAGGGGTAAGTAAAATGGATTATGAAATTCTATCATACATAACAGTAACATTGTCTTATCTTAAGAAAGTCGGCCTGATTTTTGAAGTTTTCATCTTCTCCTAGAATAGTCTTAATCCATAGAAAGTCGTTGTTTATCTGTTTGCAGCCATGGATATACTTTTATAAATGAAGCCTGACAGTCCTAAGACCATCTCATGCCAGCAAAGATAATCCTAAAATTGTCTTGCGTAAGTGACAATTCTCCGTAAATATGGCCACTCTGCATCTCCTTCCTCTCCCCAACTTCTAATCCTCAAGATGTTTCTATCCCGGTCCAATGCGGCAGCCATGCTGACCTGCAGCAGACATTATATACGTTTTATTTGCATTTTTGTCATCCTGGCCACCATGCTGAATAACAAGGTAAGATCCTGTGCCATTGTGGCCCCCATGTTGTAATACAGGTGAAGGAACATCACTATAATTGTGATCCCTACCAACCACAATGATGGCTGTGCTAAAAAGTAAAAGGCTTGCTCACCATTATGTTATTGCTGTGATCAGTCTGCCTTGGGCACCATGCTAACATGAAGAGGAAGTGATTTGGTCAGTGTGGCTACAATTATTACCAATCTGCTAAAGACAAAATTCTTTAGGGACTTTACCATTATAGTCAATCAATCAATCAATCACTGCATTTGTAAAGCGTGCTACATACCCGCGAGGGTCTCAAGGCGCTGGGGAGGGGGGGTGCTACTGGTCGAAGAGCCAGGTCTTGACGAGTCTTCTGAAGGCCAGCAGGTCCTGGGTCTGTCGTAGGATGGTGGGGAGAGTGTTCCAGGTCTTGGCGGCGAGGTAGGAGAAGGATCTGCCGCCGCCGGTGGTTTTACAGAGGCGGGGGACTGTGGCGAGGGCGAGGTTGGCTGAGCGGAGGCTTCGGGTGGGGGTGTGGAAGCTGAGTCGGTTGTTGAGGTAGGTGGGTCCGGTGTTGTGCAGTGCTTTGTGTGCGTGGATCAGGAGCTTGAAGGTGATCCTTTTGTTGACAGGGAGCCAGTGCAGGCCTCTCAGGTGGAGTGTGATGTGGCTGCGGCGGGGGACATCGAGGATGAGTCGGGCCGAGGCGTTCTGGATGCGTTGGAGTCGTCTCAGGAGCTTGTTTGTAATTCCTGAGTAGAGGGCATTCCCGTAGTCGAGTCTGTTGGTGATGAAGGCCTGGGTAACGGTTTTTCTCGTGTCGAGGGGGATCCATTTGAAGATCCTGCGGAGCATACGGAGGGTGTTGAAGCAGGACGCGGAGACGGCGTTGACTTGCTTGGTCATGGAGAGAGTAGAGTCGAGGATGACCCCCAGGTTGCGTGCGTGGTCCGTGGGTTGTGCCTAGTGACGTGGGCCACCAAGAGTCATCCCAGGCTGATGGGGTGGGTCCGAGAATGAGGACCTCCGTCTTGTCTGAGTTCAGCTTCAGTCTGCTGTCCTTCATCCAGTCGGCTACGGCCTTCATTCCTCGGTGGAGGTTAGCTTTGGCGGTGTGGGGATCTTCGGTGAGGGATATGATCAGCTGGGTGTCGTCGGCGTAGGAGATGATGTTGAGGTTGTGTTGTCGTGCGACATGGGCGAGGGGGGCCATGTAGATATTGAACAGTGTCGGGCTGAGGGAGGATCCCTGTGGGACGCCGCAGATGATCTCGGTGGTTTTGGAGCGGAAGGGTGGGAGGCGGACGCTCTGGGTTCTGCCGGAGAGGAAGGATGTGGTCCAGGCCAGGGCCTTCTCTTGGATACCGGCATCATGGAGGCGTGCTGATAGGGGGGGTGGCAGACCGTGTCAAAGGCTGCTGATAGGTCCAGGAGGATGAGGGCGGCTGTTTCTCCTTTGTCCATCAGGGTCCGGATGTCATCAGTGGCGGCGATGAGGGCGGTCTCGGTGCTGTGGTTGCTGCGAAAACCGGATTGGGAAGGGTCCAGGATGTTGTTGACTTCGAGGTAGCGGGTCAGCTGTTTGTTGACAATCTTCTCAGTCACTTTTGCCGGGAAAGGGAGCAGGGAGATGGGCCGGAAGTTCTTGAGGTCCTTGGGGTCCGCCTTGGGCTTCTTCAGAAGGGCGTTGATCTCGGCGTGCTTCCAGCTTTCTGGGAAGGTTGCTGTCTTGAAGGAACAGTTGATTGTTTTCCGCATTTGGGGCGCAATGGCTGCGCTGGCTTTGTTGAAGACGTGGTGAGGGCAGGGGTCCGATGGGGATCCGGAGTGGATGGAGTTCATGGTTTTGATGGTGTCTTCGTTGGTGACGCTGGACCAGACGGTCAGGCGACTGGTGCGAGTGGTAGTCGCAGGGGTGGTGGACTCGGTGGTGGGTGCGGGGGGTCAGGGTTGAAGCTGTCGTGGATGTCGGTGATCTTGCGGTGGAAGAAGGTGGCCAGGGAGTCGCACAGGTCTTGAGATGGCGGGATGTCGTTGGTGATGGAGCTGGGGTTGGAGAGTTCTTTCATGATGCTGAAGAGCTCTTTGGTGTTGTGTGCGTTGTTGTCGAGGCGGTCCTTGAAGGCGGTCCTTGAAGGCGGTCTTCTTGGCGGTCCTGATGAGTTGATGATGTCTGCGGGTGGTGCTCTTGAGGGCTGTGTGGTTGTCTGGTGTTCGGTCGTGGAGCCATTTCTTCTCCAGCTTCCGACAGGTGTGCTTGGAGTTCCGGAGGTCCTCGGTGAACCAGGCGGCTTTCTTGTTGGTGTGGTTGGTTGTAAAGGTCTTGAGAGGGGCGAGGGTGTTGGCGCAGTCGTTGATCCACTGTGTGAGGTTGGTCGCGGCGGTGTCTGGGTCGGTGGGGTCGGTGGGTGGTCTCACGGCGAGGGAGGTAGTCAGTTGGTCCTCGGTGACCTTGCCCCAGCAGCGGCGTGGTAGCTGTTGGGTGCGGTGGTGTGTGGTGGGTTTTCTGAAGGTGAAGTGGACGCATCTGTGGTCAGTCCAGTGTGGTTCGGTGGTGTGGTTGAAGGAGACGTGGGGGCTTGCGGAGAAGATGGGGTCGAGCGTGTGTCCAGCGGCGTGAGTGGGTGTCGTTACGAGCTGTTTGAGTCCGAGGTTGGCGAGGTTGTCAATCAGGGCGGTGGAGTTGGCGTCGTTGTTGTTCTCGAGGTGGAAGTTCAGGTCCCCGAGAAGAATGTAGTCCGTGGAAGCGAGGGCGTGGGTGCTGATGAGGTCGGCGATGGTGTCACTGAACTGTGGGCGGGGTCCGGGAGGTCTGTAGATGAGAGTTCCTCTGAGGGTGGTGTTGGGGTCGGTGTGGATCTGGAAGTGCATGTGCTCGGCGGTGGTGAGGGTGTCATCGGTGTTCGTTGAGATTTTGATGGAGTCTTTGTGGATGATGGCGATTCCTCCTCCCACTCCGTTGGTGCGGTCTCTGCGGGAGATCTTGTAGCCCTGTGGGATGGCTGTGGCGATGTCTGGTGCTGAGGAGGCGGCGTGCTTGCGAGCGGAGCGGGTGTTGAGGAGGATGCAGCGGAGGTGGTTGGGTTCTCTGGCTGGTGGTGTGGAGGGTTGGATGCTGGTGAATCTGCAGTTCCGGCAGGTGAAAGGCCCCTGGGTGCGTTTCGGGGTGGCCCGGTAGCAGGGGTGGTCTCGTCTGGTGTTGAGTGCGTGGAGGGTGCTTGCGTCGTAGTGCAGTCTGGCGTTGCGGGGGGTGCGGGTTCCAGGGGTTCTGGTGCTGGGTGCGGTCCAGGCGCGGACGGGCGCAGACGGGCTTGCCTTAGGCGCGCCTTCGGCGCGCCAGCGGCGTGCCCGCTGCGCGCACCCGCTTTGCGGCCTCCATATGAGGGCAGAGGGAGGGAGGAGCAGCTGGGAGGTGGGAGCGGGGCGGCCAATGGGAGTGAAGGGGGCAGGGCAGCAGGGGCTCAGCAGCAAGGGAAAAACCCGGGGGAAAACCCGGGGAAAAAACGGCGGGAAAAGATGGCGGGAGAGGGACAACAGAGCACAGGGGTACAGAAAGCAAAACACAGGGGCACAGAATGAAAAAACAAAGTGGCACAGAAGCCAAGCGCAGGGGTACAGAAAAAAGGGAGCGAGTAGTCAGGCGGCAAAAGCGGCAACAGAGGTTCAACCCACAGGGGGCTGCGTGGCAGATGGGGGGAGCGACCTGCCTGGTGACAGGGTCAAAGGTCGCTCAAATAGTAAATTTTCACCGATTGATTGTAGGTTCTTATAGACATAATTAAAGAGTTTTGTGATTTGTTGGCAACTTTCTTCTGATTTCATCATGCATCATCAGGCAAACATTATTTTCTTTCATAAAGCCCTCCATTGTGATCTGTCAATAATACAAGCCCTTTCCTTCCTCTAGTTATAATCAGGCAAGTGCCCCCACCTGCTGCCTAACCGAGTTGCTTTAGTTTGTCTCCATACATTGAAAATATGATCTGCAACAAAAAGGATTAGCGTAGAAGTCCTGAGCCTCTATGACTCCATTGTTCAGTCGGCCACCACACTTTCTCATCTACCGATATTGTTTTTGGGCCTGACTTTGCGCAAAGCTCACTTCATGTGTTGCTCTCTTTGACTCTAGGATGGATATGCCAGAGGATGCTGCAGCTCTGCAGAACAACATGCCCTACCAGCTGCTGACGCTGTTTGAGATGATGCAGAGCAGCAGAAGATATGCTGTCTACCCATACCAGCTCCTCCGCTGTCTACAGAAACACGGCATGAAATGTAAGGACTAAGATGGACCTGCTGGTGTTGTCAGTAAGGCTGTGAGCCGCATTGCAGACAGAAGTGTGATGCAGGTCTCAGCAGTTCGTAGAGGTGGGGGACCACAAGGCAACATAAGGTCTATGTATTTCTGTGAGGTATGGGAGTCTCATGGGCCTTTCACCACATTCTACAGGGTGCCCCATTATTTTACAATACACCAACTATTGAAGAGTACCTTGAGAGAAGGTACATCTCTTTGCAGATGATGTAAAGCTCACCCAGAGAGGAGATCTCCAGAGGAAGGGTAAAACATTAAGATCTTTTAGGAACGTAAAGAGCAGTCGGGCAGATAGTAAATGATATTCGGAGCATCTAGGTGAAAAATGTGTATTTTGTCCAGAGTACCTTGCAGAAGCTGGATGGGGTAGTGGAAAGATATTGCAGATGATCACCCAGGAAATTGACCCATCAATTATCCCTTAAATAACCTCAAAGATCTCAGCGTGAAAAGGCAGAATGAAGCACCAGCAGAAGGTTGGGCAAAATGGGCAGAGGCTTATTTAGCCGACTAAGTGGAGCCCGGTTTGCACTCTGCATACCGCTGAGAGGGTCTCATGTAAAGAACTGTGTCCAGTTCTTTGGGCCAGATGACCAAAGCGATGAAGACAGAATAGTTACATTCAAGGGACATCATCCATGGTGGACCGAGGCTTCCATCAGAATTTATTTGAAAAGAGGAAGAGAAAGGGGGATGTGATAAAGGCAATATCACAGGGGCAAACGTGTACACAGTAAAGGGAAAGGGCTTGTGTCTCTAGAACGAGTTGAGATAACAATGACTAGAACTGAAAAGGCCCAGAATAGATACAGGAGTAATTATAATGCAAAGACAAAGGCTGACATACAAGATAAGGTTCAGATTCAATCAATGTTTGTGCTGGTGCTTGCGAATCACAAATCGGCGCAAGGGGCAGTGATGGGTCAACTTTCAAGAGCAAAGCCTAATGCTCAATATAATCATATGCAAACAACTACTCAGGTGTAACATTGCCTGATATACCAACATGTAACATGTGCTGTACTAAAGCACACATCCTAGACCTCTGGTTCCAGTACTGTGGTCCACATGTATGAGTTTGTATTGAAAGGTGTACCTCAAGTACACATCCTCAGGCTGCCCACTGCCGGCTTGCCTTTGCCCCTAGTATGAGGCTGAACTCCACTTACATGGCCAGATTTCACCAATAATGCCATCAGCACACCAGTGACTCTTACTAAATCCGGTGCTACTTTCTGTCCTTCATGCAGTGTAGAGCTGATATGTTTTTACTCATTACTCCGCTACATGAAGAACAGTAAATCTGGGCCTAAGTGCCTCATTTGTGGTTTGGTATATCCCAGAAAACCACTGGAAACTGATGGACGTCTCGGTCTGCCAAACCCACGGTTCCACCCCTCATCTAGAGGTGGAGAACTGTTGAGCTTCCACCACAAGGATGCATGTTCTACCATTGGAGGTCCTTCCAGCGGACATTTCTCCTGGCTGGGCAGGCCACGTGAGCATGGCGGACTCGGGCAGCAAGAGGACAATGTCCCCAATGGAGAGTAACATGACTTACCAAGAGGACCACCCTGATATGGCAGACTGCCAAGCATTCATTTTTGCAATACTGGTGGGAGCACTTTTAGCAAAAATGCCCACCAACTCCATGGGGAACTGAAAATATGACAGATATGTTACTTCTACGCCGCAGAGGGAGGGTAGTCAACACCGTTCCAGTTGATGGCTTGCTCTTCATATTGTAAATGCCCCTCTAAGTAGACGTTATAGTGTGGCTGGAGGCCTGAGACATATATTGGTGCAACAGAACCCAATGGGTTGTCATTTGCAATCCAGATAACTTGATTTAATGGACTACACAGTTAATGTATTTCATTTGATGCTACTGTCAGGGCCACTGAATTTATGGTGGGCCACTACAAGTTAGGGTTGACTAAATTATGTACTAAAGAAAAGGAGACTATGCAACATGTTGTACAAAATGATATATCACATTCTATGGCATTATTATTATCCAGCAATTTTTGATATTTAAACTCACTGATATTAAAGTGATCCCGGTGCTATACAAAAACAAAGATTTCTTAACTATAGACTAGTAGGTACTTTTCAAAATTTAATTTACAACAAATGAATAATTTTCTCTTGCCAGAAATCACTGGAACACCACTTTATTAACACTGTCCTTTCTACCTCGCAGTGTAAAATACATTACATACAATATTCAGTGTTGCTCTTAGGGTAAAACAAGCTCACCGTACACATTTTTTGTAATAAACAGCATGCCTTGCTTATTCAGCCCGCCCACGTATTTTATGTTACTTCTCTTCATTGTTGAGTTTACCGTATCTACATAGAGCTGGGCCACCGGAAGTACACTCTTTCAATAAAACAGAGCTCTGAAGAATAGTATTATGAATGTTAATATTTATTATATACATGTCTCCAGTGGAGGTAGTGTGAATTCAGAACGTGACCTTAAAAAAAGATGCAACATGCTTTTGATTCTTTTAAATCTATACAGCCTGCTTTTCATAAATGATAGAGTACAGTGTCCTCCAAATGCTTGGTCACTGGCCTGTTGTAATCTATCTATGGGCTTTTAACCATGCCCACCGCACGCCCATCACTCGTTATGGGCTTGCCTTTCAAAAATCCTTTGTTATTATTGGTAAATGTTTTATGTCTGTCCCTCTCTGGGGCAGTTTTGTTACCTCTTTGGACACCAACCCTGTTACATGGATAATTGCACGATTGCCGATACGTTTGACTGCAAGCAAACTTTTATTTTCATTTTGTATCTCTCCTTCACGCTCATGCTCATGGCAGCCGTGGCGCGTTGAATTGGCTCACGTATGGCAACTGTTTTACTTTTCATTTTCAATTTATGCGGCAAGAAAAGTGCAGTTAGGGGGGACCATCAGCTTTCTGTCTGTGGTGCCCACTTGGCACTTTTGTCGGAAAACTTCCTCAAACGGTCCAACAGTTTTGGGGCCATCAGAGTAAGGGCATCAGACTGCCTGTCCTATTCAGAAGGGGTGTCCGATCTTCTGTTTTTCCTGTTCGCCATTGCCAGGTCAAACTTGTCGATCACAAACAGGAGAAATATTCAAGGGTGTGTGGGGGGGGGTCGCATTATTGTCTGTTTCAGAAAAGAACTTCAGATTTGGAGTTTGCTTCTGGAAAACAGAAAAATGAGGTGCATGGCCTCCCTAAAGCTTACACCAAACTATCACTGCCTTCAGAGGAGCCGCCATGAACCCTCTGAGCCATGGTGGCTCTTCTGGGTTGGGGGGATTCCTAATGCAACCAGGGCATTCTGTGGTGTGCAGATGGAAACTGTTCTAAGAATAATGGTAAATTGACAAATATATCATATATTACTATGCATGATAAGAGTAATCGCAAAGCAGCAAATTATGCCAGAAACAGAGGGTGTTAATGTACAATGAGCCACCACAGAAACTGAAGTAGGATCCTCCAGAGCAGCACATGCATCATTTTAAGGTCTGGTCTGAATCAGGTTTTAGCTATTGTGCCATGTAATTAAAATAATCCATAAATATAAAATACATTCATATTGGGGCGTTGGGCTGGACCTCTTCATCCATGGGTCTGTTCAGCTGTCATCCACATTTTACTTACATGCACCAGAAAATTCAGCATGGGGCAATGAGTCAGCCCTCTTCAGCCATTGGCTGTTCTGCACTGTGAGTGACAGCATTTTGCCCAATTACATGTGCATATCTTCTTACAGTGCACTACAGTGCCAGGCTTGCTGAACCAACATATTAATTTGTCAAAGCATTTTCCTTCTGTTGTACATATTTTAGTCATCCTTGTGTGCTTGTAGTATATTTCCAGATTTTAGTAGTCAAAGCCAATAGTCCCTTTTTTTTGCACCAACAAGAGTCATGTTTGTCTGATGTGCATTTCAGTCGTGGCTTGCGGGGATTCCTGGGGGCGGGGCAGCGTGTGGGGAAGGAATTAATACATTTAAATGTATTAATACATTTAAATTGATTAAATTAAATAAAAAACGTACCTCCTCTGCCGCGCACCGCTCCTTTCTCCTGCGTCGTCGCAACTATGTTGCCGGGCTGGAGAGAGCCCTGTGTGTTTGGCTGACCCGAGATGGCCGGCCACACATACATGCGCAGTGAGGGGGAGTGCACGTCACCCCATGGCCCCACCCCTTTCAAAGAAAAGGCTAATAAACATGGTTTATTATCCTTTTCGTTGAAAGGTTTTGCAGCTGATGCTGCTGGCAGGGGTGTGATGCTCCTCCGACCCTATATGGAGGAGCCCCCCTGGTGCATTTAGGTTTTATATACCTGTTGTAAGGTCATCTTCATTCAAGGCACCGTTGTACTGTTCAATTAAAAGTAGAGGTATTAGTTATATTTTTACCTAAAATGTTTTACTGCAATATATGCTCCCCACATTGAGATGGTAGAATGTTTTCTCGTTTTCCTTTTTTATTTTTGTGGACTATGCTAAAAAAAATTTTTTTAAATCATCGCTTCAGCCTGCATAGGGAAGACCTATTGGCTTTGACAACACGTATTTTACCAGAGCCTGCCAAGTACTGCATATTATTGGTCTGGGTATTTCAAGCGTAGCATCCGTTTTCTTTACTTTAACACTGCGCACATAATTTCTTTTACTGTATACTTGGTTCGAGCAGAAAATGCCTCACCGGAAATGTGAAACTGCATTTGTTTAGTGATAACGTGTACTTAAAGATAGTATCAAGTGTTTTTAGCTCAATTGGCCGGGAAAGCTGTAACGCCTCCTCAAAGCTGTTCTCACAACTGGCTCCCACGCCCGTCCATCAACTCGCTATTGATGTGAAAGTGGGCTAGATCATGATAGAGTTAACACACTTGTAGCAGGTCTGAAATACTGAAAGCCAGTAAGCCCTCTCTGCCCCGACAACACTCCCACCCCTCGCCTCTTTAGCGTCTGGACCCATTAACAGTGGTGTTTTTTTCGCATGCAACCAGTTTGGCTTTTGCTTGCAAGGGTTTAGAAATCATCTAAGAAGCAGTGGCGGCTGGGTGGATTGAGAGTGGTGGGGCGGGCAAAATACGGGTGGCATTCAAATAATAATTTTAAAAAATGGCACTTACCTTCCTGACTTGCCACAACGTCCTTCTCGCTCTTTTGTCTTGTCTCCTCAAAGCTCCGGACCCAGGAAACTGCACTACCCAATCTTGGTGCTACTCTCATGCTGTTCAATAGCATAAGAGAAGCGTCAGGACTGGCGGGAGCGGCCTCGCTCTGCTTTCTCTAACCTAGCTGAGAAGTTTAAAATGCGCATGTCAGGCTGGCCGATGCAAGACAGCCGGCCAAAGGGTCATGCGCACTTTAAACATAAGCGCAGAGTTCCCTGCTGCCACCGAGCAGCATTTGAAAAATAAAATGGTTCTAAATAAACTTTATTTCCATTTTATTTTTCAGCTGCTCTGGGGCATTTTTCAGCGGGCGATGCTCCTCAGCTCTCATGGAGGAGCCGCTCCTGCTAAGAAGACTGACAGGGGAAGTTGCATTTGGAAGAGGGCGGCAAAATACAGGGCAGATGAGGACTGAAGCTTGTGGCTCTGCCCGTGGTTGGTACCGGGGGCTTGAGAGGGAGTGGGCTCCAGTAGGATGTTTCGTGTAAAATAGAACATTTATATTGTAGTTTATAACTCCTCTGGCTTGGATAGGTAATACTGGTCTCCAACAGAACGCTCATAAGTACCCCTGCAAGAGGACAGGATAATGGAGCTGTGGGACTGGAGGACATAAAGATATCTTGAGAAGGATGGAGAAAGGGATGGATGGGGAGAAAGAATAAGAGAAGATTGGGTAATGCAGAGATGGATGTATAGAGAAAAATGATGGACGGGTGCAGAGAACAATGGGTAGAGTGTAGGAGAGATGGAGGCAAGGATGGATGTCAAGAATTATGGATGGGTGTAGAGAAGGATGGGTAGAGTAGAAAGGGTAGATGGATAGATGGAGAGAAAGACGGATACATGGAAGGAAGGAAGGAAAAAGACAGAAAGAAAAGTGGAAAGATTGAAGTAACATAGAGAGGAAATGATGGAATTAAACCAACAACAGAAAGAAGAATGAGTGAAGAAAGAATGGATGGATGATGAAAACAGAAGGGTGGAGAAAAGGATGAATAGAGAAAGATGGGTGGAGAGAAGGACTGATGGTTGGCAGATAGAAGAAGTGAGAGAAGAAAGGAAAAGGCAACAGGAATGAACAATGGACAAAACGTAGAAGAGAAAGAACGGTGGATGGATGAAAGAAAGATGGACAGAAAGAAATGAATGGAAAAAGACAACAAATACAAGGATGGGGGATGGATGGATGGAGGAATTCAAGAAAGCAGAAGAAGATGAAGAGAATGTAGGGAGCTAAGAAGGATGGAAAAAAGATTTTAAAAGTATTGAGAGAATAAAGGAAAGAACTTCAGACATCTGTCGGGGACCAGTCCCCTGAACAACTGTTAGATTTGTTTGCCTTACTTGCTCACTCAATGCCATTTGGATGTGGTTCAAAGTGTTGGGGGATTTTATTTTTCTGGTGGCTGCCTTCGGTTGTGGGGTAGCAGTCGTTGCTGGCAACGAGGAAAAGTGGCGGGTGGGGGAACAAAATAGAAGTAAATCATTTTTTTAAAAAAACCTACCGTAACCACTTGACTGCGGCCAATCCTGAGGCTGCTCAGAGCAGCGTAACAGTTGGCTGGAGTGTCTCTGCTGGGAGCTGTGAGGCAAACTTGGGGCTTCTGGCTGCGGTCTCCAAACCGGCAACAATGTGCCGGGTTTGAGGGAGCCCTGTGTGCATGTGTGTTTGGCCGGCCCAAGACCGCCGGCCAAACATACATACGCATTCTCCTCCCTGCCTGTCATACCCCATGGCCCTGCTGCTTTAAAAATAAAATGATAATAAACAAAGTTTATTATCGTTTTATTTTTAAAGGTTTGCAGTTGCTGCTGCTGATGGCAGGCGGGGTGGCAGGATTGTTGCTCCTTCGCCATAGCGGAGGAGCCGCCCCTGTGGGATAGGTATAATATGATATAACAGAAAATGGTAGTCGTGGTGGGGTGAGATCGCCGGTAGGGTTCACGTAAGTGGATGCTTAAGAGAACATAGAAAAAAGCTCTCTTGGGCTCGGAACTTCACTTCAGATACTCGTGCATCACTCTAAAACTCTATAAAGAAAAAGGAATCTGTACATTTCCTAGTCAACTAACGAGCAATTGAGAACTGCGTACAAAGCACACTGTCCTGATGGTTTTCACAACTCTTGACATATGTGGCAAGCAACGTGCGGAGTCAGGAATTCTTGTGCTGCACAGCTCTTTCAAGGGCTGGACACTGTAATTAACTTAATGGTAATTACGTTAGATTAATTATAATGACCAGGCCCCTGGCAGTGCTTTATCAAGTCAACGTTTTTAGCAGCTAAGCTAGTGTGTGGCTCCTACCTGGAAGAGGGTCAGGAGGACCCTGCAGGCTGGCTCTGTGCTCAGAAACTTTACATGTGCAATGTCAGGGGTACAGACAAGGTATTTACCTTAATGCAGTTAGGGCCTCATTACAACCCTGGCGGTCAAAGACCGCCAGGGCTGTTTTGGCGATTGTACCGCCAACAGGCTGGCGGTACAATCTTGCCAAATACGACCGCGGCGGAAGCGCTGTGGTCGCACCGCCGGGACCGGCTGTTTACCGCCTTGGTTGTCCCAGCAGTTTTAATCCTCCAGGGCAGCGCTGCTTGCAGCACTGCTCAGGGGGTTACGAGTCCCCTTCCCGCCAGCCTGTCCATGGCGGTAGAGACCGCCATGGAAAGGCTGGCGGGAAGGGGAGTCGCGGGTCCCTGGGGGCCCCTGCACTGCCCATGCACTTTGCATGGGCAGTGAAGGGGCCCCCAGGTATAGCCCCACCCTGCTTTTCACTGAAAAGCGCGACAGGTGCAGCTGCACCCGTCACACAGCCGCAACACCGCCGGCTCCGTTAGGAGCCAGCTCCCATGTTGCGGCCGACATACCCGCTGGGCCGGCGGGGATGTCAAAATGCGGCCAGCGGGAGTGCGGCCGCATTGGCGGCCAGCGGGAGTGCGGCCACATTGGCGGCCGCTCGGCGGTACAGCCTCTGCCGCCCGCCAAGGTTGTAATGAGGGCCTTAGTGTGATGGTAAATACATTGCCTAAGGGCCGGCTTTAGCACTGGTGGAACCCAGTGCGACAATGATTGTAATGACCACCTCTGCCACGGATTCCCTCACTACCACCCTTTAACAGAGCCGCTCAAGTCTCCATAACCACACTCTCTCAGGTGCATTTAATTTTTTTATCGCATCACTCATACCAGTGTAGGGTGTCAGAGCACAGACGTGTGTAAATCAGTGTATAAGAAATGTTACCTAAGACAGAGGACTACAAGGTGTAGGAGTCACAGATCATCCATACTGGTAGGCCCTATGGTTTAAGAATGCTTGTCATGAAGAGGCACAAACTCAGAATTTAAAAAGCAACAACATGGTTGGGAGTTCTCTTTAATGACAAGAATTGATTTATACCAAATGAACCCTTATTGCAACATTAGGATAATGGAATACTCGGGGAAAAATACCATAGCGCTTTATTCTATACCTTGCTGTAAGCATGCAGCTCTTTGATGACAGTTACCAGCTCACTGTTCAACATTAGGATTTTAACTTATAAACTGCAAGTAACAAAAGGAGCTCTCTGAGAAAACATGTAACCCACCAACCTATTCACATTAAATGCACTTTGTGATTTGCATGTCGACGTTCTTTGCAACTGGCATATTTACGTTTTGCGACTTATGATGAGTCAAAATTTCCACTAGACAGAACTCCGAACTCTCTTCAGAAAGAACATTAATCACTGAAATATCTTGACATTTTTATTGTTGCCTGAAAATAGCTGAAGGCAAGGAAGGGCAGCAGGTGCTTTTAAAAATCACACTACATTTGCAAAGATGGCGCTCCCATCAGAAGTCCTAGAGGCCGACCCTACTTTGCCTGCCCTCTCATAGTGCTGCCAAAAGAAATTGTGTTCTGACAACTGCGTAAAGGATCAGCCCCAATTTCACTCTGTGGGTGGAAAAAAAGGGCGAAATTCCTGTGTTTCGGTCACCCTGAGGGAATTTCACCGACCTCTACTCCTCAGGACAATTACTGCTAACCTGCAGTTCAGGCTGGACTGTTCCCATGGAGAACTGGGTTGAGACTGATTTGCATATGGCTGACTCTAAACTGGGGTGGCACGGTGGACAAAAAAACAGCATATTGGGATGTGGCCCAAGCAATTGCCAGTGGCTGAGATTAATTCAAGGTTTACATCCATCAACTACTGTTTTTGGACCTGCAACCCTATAGCACAGGTATAAGCTCCATTACACTGCACTTGTCTATACCACCCGCCCTGTTTTTCATGAAACAGCGACACATGCAACACAGCAATGTTACTTGTGAGGCTTATACCACTATATAAAAGACAAACAATTACAAACAAGCAATGTTTTCTAAAATCCTTTCTTAGCATGTGGTATTAAAATTGGAGACAACTCCAAGGACAGACACGGACGTATCTAACAGTATCATGCAACATACCATGAACAAGAGGTAAATTGGTTATCTGCATATTTTAACTAACTGTACACATCTCTCAAAGAACATCAAGTTAACCAAGCAAATAAAAGACTTCTATCAAATACAAAAGACACAATTCTTAATCTAACCTAAATGAGAACCAGGTGGACTGCAGATCTATGGGCTTCATGCACAAAGTGTTTTAGTAGTGGCAAACCAACAGGTTCGGTAAATCTGATAGTTTTCAACCACTAAAAAATACTTTTTGAAGTGTACTAAACTGAATTACTGATTTGGAAACGTTTTTCTCAATAGTTAAACAGGTTTAAGAAACAATAGAGAATGGTATTTTAAAGAGGCGTGTTTAGGTCGTTCTTTCCTAATACTGATTCCTTATGATATGTATTAATGTTTTGTGACTGAAATCTGGTCGCAAAACATTCATATTTTACCACCGACTCAAAGGTGGTAGTAACCCATACACAAACGGGAAGGGGTGCCCAATGGACCCATTCCTCTTTGTGAATATTGACTAAAACATTTTTAGGGGTAGGCAAAGGTCCATTTTTTAACACATCACATTTTCCTTCAAGGAAAATGGGCTGCATAAAAAAAAAAAAAAAATTAAAAAGCAATCAGAGAAATGTGGTCTGCTGACCCTGACGGCCATCATCCCTATGACAATGGCCAATCGCAGTGAGTTTCAATTTGCGACCTTTCTTATGAATATTGATGAGATTTGTCAGAGTGCAACACAATATGATTTTGTAAACCAACCTATTACTACGTAGGTTGATCCACAAAATGATTAAATAAAAGTTGGTGCACAATTTCTGACTACATTTACCAAATAGATTATTTATACATGAGGACCTATATCATTATCTCAGTGACAACTGGCAATGGCTTTGAACTCACAAGGGATGCAAAGAAGATCAAGACGAATAACATACCCTCGCCCCGGCTATCCCCAGGACTTAAAACTACATGCCACCTTTGTGCTTACCTACTCCCTCTTTTACTAAATATGCAGCATAAGATGTTAAACAACATAGCACTTGTCAAATACACAATGAATTCAGATCCAACAGAGCACATGAGATAGACCATTTTACATTCACCTACCCAGTTCAAAGTTGCAAAACAGCCAGCAGAAGCCCCATGCCCCAGACTATCTCTAATCGCTTGGTATGTTATGGTCATAAGAGATGTGGAAGCTATTGGTAAAAGTCCTCCTGCAAACCTGTCCAACACCATAATCGCACCCTCTGACAGCCCACAACACTCTAGGCTATACTAATGGCAGACTGTGTGCTATGCAAATGCCAATCACAAAAACTGTTGTACTCTACAAGTTATTAGCCAACACCTTGATCACAAACTGATGCCCACCTTTTCACATGCTTACTGGCATCCTCCGTTGACTTCATTTCATTTAGGCTACAGGAGAGAACGTAAAAACAATTCAAATATGCTTGAATCTATAACTATCAAAGAGGATACACACATAGAACAGAACAAAGACTCCGAGAAAAAACAGAGATGCATTCTCAAGGTTCTGGTCACCAAAAGGCAATCAACCGGAGTCATGTAGACCCTACAGGTGGCCCGCCAGCCTACCAGGTCAGTAGAGTCCTGGACTTCCAATCCACTGATAGAGAACTGACCTCCAGGATGGGGCCTGTACAATGGAGATCTCTCAACCTTTATTGCAACCTATGAGGAGTCGATAGCAATGGAGGCTGAGCAGCATGCGAACGCTCCCCATGCTTGTTTGGTTCCACTATTAATAATTTTTGCTTTGCCAAAGTAGGAGTTTGTTTTAGAAAGCTAAACAACCAATAGCCCTGCTGTGCATGGACTTTTCTCCCTGCACTTCAGGCCCATTCTGTGTTTTCCCTGTCTGGTGGCCAATGTACCTCAAAAGGCAGAACTGGGTGGAGATATTCGTGAGTGGCACCCAGTCCTAAATAGGGTGGCAAGTGCATTGCTACCCTTGTGCCCTGTGGATGACTGGCCGCCAGGTGAAGGGTTTGTGCTGGCAGAGCCCACTGAGGCTCTGCGGTGGTAACCCTGTGGTTCCTCTATCTCTAAATGACAACGGGTACTGCACTGTCAGTGGGCGGGGCATCTACCTTTTTATGTCAGATCATCTGCCTTCTTCACTCTTTGAGTGACCCACTAAATCTGGTATTGAAGTCATAAGATGTATCTTGCAGTGCTTTTAGGCTTATCTCCTTCTCTGGAAACATCAGCCTGAGGAGGGCCTAAACACCTTGAGCTCGAAGGCTAACACCGCAGGGGAATAGGTTAACTCAGTCAGTGTCAAAAGGTGCCTTATAGTTAACATATCAATGTACTTTACTTGGCAGTGAGTGTAAGACTTCTCCTCCGAAACGTGGTGGAAGATTAATGAATTAGTACAGTTTTCACACATCTAAAAATAAATGGTCTAATTAATAGATATACATTTTAAATACACTTGTGCATCGATGAGAATGATAACACGTGCTTTGTTAGTTGCAGACCGGCGAGAAGGGCGGATAAGTTAGGAAAAAACGGTAAAATTTGCAAATGGACTGGATTTGTTGTTAAAAAAAAAATTACATTTAGAACTGTGAGAGTTCTGGCTCCTTTGCTGTATAGGTCTTCGTTTCCTTGGAAAATGTGTAATTGTTGTATGCAAATGCAATCAATATTACCCACATTCTACTCAGCTGCACACATCCTAAACCAGAGGCTGAAGAAGATGGACTAGTTAGAACCAGGACAGTTGCTGAGAAGTTTACTTGATGATTGAGCTCTTGGGAGTTCCACAATAAACCTTTCTAGTACCATTCAGTACATGCCTGGATACCATTACTTGTTGAGTATAACGCTATCCATGCCAGCAGAGTAGGCGAAAGGACACCGAAAAGAAAGATCAAAGCTGTGAAATGGTTTGAAAAACCATCAATAGTCATTTGATGGGTTAGAATTCTTACCATTTCTATTAAGTGTCTGAAGCAAATTCAGATTAATGCCCTGGCCCACAGTTAGCTGGGCTTGACTCTAAAACCAAGTATTTATTGCCCCTTCCCTTGGTATGTTAGTGTATGCTGGCGTACTGTCTGACCTTCTGGGTCTAGATATTGGCTGCCCTGTTCCCAAAACTGAACTATGGAACTGGCTAATCCCTGATATGAATAGGTTACTGACTGATCTGGGGACACAGAGATTGCTTTTTGGTTCCGCAAAGGGTCCATGATGACCTGTGGAGGACCTTTCACCTCTCCGTTCTGTTCTATTGATCGCAAACCTAAAATGTTAAAAGACAATGATTCCTCCAAATTAGTGAGACATGCTGCTTGGTTGATCCTAGTGTTATCAAGTTTGAAGCTTCTTCCCTGCTGGTATAGTTGCACTGATTGGACCGGTAACCCTTCTTGGAGCAGAAGAGGGGTTCATACATCCTTGATGATTCCTGCGGTGTCTCACCAGTCTAGGGAAGACAGTCCGGGAAAGGTTATAAGCTTCTTTGGGGATCTTTAAGGTAAAATCTTCAAGGATCTTTGGCCCCTTAAAGAAAATCTCTGACAAATCGATGCTGTGTGGGGTTTAGATGGTGGCTTGTTCTCTTCTATAAGAAATAACTGGGGACCCTGTTATATTCTGTTGGCTGAAATAAATGAAGTGACCACACGCGGTCAATGGTAGAAGCACCTCCACAAACAGCCACAACTTTCACGCAGAATGTGTTACATAAGTAGAACCCCACGGATCCCTGTTCCTTGGGAACAATAACGAAAAGGAACCAGTAACGACTATAACAAATGAATAATAAGGCAAATTGAATTTGAGAATCAAAGCTAAGGGAACAAGAGGAAAAGCATGAATCAGAAAAAAGAACATGCAGGATTATTGTAGTGTACTAATGGAGTCAGAGAAGAATGTAACATTTATAAGAACATTTGTTCTTTTTGTGACTTGCTAGCTCCTAGCTTGACCCATTTTAATGCTTGTAAATAGTGTTCAAACCGGTTTTCTTTTAGAAAAATAGCTCAAGTTATCTACACAATAACTCATTTATGATTTTGTTTTAAAAATATGATATCCCTTTCCTTATATGGCATTCAAAATAGAACACGATATTCTTCTCTCCAGTACTATGTACAGTGAAAATACGTCATTTAATGTGGAAAAAGACCTCTCTTCCTTGAAAGCGGCAGAATGAAGCACTGGGCTTATGTTTGTCCTATGTCGCAAAAGGTGTACCCCCTTAATATTGACTCAATAACTTTGTGCCTCCAGAATATCGTTGCTAAAATATAGATAACCAAAATATCAACAAGGTAAATATATATAGGTAAGTATAGGTTTACTTTACTTAACTCTACATATATGTACCTTGACAATATATATATATATATATATATATATATATATATATATATATATATGTTCGATGGCATGTGTAGCTGCAGATATACATGCTGTGCATATCCCGCCATCTAGTGTTGGGCTCGGAGTGTTACAAGTTGTTTTTCTTCGAAGAAGTCTTTTCGAGTCACGAGATCGAGGGACTCCTCCCCTTTCGGCTCCATTGCGCATGGGCGTCGACTCCATCTTAGATTGTTTTCTTTCCGCCATCGGGTTCGGACGTGTTCCTCTTCGCTCCGTGTTTCGGTTCGGAAAGTTAGTTAAATCTCGGAAAATTCGACGGTATTGTTGGCGTTCGGTATCGGGTTAGTTAACGCAGATTGACACCAAATCAAGAAGAGCTCCGGTAGCCCTTCAGGGCTTCTATTCCCCGGCGGGGCCTGGTCGGCCCGACCGCGTGCGCCTTCAAGGCTAATGGAACGGACCCCATTCCGCTTCTGCCCGGAATGCCACAACAAGTATCCTTACACAGATCAACATCTGGTCTGTAATTTGTGTTTGTCCCCCGAACACAAAGAGGATACCTGCGAGGCCTGTCGGGCGTTTCGGTCGAAGAAAACGCTACGGGACCGGAGAGCACGAAGGCTTCAAATGGCGTCAGCGCTGTCAGGACACCACAACGTCGTGGAAGAGGAGACTTTCTCCATCGCTGACTCGGACTCGGACGAGCCCGAAACAGAGCAGGCGCCGAAAACCGTGAGTAAACCAGCCCCGGCCAAAACTCACGCAAAAATCATGAAGGCCCAGGGGACGCCACCGCCGGCAGGCCATGGCTTAACCCATAAAATCGGTGACCATCCATCGGCACCAAAAAAGGGCACACACGTGTCGAAGTCATCCGACTCCGGTCGGGATCCCGGCACAGAGCATACTCGACACCGAGAACATGGCTCAGACCAGACTCGACATCGAGAGACCGGCTCCGAGATAAGTCGGCACCGAGAGATCGGCGCACCAAAACCTAAAAAAGTGGCTTCGGAGCCGAAAAAGACTGTAGAAAAAGTTTTGGTACCGAAACACCCAGCTTCGGAGCCGAAAACAAGTTCCTACTCCGAAGAACAAGGCCTTTCAGAACAACTACAAGGCCACAAATTTGGACAAGAGCTAGAAGCAGGGGAGCCAGATTATACACAAACAAGGCTCCATATTCAAAAGGAAACAGGGAAAATAAGAACTCTCCCTCCTATAAGGATGAAAAGGAAACTTGCTTTCCAAGACAAAGAAAAACAACCACAAGCAAAAGTGGCAATAGCAGTAACTCCACCTCACGCTTTGCCACAACCATCACCACACCACTAACCGCAACTGTCACCAATTGCAATCCCCCCTATGATGCAATCAGCAACGCACACAGGGATCAGCCAGGATGACCCAGATGCATGGGATCTATATGATGCGCCAGTATCAGAGAATAGTCCAGACTGCTACCCAGCGAGACCATCACCACCTGAAGACAGTACTGCCTACATGTAAGTGGTGTCCAGAGCAGCGGCCTTTCACAATGTGGCACTGCACGCAGAACCCATTGAGGAGGACTTTTTACTTAATACTTTGTCATCAACACACAGTCAGTACCAAAGTCTCCCGATGCTACCAGGGATGTTGAAACACGCAAAACAAGTATTTCAAGAACCTGTCAAAGGCAGAGCCATCACACCTAGGGTGGAGAAAAAGTACAAGCCTCCCCCTACAAACCCTGTATACATCACACAACAAACTGACACCTGACTCAGTAGTAGTAGGCGTAGCATGTAAAAGGGCTAATTCACACACCTCAGGAGATGCACCACCACCCGACAAAGAAAGTCGAAAGTTTGATGCAGCGGGGAAAAGAGTTGCAGCACAAGCGGCCAATCAATGTCACATTGCCAATTCCCAGGCTTTATTGTCAAGATATGACAGGGCTCATTGGGATGAAATGCAGCACTTTATAGAACATCTGCCCAAAGAGTTCCAAAAGCGTGCACAACAAGTGGTGGAAGAGGGCCAAAGTATCTCAAACAACCAGATACGATCGGCAATGGATGCAGCGGACACAGCCGCAAGAACTGTGAATACCGCAGTCACCATTCGTAGACACGCATGGCTACGCACATCCGGATTTAAGCCCGAAATCCAACAGGCTGTGCTTAATATGCCTTTCAATGGACAGCAGTTGTTTGGGCCGGAGGTGGACACAGCTATAGAGAAGCTGAAAAAAGAGACAGATACGGCCAAGGCCATGGGCGTGCTCTATTCCCCCCAGAGCAGAGGCACATTTAGGAAGACACAATTTAGAGGGGGGTTTCGGGCACAAAGCACAGAACCCTCAACCTCACAATCCAGACCCACATACCAGGGCCAGTATCAGAGAGGAGGCTTTCGGGGACAATACAGAGGTGGACAGTTCCCTAAAACTAGAGGAAAGTTCCAAAGCCCAAAGACCCCTCAAAATAAACAGTGACTTCAGTGTCACAAATCCCCAACACATAACACCAGTGGGGAGGAGACTCACAGATTTTTACCAAAACTGGGAAGAAATAACAACAGACTCGTGGGTCCTAGCCATTATCCAACATGGTTATTGCATAGAATTCCTACAATTACCACCAAATGTGCCTCCAAGAACACACAACTTGTCCAAACAGCACTTGGATCTATTACAACTAGAAGTCTAAGCGTTGTTGCAAAAAGACGTATTAGAACTGGTACCCAATCATCAAAAAGGAATAGGTGTTTATTCCCTGTATTATCTAATACCCAAAATTAGCAAAACTCTGAGACCCATCTTAGATCTCAGAACACTAAATCTTTACATCAAATCAGATCACTTTGACATGGTGACACTTCAAGACGTAATTCCCTTGCTCAAACAACAAGACTACATGTCAACATTAGATCTCAAGGATGCGTACTTCCATATACCCATACATCCTTCACACAGGAAATACTTAAGGTTTGTAATCCAAGCAGTACATTACCAATTCAAAGTGTTACCATTCGGGATAACAACTGCACCAAGGGTATTTACAAAATGCCTTGCAGTAGTAGCAGCCCATATCAGAAGACAGCACATACACGTATTCCCGTATCTACATGATTGGTTAATCAAAACCAACACGCAGGAACAGTGTCTTCAACACACAAAATACGTCATAGAAACCCTTCACAAACTAGGGTTCTCACTAAACTACCAGAAATCACACTTACAGCCGTGTCAAATACAACAATACTTAGGAGCAACAATCAACACAAAAAAAGGGATTGCCACTCCAAGTCCACAAAGGGTACAAGCATTCCAAAACGTAATAAAATGCATGCACCCAAACCAAAGGTTTCAGGTAAAATTAGTGATGAAACTATTAGGCATGATGTCCTCATGCATAGCCATTGTCCCAAACGCAAGATTACACATGCGGCCCTTACAACAGTGCCTAGCAACACAATGGACACAAGCAAAGGGTCAACTTCAATATCTAGTGTTGATAGACCGCCAAACACACACCTCGCTTCAATGGTGGAATCCTGTAAATTTAAACCAAGGGCGGCCTTTCCAAGACCCAGTGCCTCAATACGTGATCACAACAGATGCTTCCATGGTAGGGTGGGGAGCACACCTCAACCAACACAGCATCCAGGGACAATGGGACACTCAGCAGAAACAACTTCATATAAATCAGTTAGAACTACTAGCAGTGTTTCTAGCGTTGAAAGCATTTCAACCACTAATAGCCCACAAACACATTCTTGTCAAAACAGACAACATGACAACAATGTATTACCTAAACAAACAGGGAGGGACACACTCAACACAGTTGTGTCTCTTAGCACAAAAGATTTGGCATTGGGCGATTCACAATCACATTCGCCTTATAGCGCAATACATACCAGGAATTCAAAACCAGTTAGCCGAGAATCTCAGTCGGGATCACCAACAGGTCCACGAATGGGAAATTCATCCCCAGATACTACAAACCTACTTCCAAACCTGGGGAACACCGCAAATAGACCTATTCGCAACAAAAGAAAACGCAAAATGCCAAAACTTCGCATCCAGGTACCCACAGCCTCACTCCAAGGGCAATGCGTTATGGATGAGTTGGTCAGGGATATTTGCTTACGCTTTTCTCCCTCCCCCACTCCTTCCGTATGTCGTAAACAAATTGAGTCAAAACAAATTCAAACTAATACTAATAGCACCAACTTGGGCACGACAACCTTGGTACACAACACTACTAGACCTGTCAGTAGTGCCTCATATCAAACTACCAAACAGACCAGATCTGTTAACTCAACACAAACAACAGATCAGACACCCGAATCCAGCATCGCTCAATCTAGCAATCTGGCTCCTGAAGTCTTAGAGTTCGGACATCTAGACCTTACACAAGAATGTATGGAGGTCATCAAACAGGCTAGAAAACCTACTACAATACATTGCTACACAAATAAATGGAAAAGATTTGTTTATTACTGTCATAATAATCAAATTCAACCATTACACGCCTCCGCGAAAAACACTGTAAGCTACTTACTACACTTACAAAAGTCTAAGTTAGCTTTTTCATCCATTAAAATACATCTCACAGCAATTTCTGCCTATCTGCAAATTACACATTCAACTTCACTATTCAGAATCCCAGTCATAAAAGCATTTATGGAGGGTCTAAAAAGGATCATTCCACCAAGAACACCACCAGTTCCTTCGTGGAACCTCAATATTGTATTAACACGACTCATGGGCCCACCATTTGAACCCATGCACTCTTTTGAGATACAATACTTAACCTGGAAAGTAGCCTTCCTAATAGCTATCACATCTCTCAGAAGAGTAAGTGAAATACAAGCCTTTACCATACAAGAACCCTTTATACAAATACACAAACATAAAGTGGTTCTACGCACAAATCCCAAATTTTGGCCAAAAGTCATATCACCGTTCCACTTAAATCAAACAGTGGAACTCCCAGTGTTCTTTCAAAGAACCAGACTCTGTAGCTGAAAGAGCATTACATACATTAGACATAAAAAGAGCACTAATGTATTACATTGATAGAACCAAACAAATTTGCAAAACAAAACAATTGTTTGTAGCTTTCCAAAAACCTCATGCAGGGAATCCAATATCCAAACAAGGCATTGCCAGATGGATAGTTAAATGTATTCAAACCTGTTATATAAAAGCAAAGAGAGAACTGCCTATTACACCAAAGGCACACTCGACTAGAAAGAAAGGCGCCACCATGGCCTTTCTAAGAAATATACCAATGACAGAAATCTGTAAGGCAGCCACATGGTCTACCCCTCATACATTCACTAAACATTACTGCGTGGATGTGTTAACAACACAACAAGCCACAGGAGGACAAGCAGTATTAAGAACATTATTTCAAACAACTTCAACTCCTACAGGCTAAACCACCGCTTTTGGGGAGATAACTGCTTACTATTCTATGCACAGCATGTGTATCTGCAGCTACACATGCCATCGAACGGAAAATGTCACTTACCCAGTGTACATCTGTTCGTGGCATGAGTCGCTGCAGATTCACATGCACCCTCCCACCTCCCCGGGAACCTGTAGCCGTTATAAGTTGATAAAAATAAAACTTGTACATTTGTATATTTGTAAATATATCACTTTTAGTCACATTATGTACATACATACTTACTCCATTGCATGGGCACTATTACTATATACACAACTCCTACCTCACCCTCTGCGGGGAAAACAATCTAAGATGGAGTCGACGCTCATGCGCAATGGAGCCGAAAGGGGAGGAGTCCCTCGATCTCGTGACTCGAAAAGACTTCTTCGAAGAAAAACAACTTGTAACACTCCGAGCCCAACACTAGATGGCGGGATATGCACAGCATGTGAATCTGCAGCGTCTCATGCCACGAAAAGATGTACACTGGGTAAGTGACATTTTCCATATATATATATATATATATATATATATATATATATATATATATATATGTATATCTTTAAGATAGATATGGAGTTAAAAGTCGTAATTCCATACTTTTACCTATATGCATTTACCTTCTCGATATCTTGGTCCTTCACATGTTGGCCACAATTCTTCGGTAGCACAATGGTTCTGTGGTCGATATTTCGACACACAACCACCTAAAATCCTTCTAGATGCTTTTCTTCACTTTTTCTCACATACTACACTATTATGTTGCACCGGCCTTTGCATTATCTACACGCACATGTCCATATTAAAGGAGATCTCAAATAAAAAAAAGTAACTTTGCCATAACCTCACTGGAGACCTACCTGCATCTAATTTGCTTGGCTCAGGTTTTAAAAGAGCATCTATTAGCAAATGATGCGATTATCTACTGGCCTCCTTCTCTTACCCTGGATTATTTGGCTTGTAAGGAGCAAAACTTAATCCATTGAAATCTGGATTTTTACTCATCGATATTAAAGTCTGTAGATGGGATCTGGCTTGATAACTGTCCAAAACATGTAACTAAAGCTTGGAGTTGTGCATCCCCCTTTCCTCAGCTGTCTCTAGACCACCAGCCAGTCCTGTCTCTTTCATTTCAAAGTGTTAAAGCAGGATCTTTCCATTCTGCTCCTTTTCTCATAAAGTTACAGTTGTCAACGCCTTAATTCATTTTACTCTGGATTTCGGTAATTTTATATATTTATGGCTGTCAAAGACATGTCTTGACTGCCTCCAGAATGCCATTGTCAGGTTGTTGCTCGCCCTGAACAAAATGACCATGTCACTACCTACCTCAAGCAGCTCCACTGGCCTCCCATTAAGAAGGAATACACAATTTGCATTTTAAAATATGATTTGTTTCCCTTCTGAATGTGCCTCTTCCCCCTGGGAACTGCAGCTTTTCACCACGTGTACTTCTTCTAACCTTGCTTCGGCTTTGAAACCTGCAGACACCAGACTCATCCTTACTCTAACCTGGTTCACCCACTATTCCTAGTCTTGGTCTCTGCAATGGTAAATTCATGGCTGGATATATCAAAGAAATAGTAGTCAAGGTGGTATTTGAATGGGCTGCATCTATATATTAATTTTCACTCAATAAAACCTTTCCATGTAAAAACTTTGAATCAATGTGGATTTTGATAATTTCTGTTCACTAAACATGCCATCCAAAACTTTCCAATGGACAAAGGATGCACAGACTGTGCATATTAGACAGGCATGTTAGGGCTCCAAAAGAGAGTTGCAGAAAAAAGCCTGTCTGATTCATGGTGGAGTTATCACCCTATTTGAGGTGTCAGTAACTTTTCAACAGTTTGTACCCTCAATTGCAGTCACAATGCATTGATTCATCCCATTCCAATTAGAAGGGGATACCCATTTAACTCATCTCCTCATTGCTATTCACAATGACTCAAAATCCCCTTTTTGCAGTTCAGAAAGGCTTTTAAGAATCGCAAAAGGGACTTAGTACATATGAAAAAGCCATTTTGCTTTTGAAAACGTGATTTTCCAAATTGGACGGATGGCGATTACAAATTTGCCTGGTATATGAAGCACTAAACCTCTTTGGGTGTTCACCGTATTTATGCATCAACGTGAACAAGCAGAATTGTAAAAACCGCAGTAGTAATTGTCACTCAAGTATGACAAAGGAAGGCAAAGATTCTGTTACCCAAACAAAAGAAGTCTTCTTCCAGTAACAAACTGTCACATGCTACACTTCTTAGTTTTGAGGCCCTTCAGAGTAGCCCAAAACTTTCTGATATTTTTGGTAATATTGAGTTCTTTAATGCCACAGACTTCAATCTTATAAATCAGAAAGCTTCTTCTGTGCCATTTCTTAATCGGCGTCCCAATGCAGATAAGGTATTTGCAGCATAGAAGTGGAGAGGGGTAGTACCAAGGAGGAAAAGGGGGTTGTAGGTGGGCTTAACAAAGATGGAGGAGGCCAAGGGAGCAGCATCTTTCATTAATACACAGGGCAGCCGAGGGGCATGTGGAATGGCATGGGATCAAGCTGACCAAAGTGCAGGAGTGACCATCTGCTGTACCCCCTTCATGTAAGTTGTGAGATCATAAGCAGTGCGTGCTGAAAGTACACATTATTGTTAGCACACTATACCATAACTAGTGATTTCAATTATTTTCGGGACTTTTACCATTAGGTCAACTCTTATTCCAACACCGTACTATAACATCAATTTAACTGTTGTTTTGAGATGCCATCAGTGATGTCACTCACCATGTCATGAGTGATGTAATATGTGAGGTCATAAGCAGTGCATTATGGGAGTGCCAGTTATAGTTAGCTCAAGTAACTATTACTGTGGAATTTCTACGGTTGTTGTATGAGTAAATTCAGAGCCTAACTATAACGTCCATGTAACCTTTGTTTTTTGTCGATGACTTTCTAAAGTTTATTTAATTCTATTTCTATTTTGCTCTTTTTTTAAGTCCTTTCTGGACTTTGTATTAAAAAAAAAACGAAATAAGAACCACATAGGGGAGCTCTCACAGGCTCTCACGGGCCCTCACGCGGTCCCTTTTTTTTTTTTTTTTTTTTTAAATAATTTTTATATTAACGCCCTTTAAGGACTGTGTGGGACAGCGAGGGAGGGCTCCCCCTGCGGTCCCTACTTTAAAAAGAAAAATTAATTTTTTTTTAAACAATGCCCTTATGGGCTACCTGGCACTGCAAGGGAAGCTTTAAGGCTTCCCGTGCAGAGCCAATGCTTCAGCATTGGCAGGGAGCTGCTTTGACAGCAGCTCCCTGCTTACTGAAGCATTTCATCTCTGTCCTCTGCACACGTGCAGGGGACAGAGATGAAACTTCGGATTTTTACAGCAGGACCTGCTTTAAAGGTCCCGCTGTCAAATCCCACAGTGTTTGCTGTGACTTGGCTTGAATGCAGCGCTGCATCCAAGCCACAGCAAACAGGAGATGGCCCGGGGGAGGGGTCCCCAGGGCCATCAGAGGCTCCTCGAGGGAGGACGAGCAGCCTCCCTCCAATGAGAACTTAGCCCCCAGGGTGTAGGTCCTCAGTCCCCTTTATTTTTAAAAACATGTGCCCCGAGGGTGGTGGTCCTCAGGGTGCAGTGCCTTCCCCACATTAATGACAAGATCACCCCAGGGAAGGTAGTGGTCCCCAGGCAGCGGGGGGGGTCACAGGGCCCCCCCGCATTAATTACAAGATTGCCTCTGGTAAGTTGGTGGTGGTCCCTGGGGCAGCGGTAGGGGGCCAGGAACCCTCCCCAACACTTTTTTTTTTTAAAGCCCCCAGGACTTGGCCCAGTTTTTTTTTTTTTTTTTTTTTTTAAGATTTACGAGCAGATTCAAGGATCCACTGCGTCTCTGCTCAAATTTTTTAAAAAAATGCTTTTTAGCCCTGGGGGAGGATCCCTTTGGGACACCAGCACCAGAGCTAAGGGGTCAGGGTGTTCGTACCCTGGCCCCTTTTGTTTTTTTAATACTTTTTGGGGGGGGACTCAGCTGAAGCCGAGTCCCAAGATGGCTGATAACACTTCAACAGCTTCTGTTATTGGAGTGTTATCAGCCAATCAGATCTCCGCAGGAGATCTTTAGGGGTCGCGAATCCTTTGCGTCCCTAGATATACAAATTTGTTTATCCCTTCATTTCTCAAAAACTACAGAACGGAATTACCCCAAACAAACAAAAAAGATCTCTTTCTGGACCAGGACCTACCTTCCTGCCAAATTTTGTGTTATTCCGTCCAGTAGTTTTTGCGCTATCGCTGTTCCAAATCCCTATGGAAAAATGAATGGGGAAAATGTGTTTTGGAACCCCCCTTTTTTCTCGACCCCCCCCCCCCCTCCCCGGATGGATCACCCCGAAACTTTCCAGGCAGAGGCTGACGGAACTGGCAATTTTTTTTGTAAAGTTTTGTGAAGATTCATCGAGCGATGCCAAAGATATAGGCAAGTAAAAAAAACTTTTTTCATATAGAAATGTGGTCCTAAACTACCTAGTGGCGACCTCCAGTATGTAATAAGGATAGATAGATAGATAGATAGATAGATAGATAGATAGATAGATAGATAGATAGATAGATAGATAGATAGATAGATAAAAGTAGTATATCTATGTAGGTTTTTATATATAAATATGGGAATATGAGTAAGGGATTATTCAAATTCAGGGATAGGTAAGAGGTTTTCAGGGCTTAGGCATGGGTAAGGGTTTTTGGGGTTCCAGGATAGCTACAGGTAAAGGATAGTAAAGGGCTTTAAGTATTCAGGGGTGGACAGGTGTAAAGGGTGGTAAAAGGTTTTAATTGGTAATTGATGTGGTGGGGGTGGGGCTAAGGGTTACTAAGGGGTTTTAAGGTTTAGGGCTGGGTAGAGGTAAGGGATTATTTGGGATCAGGGGTAGGCAGTATCTATCTATCTATCAATATATCTATTCTAGAGATCAATCTGTCAGTCTGTCTAGCTAATGGTGGCCTGAGGATGTGAGAAACAACAGTGGCTTGGAGTCAGTTTATTTTATATGGACTGAGGCTTCTCTGCCCCAGTGTAACATCCGTTTGATGTGTAACTCCTCAATGAGTGTACATGCCTGAAGTTAGACTGATAGCAACAGCTAAACCCCGTCCTCTCTTTCTCCACTTGGTGAATCGGTAGGCAATAACCTTGTTCTTGGAAAAGGAAAGCGCGCAGGCATCTCACTTATTCACCGTCGGGATCGGACCAACCAGCCCCGGGCGCCAAATAAAAGTGGGCGACATTAGCCAATCAGAGAGCAAGAAACTGGCTACGTATGCAAATCGGGGCGGGTTAGAACTCGAACACGCGCTGTGGGCTGGACAGGTGTTTTGCAAGCTATGGCGGATTGCGTGCGTGTGTGCTTTCTGCAGACATCGTGTGTGGCAATATCTGTAGCATGGCATTAACAGTTAAAATAAGACCACCGGATGATAAAAGAGGTCCAGAAACAGTGAAAATGCGTTCCCGCACACTGGCTGTCAAAGCAGCCCTCCTGGCACTGCCAGATGGCCCTGTAATGCTGCAGGACCAAACTAGGCTAAAAGGAAATAAGGACTGAACATTCCTTGGACGTGACTGTGGCCGCCTGCAACTGACTGTTCAAACTGACATGTAAAAACGATGTTCCCACGGGAAAGTATTCCACCCACATTTATCTCATTCATGCAAGTCAAATAATGCTAACATTTCTCAGGAAATACTTGAGAAATACCAGCCCAGCCTGACCTCTGTCTAGTGACCGCTACACTGAGGCGGGTGCAGATAAATCCTGGCCTCCATGGTACAAAAATCACTCCAATCCAGCATTCCTAATAGTAATGTTTTTTCAAAGCATAAGTCTCACTCATGGTATAGGGGAATTCTCACTGTAATTTGGTATTACAGTTTTCCCCTCAACTGCGTACACATATTTCTTGCAACAAACTCCCCTTCTTGCAGGCGCTGTGTGTAGAAGGGTTTTTGTGCACATTCTGATACCTTGTGCCTTCCTTACATACAGACAATCCGGGTGTAAACGCACAGGTCAGTGAGGAAATTCATTACAAAACGTTTGAGATATATGCTAAGTTAGGACTGCAAGGGTGTTGATTTGATCTGCATTTCCTTGACTCATCTGAAACTTCCCCAGCGATTCCCACTAAGTATTGCTTCGCTATGCTTGTGTAAGATATATGCTTTTAAGTGCATTTCATGCTTAATTGATCACTATTAATGTACATGGCATACGTCAGGTCTACACCTGAAATATGTTGACGGTTACAGGTGTCTCCTTTAGAATGTTACAGCAAGAAGGAAAAAACACAAGGGGAAAAAACCTCCTCTGGCAATCTGTGTTGTTGTTTATTGAAGATGTGTGTTGCGTTGATGAAAATCACCAACATACCAGACTTCCCATGACTTAAGGAAGGAGAAAAGTACCAAGTAGGATGATATGCCCAGAATCAGATGATCCAACAAGGAAGTTGACCCAAACTGCTAGAAGGAAAACAGCAACTATATCACAGCAAACACACCATCAGATTAAGGGCCTGATTTACAAAGGTAAACTTAGACTTTGGCTTACATGTTCGAGTAGGAAGTGTCTATAGCTTCCAGTTGAGAGACCACCATCATGAATCAGATCACTTTAAATTACCAGATTCCAACCCCGACCTGGAACTTAGGGCCTCTGTGATTCAACAAAGAAGCCCAAGTTTGACAATTTGCATGCCATGCAATAGTCCAGAGGCCTGCTCATCACTGCTTCCTTGGCATCCTGAATAGGACCCTTCTGGATCCTCACGGGTGCAAGGATGCCTGAGCAACTTTATTGGTTAAAAGAGATGGGCTCTGACATGGTGCAGCCTGAACCAATGTACTCGGCAGAAGCACATCAGAGACTTCTTCCTCTTACAAAATGGACTGCGCTTGGGTATATTCTGATCTATGATTGAGTTCTGCGTGAATGTGACATTTTTTTTCTGTGTCAGTATTCACAATGTCATTCAACACTGCCATCCTATCTAGTAATAACGGCCATAACTTACTGGAGGACAGAATGCCCCACTCCAGAAGCCCTGGGCTCATCCCGCTGTGCTCGGAAAAGAAATGACAGACCATATTGGAAGTAGGAACTGATGAAGTATCCTCCCAGGAACACTCACTCGAGGGATAGCCTTTCCACTGGGGCAGGAACTGAAGCTTCCCTTAAGATTTGTTAGAATAATAAATATTTGAATCTCGTATTTACATGGTACTTGTACCAATGTTGGTGGAGATTCAGGTGCATGCCAATAATAAGGATATGGCTTAAATTGAGAGTAACTGTAATTAAAAAGCCCAACATATAACTTCATGAGTTATCACAAATGGCTCAACAAAATCAAAGTCGAACTTAACTGCGAAAGAATGAACTGGATGAAAACGAGCAGGTAACCAAGCCTTCTACCAGGGAAAAAGGAATTAGAACTTGTTCTTGATTTATCTGCATACTTGTTTATCTTGATTTTGGAATGATTTAAACTTTCTGAAATAAGTTGTCTATGTCTTCTCAGTTGGCTCAAATTTTCTGTGACTGGGGTATTTAAAAGACCTCTTTGAGGAGACGGAAATACTCTTGGATTTAATCCTTAAACAGAAAAGAATGGTGAAACTTTAGTGATCTGTGAGTTGCATCATTTTTAAGGAACCTCTACAACTGGAAGATAGAGAAACCAATCATCTTAAGTAATGTTGCAGTAATATTGCGCCAATCTCTCATTAGTTTGCTGTCTGCCCCTTAAATTGGGAATGGTAACCAGAAGGTAGAGCTTGTTCAATTCACAATGTCTTACATATAGTCATCCAAAATCATGACTTATACTGAGTACCTCTATCAGAGATGTATATGTATGTATGTGTATGTTATTTCTGTAGTGTGAACTTGGTCAAAGGCGAGATGATCATGTGAGGAACATAGAGCTTTTTCAATTCCCAATTCCTTAGATATAGGCCATCATTATGACTTTGGCGGTCTTATTGAAAGACCACCAAACCCGCGGGTGCCAGAAGACCACCAGTGCTGGCGGTCTTCCACCCACGATATTATGAGTAGTGCAGAATTTTGGGCGGAAATCCTACAGTAGTGTGCTGGCGGGAGGCAGCGCATGAGCGATTCCACCACTGGCCCCGCCCCGCCAAAAGGACTCCACCAGCCGTATTACGACCTGTAATATGGTCAGGTGGTGTCCTGGTGGAGGGGCGCTGCTGGCGGTAGAAACGCCCGTACCCATTCACTGCCAGTGACCTCCTCGCCGGATAAGGTAAGTCAGGCATCTGACAGGAGAGGGGGGGTGGCAGGGTGGGGGGCGTTGTGTATGCATATGTGTCTGCGTGTGTGTATTAATGTTTGTCTGCGTGTATGTATGCGTGTTTGTCTGCATGTGTGTATGCATGTATGGATGCTGAAGTGAATGTGTGTATGAGTGTTGAAGTGAATGAGAGTATGGATGTTGAAGTGAATGTGTGTATGAATGTTGAAGTGAATGCGTTTATGTGTGTTGCAGTGAATGCATGTATGGATGCATGGGAGTGATTGCATGTATGTCAGTGTTGGTGAATGAATGTATGCAGGGTGCGTGTGGGTGTCTGTGTGCATGTGCAGGTATACGGGGGTTGGGGTGTCGGGGTGGGGGAGGGATGCTGTACTGGAGGGGTAGGAGAGTCATCTGGCAGAAGAAATTCCCTGTCACCGATAGCCCTTCCACCAGGGTTTTTGTGGCAGTGCTACCGCAGCGGAAACCCTGGTGGAAAGCCGGGTCAAAATACCGCAGGCGGTCTTTTGTAGACCGCCGGGTTGGAGATACTAATTTCCAGCCCTGGCGTGTTGATTGGGGATGTGGCGGGTTGGCAAAGGCCGACCCACCACACTCATAATATCGCGGTCTTCATCGCCAGATTGTTGGCGGTGAAACTGCGACCGTGGCGCTGGTGGTCATAATAAGGGCCATAGTCTTTCAAAATCATTACTTATACTTAGTGCTTAATTTGTAAATAAAGACGTGCCGGTACCCAAAGCCCTCCTCGTAAACACGCGGCTGCTGCAATTAATTGTGCGAGCAGGGAATACTGAGGCGGCATAATCCTGAAGACACCTCGGGCCTCTTTAATCCATTCAAAGCCACTCCCTGCCCCTTCAGCTCACTCTTGCAGCTTTCTACTTTCTCCCTTTGTGACGCATTTTCGTTTTTCCCTTCCTCCGTCTTTCCCACACGTGTCTTTTGCTCGCAGCAAATGCTTGAGGCAGAAGAATAAGCCCCGGCCCTCAAAAATAAGTGCCGGTGCTCAGCACCGGAAACAACAAGCACAAATTAAGCACTGTGTATACTGAGTACCTCTATCAGAGATTTATATGAATGTATGTATATGTTATGTCTATAGTGTAGACCTAGCCAAATGACATGGTCAAAGGCAAAATTTTCATGTTAGGTGATGGGGAGCGACCTCTGTCCCTGTTTACCAGGCAGGTCGCTCCCCTCACCGCCACGCAGCCCCTGTGAGACCGCTGACCACTGCTTTATTCCTGTTTCCTTTTGCTGCCTTGTACTGCTCCCCTCACCTTTTTCTGCCCAGTTTGTGGTCCTAAATCTCTGTTTCCCTGCGCACCGCGTCTCCCCCTCGCCGCCCGTTTCCCGCCGCCACGTCCCGTAGCTCCGCCCCCCTCGCACCCCATTGGCCGCCCCGCTCCCACCTCCCAGCTGCTCCTCCCTCCCTCTCCCACTCATATGGAGGCCGCGCAGCGGTAGAGAGAGCGACCTCTGTCCCTGTTTACCAGGCAGGTCGCTCCCCTCACCGCCACGCAGCCCCTGTGAGACCGCTGACCGCGGTTTTATTCCTGTTTCCTTTTGCTGCCTTGTACTGCTCCCCTCACCTTTTTCTGCCCAGTTTGTGATCCTAAATCTCTGTTTCCCTGCGCACCGCGTCTCCCCCTCGCCGCCCGTTTCCCGCCGCCGCGTCCCGTAGCTCCGCCCCCCTCGCACCCCATTGGCCGCCCCGCTCCCACCTCCCAGCTGCTCCTCCCTCCCTCTCCCACTCATATGGAGGCCGCGCAGCGGTAGAGAGAGCGACCTCTGTCCCTGTTTACCAGGCAGCTCGCTCCCCTCACCGCCACGCAGCCCCTGTGAGACCGCTGACCGCTGCTTTATTCCTGTTTCCTTTTGCTGCCTTGTACTGCTCCCCTCACCTTTTTCTGCCCAGTTTGTGGTCCTAAATCTCTGTTTCCCTGCGCACCGCGTCTCCCCCTCGCCACCCGTTTCCCGCCGCCGCGTCCCGTATCTCCGCCCCCCTCGCACCCCATTGGCCGCCCCGCTCCCACCTCCCAGCTGCTCCTCCCTCCCTCTCCCACTCATATGGAGGCCGCGCAGCGGTAGAGAGAGCGACCTCTGTCCCTGTTTACCAGGCAGGTCGCTCCCCTCACCGCCACGCAGCCCCTGTGAGACCGCTGACCGCTGCTTTATTCCTGTTTCCTTTTGCTGCCTTGTACTGCTCCCCTCACCTTTTTCTGCCCAGTTTGTGATCCTAAATCTCTGTTTCCCTGCGCACCGCGTCTCCCCCTCGCCGCCCGTTTCCCGCCGCCGCGTCCCGTAGCTCCGCCCCCCTCGCACCCCATTGGCCGCCCCGCTCCCACCTCCCAGCTGCTCCTCCCTCCCTCTCCCACTCATATGGAGGCCGCGCAGCGGGCGCGCCGCTGGCGCGCCAAAGGCACGCGTAAGGCAAGCCCGTCTGCACCCGTCTGCTCCTGGCCCGCGCCCAGCGCCAGACCCCCTGGCCCCCGCAGAGGCCAGCCCCCCCGCAAGACCTACAACGCCGCCACTCTCATCGCAATCAACACCGGCCGGATCCCCGGCTGCTGCAGAGCCACCCCTAGACGCACCCACGGGCCCTTCACCTGCCAATCCTGCAAGTTCTCCTGCATTCAGACACGGGCCGCACCCGCCAAGCCAAGCACCAGCAGCAACCACCTGAAGTGCCTCCTTCTCAACACCCGCTCTATCCACAGACACGCCGTGGAACTCTGGAACCTGCTCGACACCACATCTCCAGACGTCGCCTTCCTCACAGAAACCTGGATGAACGCCTGCTCAGCGCCCGACATCGCCATCCCGGATGGATACAAGATCACCCGGAGGGACCGCGTCAACCAGACAGGAGGAGGCATCGCCATCGTCCACAAGAACACCATCCGCATCACGACCAACTCCGACGACACCCTCACAGCCGCCGAACATCTCCACTACCACAAGGATCATCACTCAGCCCTACCCTCTTCAACGTCTACATGAGCCCCCTCGCAGCCATCGCACGCCAACACAACCTCAACATCATCTCCTACGCCGACGACACCCAGCTGATCCTCTCCCTCACCAACGACCCAGCCACTGCCAGAACCAACCTGCACGAAGGGATGAAAGACGTAGCCGAGTGGATGATGAACAGCCGCCTGAAACTGAACTCAGACAAGACGGAAGTCCTCATCCTTGGATCATCACCCTCTGCCTGGGACGACTCCTGGTGGCCCCCTGCCCTGGGCAGCGCACCCAAACCAACGGACCACGCACGCAACCTGGGCTTCATCCTGGACTCCTCCCTCTCGATGACCAGACAAGTCAACGCCGTCTCATCATCATGCTTCAACATCCTACGCATGCTCCGAAAGCTCTTCAGATGGATCCCCACCGAAACCAGGAAGACGGTCACCCAGGCACTCGTCACCAGCCGACTGGACTACGGTAACACCCTCTACACCGGAACCACGGCCAAACTACAGAAAAGACTCCAACGCATCCAGAACGCCTCAGCACGCCTCATCCTTGACATCCCCCGTCACAGCCACATCTCCGGACACCTGAGAGACTTGCACTGGCTCCCCGTCAGCAAGAGAATCACGTTCCGTCTCCTCACCCACGCACACAAGGCCCTCCACGACCTGGGCCCCAGGTACCTCAACAACCGCCTGACCTTCTACACTCCCACCCGCCAGCTACGATCGACCAGCCACGCCCTCGCCGCCGTGCCACGCATTAGAAAAGCCACCATGGGAGGAAGATCCTTTTCCTACCTGGCAGCCAAGACTTGGAACTCCCTCCCCATCCACCTCCGCCTGACCCAAGACCACCTCTCCTTCAGGAAGCAACTCAAGACCTGGCTGTTCGAGCAGTAGCGGTCCCCCCTCCCCCAGCGCCTTGAGACCCTCCAGGTGAGTAGCGCGCTTTACAAATTTCTTGATTGATTGATTGGTGATCCATGAAGGCAAAATATATCTGTCAAAAAGCTCTATGCCATTTTTTCAGCTATAGCTATTTTTTGAAATGGTACAAAAGGACCCATCGATGGAGAAGTGTCTTCGGTAACAATTATCACATGATATTCTTTAGAAAGTGGAAGATCAATAATGAAGTCTGTTGAGTTTGAATGGCATCGTTGCGGGGCCACTGGCAGAGGCTGCAAATATCCAAATGGCTTAGAATGCAAAGATTTGTGTTTGCTTAAATCGGACATGCAAGAACATATTCTTGAACGTCAGCACAAATAGTTGGCCATAAAATGATTATAAAACCAAATAGTCTTAACTCTCCTGTGACCAGATATAGTGGAGTCATGACACATATTCATTACTTTCACTTGTTAGTCCTTTGTAGGAATAAGCATAGCTTGTTGACTAGCATAGCTCATTTCGTCAGACCAAAGTACTCTTTAAACAAAGATCTAAATCTTTCTAATCAATTTGCTGCCATGTCATCCTAACTCTTTCCTGAAAAGACAGAGGGGGTCATTCTGACCCCGGCGGGCGGCGGGCGCCGCCCGCCGGGCGGAAACCGTCCAAACACCGCCCCACAGTCAAATGACCGCGGGAGCATTCTAACTTTCCCGCCGGCCCAGCGGGAAAGCCCCAGCAAAGAGGAAGCCGGCTCCGAATGGAGCCGGCGGATTTGCTGGGGTGCGATGGGTGCAGTTGCACCCGTCGCGATTTTCAGTGTCTGCCAAGCAGACACTGAAAATCTTAATGGGGCCCTGTTAGGGGGCCCCTGCACTGCCCATGCCAGTGGCAT